>NW_006399783.1:13607234-13619927 GCF_000299155.1 Elephantulus edwardii
AACCTAAATTGTGGACTCTTGTGATAACCATAATACCCTATCATACATCGCTTTTAAATTATTCAGTCCCTCATCTGTTTCAGTGCGGTATACACAATTTATTCAGTTTTTCTCAGTCTTACCCCCAACCTGATATCAGTCCCATTTTACAGCAGTGGCACCATGCAATATTTGTCCTTTTGCGACTGAGATATTTGACTTAGTAAACTGTAATTCTTAATAAACTCAATCTCCATCTACTGTGGTGCTGCCAGTTTACCCAGTGGTGAGAATCTTTGTATTCTTGATGTTGAACTTCAGGTCATCTTCAGTTTCAGTAAGCAAGGTTGTGTCATCTGCATAACTCAGGTTGGTGATATATCTTCCTCCAATCCTAATGCCACATTCCTCCTCATAAAGCCCAGCCTCCTGAATGATCTGTATATAGATTGAAAAACTATGGAAGAGACAGGAGACAGAATGTATCTCTGATGTACTCTCTTCCTGGTTTTGAACCATGTAGTATTTCCTTGCTGTAGTCTGAAGACTGCTTCCTGGTTGAAGTATAGGTTCTACATGAGCACAATCAAATGTCCTGGGATTCCCATTCTCTTCAAGATTAGGCACGATTTGTTGTGATCCACACAGTCAGATGCCTTTGCATAGTCAGTGAAACACAGCTAGACGCTCTTCTGGTACTCTGCTTTCTGCCAAGATCGATCTGACATTGGCAATAATGTCTCTAGTGCCACATGACCTCTTCTAAACTCGTAATTTTGGTAGTTCTCTGTCAGTGTACTGTTCCAGTCATTTGTGGATAATCTTCAGCAGTAGTTTGCT
Source organism: Elephantulus edwardii (assembly GCF_000299155.1). Taxonomy (NCBI): domain Eukaryota; kingdom Metazoa; phylum Chordata; class Mammalia; order Macroscelidea; family Macroscelididae; genus Elephantulus; species Elephantulus edwardii. Next base: position 13,608,054 of record NW_006399783.1, read on the forward strand.
TGTATGTGATATTAGTGATACTGTTTTGTGATTTCCACACTGTTGGGTCACTTCTTTTGGGATTGAGTAAATATGGATCTGAACAGTAAGAATATTTTTCTGAGATATTCTTTCTCTTTGTAATTTTACTGTCAATTCTTTATTTTGCATAATAGAGATAAGTGGTTTACTTATGAATTGCTTTGTGAATCCAAAGAGTTGGGGCTTTTTTCTTAGGTGAAAGCAAAGATCGTTTAGTTAGAAAAAGAGAGTTGTTTAGTTAGAAACGAGAGATGTTTCTCCAGAATTAAAGAGGTGGAACCAGCATAATTGTCGTTATGCATAAAACTGGAGACAAATGTGTTAAATGGCCTGTCTTTTAATAAGGGTTACTGACCTGACTTGCCTCAGTAGCCCTTACTCACTCTACTTCCATATTGGTAGATTTTTGTTATTAGTAAGTGTGGAATTTTAGATAATCTAGGATACTAAGTTGAGTTTGGTTTCTCTTTCATAGCAACATCTCAGGAACATCATGCACTCAGGAAGGAATTTGAGAATAAAAATAGTGCCATTTATTGAGTGTCTGTTTTGTGCCATGAGCTAGATACTTTGCATATTGTCATGAATCACAATATCACTGCAAAATAAGAGGAGTATTTCTTGGAAAGAAAGCAAGTGAGACTATGGAATGAAATTCCAAATATTCAATTACAAAGCAAGGCTTTTTATCTTAACTTTAGACTTTGCTCCTCAAAGAGAAGTACTAGAGCCACAGAGGCACCCAGCTTTTTTCAATGTTAGAAGAGATTACTATACAAACTATATTAAAAAACTCTTTTGTAGTCATGTTCCTGTAATCTCTATACCAGTGGGCCCACAGTCCCAAGTGAGTAATAGGACCCATTCCTACAGTAGGAAGGAATTTTAAGTATATGTTCATAGAACATTTGAAAATTAGTCAAATCTGGAAAAAAAAAGAGTAAACTTCTGTCTAAGAGGCCAGAGCCCCAGTGTTCTTGTTAAAAGGTAGAACATGGATTCAGGTGTATGGGGGAGGGGGACTGTGTGTGGTGGTGATTATGTGCCAGTGAATTGGAACAGAGCCATAGCTGATTATTCAGTTTTCAGAGGCTATAAATTAACACAGGAAGAGATTGCCCATTAGTTAGGTGGGTTAGAACTGCCTGCCTTTTGGCTTGGCAGGGCAACTTTTTACCAATTAGGCCACCAGAATTCTATCTAGAGTGTTGTTATTGTTGTGTACCTTTGAATCAGAATCGGCTTTTTTCAGAGGCAGTAAATCACAACGGGGGAGTTAGTTCATCTTCCTACCATGGAGCTGCAGGTAGATTTGAACCATATGCCTTTGGGTTGGTAGTGTAATTCTTTACCATACTAAGCCACCAAAGCTATCTGGGGTAGAAAGGCAAATTCTTAGCAAGTTATCAGAGTAGAATGAATGAGTCTATCATATTTGGTGATGGAAGTTGCACTGGAATTTTGCTTTCTGCTTATATGTTTTCCACTATAAATTTTTCTCCTGCTACCAGTAATTGTGAAGGGATTGCTATTTCCTTTTGTGGAGTAATGCATAACTGCTTAGCAAATGAAGTGAGGCTTTAAAAGTAAAATATTTTATGGGCTGCATAAAATGTTTTAATTAAAAATGAAATTTGTCTATGTCTCTCTGTGTGGGTGTAAATGAGAATATGAGAAACAAAACAATACAGAAAGTTTCACTTGTCTGAAATAATTTAAAAATTTATTTCTCTTCCTACTCCTTTTCTCTCTGACCAAGAATTATTTTAGGTGTTTAGTATGGATTGAAATGCAAAAAGTAGTCCCACTGCAGATGAAAAATGGCTGAGAGTATAATTTTAACCTTTTTTTACTATGAAATATGACCGTGATTTAAGACTTAAAATAGCAACTACAGCTTGATACAGTGGATGACTTAAGAGAGCTCAGTAAATGTGTATTGAATAATTTCTTTGTAATATCTTCTTAGTATATGGAGAATATCACACCTCTGAGCCCTTACAAAGAGGGACCTTTGACCTTTTTTGAAAATTTTTATTTTATTAATTTTAATGAACATTTACAGAGATTTTTTTATTTCCATTCATTCATTGTTACACTTTTCTTCCTGCCCAGCCCTCCCCCCCAGTTCACGCCTCTCTTTGAAAAGTAAAAGAAAAGTTATTTCATTGGTATCCAATCCCCCACCCTCACAAACCCCCCCCTCCCGCCCTGAGTACACTACACTATGCAACCTTAATTTTGGACTCTTGTGATAACCATAATACCCTATCATATGTTGCTTTTAAATTGTTCGCTTCCTCATCTGTTTCAATGCAGTATACATAATTTATCCAGTTTTTATCAGTTTTACCCCAACCCTGATGTTGATCCCGTTCTGCAACAGTGGCACCAAGCAGTATTTGTCCTTTTGTGACTGAGCATAATGTTCTCCAGGGTCACCCATTTTGAATAATATTGCATGAGTTCCTTGTTTTTGAATGCAGTTTAGTGTTCCATTGTGTTCCAGAGCTTCTCTATCCATTTGTTTGTTGGTGGGCACTTTGGTTGTTTACAACTCCTTGCTATTGTGAACAAAGTTGTGATAAACATGGGTGTGCATGGGACCTGTGAACTTAAAGAGTATTTCCCATTCATTTTTAGCTAACTTTTGTCTAGATGCCTGCTGTGGTGAAGACATTCTTTTGGCACTATAATAATTGACAGGAGCTGTGATGTTTGATCTCAGGGATTTTTTGATCTACTGATGAAGGCAGTTTGGGAGAAGAGGAAGCATGTTGCAAACATAGATATGACCAGAATTTCACTATTGCAGATTCTTAATGCAGTGAAGTAAGAGTATGTGTATATCATATATGTGGGAAAATGTTAAAAAACACTACATTAGTCTTGATAGGATAAGCAGTTGAAGATGGAAAGATTTTATTATGTCTGGGTATTCCAGACATTATCCAGGAGATGTCTGGGAGTTGACGAATATGGAGCACAATACTATGGTGATGAGATGGCTTCAAGAGAAGAATCTTTTGATGGGGCATAAAAACTAAAGAGAGAAAAAAAAAACTAAAGAGAGGGAAAGGACAGGACAGGATCTGTAGTGCAAATATTGGAATGATAAGCAGGGGAAGATGAGAATCACGTAAAGTTGAAAAAGTGAGAAGGTCAAAGTCAAGCATGTACCTATACAGGTATGTTGCCAGTGGATCTGCTGGAAAGCTGAGAGTAATTGGACAAACTGACAGAATAGGAAGGTTTGGAGGGAGGTGGTACGCGAATGGGATGTGAACATGAAAATATGTGGATCTCAGATGGCTAATCTCTTGAATTTGCATGTCTAGGCTGCAGTTGGAGATTTGAGAATCAAGTCAGTGGCAGTGGGATTTATTGGTTTTGTTTTCTAGAAATGATAAGGAGCATTGGTGGTGAAGCCGCTAACCAAAAGGTTGGTAGTTTGAATCCAGTAACTATTCTAGTGGAGAAGGATGTGGCATTCTGCTTAAAGACAATGAATGGCCTTGGAAACCCTAAGTGGCAGGTTTACTCTGTCCTGTTGGGTTGCTGAGTTGGCGTTAGCTTGGCTGTAGTAGATTCTAGAGGTGATCTGGGAGGAGCTAAGAGTAGGGATTCTGAGCTGGTTTGTGGTTTGCTGGATGAATTTCCTAAATGACTGCATAAATTTCCTAGCAGTATTGAACTTTTAAGAATTATGTTAATGCTATTAACATACCATAGCAACTTCACCAAATTATTTTATGAAAATGTTCACATTGTTTTTTTTTTTATCACATGACGGAGAGTGAGGTGCTTTGTAATCTTGTAAACAGCTGAGCAAATATGAAGTGTGAATATTTTGTCTCTGGTGGTAACCAAGGGGGGCTGGAACAGCATTATTTGGTTTCTGTGTAAAACTGTTTTTGTGCTCTTACTCTTGTGCTCTAAACAACTTAGCTCAAAGGTCTAAATACTGCAGAAAGCTTCCCACTCAACTCCAATTGATCCAGGAACATCCAAAATGGGTTGGTCTTTCAGATTCCTTAGGCCTTTTAAGTAAACTACTTCCCGTTGTCTTGGTAGCCAAAAGATTTGAAAGAAGTAAAACAAAATTCTTAGAGGTCATGTATCCTCCTTCAAGACCACATGTTTTTTTAAATTTTGAGTAAAAGTTTACATAGTAAATTAGGGTTTCATTCAACCATTCATACATGTTTTACTCATTACATTGATTACAATCTCTGTGGTGTAATTGCATTCTTCTAAGCTTTTTCTCTGTCCTTGTTTTCATGCATCCTTCTGTATCTCACCTCTTGCCTTCTGAACGTCTTGGGCTAATATATTACTTTTTGATCTAGTATGGTTGACTGTTTTGAGGACTGAGTGCCTTTCTGGTGTTACTGTTAACCTTGCCACAGGAGTCTGTTTAGTTCCAACTCAGAGGGTGATTTAAGGCTATATATAGTCTCAGGGGTTCCATCAGTCTCTGTCAGGCCAGTAGCCCAGTCATTTTTGTCATGTTGATTTTTGTTCTTTATTTACCTTCCACTCTGTTAAAAATTAAGTAGCAGTCATGGCTGATAGTTAAAATCTAGCGCCTCAAGGTTGTCAGAAGATGTTTAAATTTTTTGCAAACTGGATTCAACCCTGGTTTTGGGTTTTTTAAAAAACTCTTAGAGAGCAAAAGAATGGAGATTTTCAGATTGATCCAGGGTTAAAAAGCTTGCAAGGTGGTATTACAGAAGGAATTTCTTTGTCAGGTCATGTTAAATACTACTCTGGCTAGGATTGTTTGCTCATGATCTAAGGGGAAAGACCTATCTTCACATATCTTCCATTATTAAAGATTAGCAGCAGCAGGGTTTGGAATGTAAATGGTGTTGTGTGAGTCTTAAAAATTCCTCACATAAACTATAACCATTGCATTTAAAGTTTTCCTGCCTGTTTTCTAGATACTTACTTACTGATGGGTAAAGAATGCTGAGTTCCCTTCTTTTAGATGTATACTACACATAAAGGGGAGAACTTGTCTCCTACATCCTTGTACACATAAACAAAATGTGTCCCTTATGTAGGTAATGTCATGAAACAGGGTGGATGGAATTAGTAAGGATCTAAAGACAGGTTTGAAGATTAGTTTCCAGGAAGGAAGGAATACTTGAGAGAGGCATTTGAAATATAGACGGCTAATTGGAAAGTATGGTTAGATGAGTCATGCACAGCTATGAAGTTGGGCACACCGAAAAGCTATCGTTCTTAGCAAACAAGGCCCATTTGATACACACATTATATAAACTTCTAAATTATCAAGCAGTGCTTTCTTCTTATTTAAATTTTATTGGGGATTTGCCTCAGGACAGATGCTTTGTTTTAAAATGTGGATTGGTACTATTTTACAGATAAAACACCAAGAATTTTTTTTAAACACCAAGAATTTAATGCACACACACACACACACACACACACACACACACATTTAAAAGGGATGACTATGAACCAATAAAGATTAATAAATAGAAACCCTAAAATTAAAGATCCTCTGGTGCCTCATGGGTAAAGATGTGTGCTGCCATCTCCAAAGTGATCAGTTTAAATCCTCTAGCTGTTCCTTAGGAGAAAGAGGAGCATTCTCCATCTGTGCAGGCTACAGCCTTTAAAAACCTGCTGGAGATGAATTGAGTTGTTGAGTTGATATGAATCAAGGCTTTGAACCAGTTCATTCCAGTTCAGCCCCCTGATAGAGATCTTACTAAGATCACTGTACCTGGGGTGGAAATGCAAATTCTCAACAGAGAGTTGAGAAGCCCTGGTATGAATTATTTGACCATATATATTTATATATATATATATTCCATATATTTATATATAATAAATATATGTATTTTACCCATCTTTCAGTTTGACATACTTCTATGGCTTATGAGTTGCTATGATGTTGGGAGCCATATTGTGTAATACAAAATAACAGAAGGGTAACCTATAGTTTTCAGTAGTTTCTAGACCAAGGTAGACTAATAAGAAAGTCCTAGTGATCAGCTTTAGCTAATATAAATTTATGGGTCAAAACAGAATTTTCTGACTCACTTGTTTTGACTGCCTCATCAAGAGAGATCATTCACTGAAGGAGAACACCATGTTGGTGAAGTAGAGAACCCAGGAGGGTAAGGAAGTCCCTCATTAAGACAGATAGACTTAATAGTCACAAAGATGGACTCAGACAATCCAGTGACTGTGAAGATGACACAGGATAACATTTTGTCTTATACATAAGATCACTAGAATCTAAAGTTGACTCAGTGGAGAGTTTACTGTGTGGCATATTAAGTGTATCAGTCTGTATTTTTTTTTTAATTGTATGAAAATGTATCCAGTTGGGAAAACGTGCTGTCATGGACCTACCTCTTCTGAGTGCTGAAGAGCAATGATGTCAGTCTAGAGGTGAGCCTAATCCAGGCCGTGATCATCTCAATTACGTTTATGCTTCAGGGGGTTGGACAATGACTATAAAGATGACAGAAAAATCAATGCCTTCGAGTTGTGGTGCTGGAAAAGATCTTGAACATACCATGGACTACCAAAAAAACAAATAGATCTATCTTGGAGAGGATGAAATCAAGTCTCTCCTTGGAGGCTAAGATTTTGAAGCCCCACCTCACTTACTTTGGGTACATGGCCAGGAGAGATAGGTCCTTGGAGAAGGACATCATACTTGGAAGGGTGGACGGACAGCACAGGAGGCTGACCCCTTGACAGTAACTGGGGCAGTGGGGTTTAGTGTGTCAGAATTAGTGAGACTGGCTCAGGACTGGGAAGGGCTCAGAGCTGCTGTGCATAGGGTCACTATACATCGCAGGCAACTCAATGGCTCCTAAAATCAGTAACATACTATGACAGATTTGGAAGCAGGAGTGACAGCCACTTCCTAAATAACATGCCTCTATGAACTTTGATAAATGTTGATAGTTGTAGAGGGGCTTCAGGCCTTTTGTTCATAGGGTGGCTATGAGTTGTGCTTGACTTGAAGGCAATCAACAATTACAATAACAAGCACACTAATAATTTACACATGTACAAGTCAATGACTTTTACACATGTACAATTTAATGACTTGACTGCGTTCTTCAAGTTGTGCCACCAGGCTATTACATTGGCATTTCTTACCTCAAAAAATATTTTTACATCTAGCCTAATGAACTCTAGGTGACCAGGAAACACTGCTTAACCATAGTTGTTGATGTTATATACCATTGAGTTGGAACCAACCCATAACTGACCTTTGAACAGGATTTTAGATTGTCAGAAAATCAAAAGGGACAAACTCACATGGCATTTCTTAAGCTGAGCTGAAGAACAAATACAACCCTCAAGTTGGCAATACTTAAGGATGCTGTAGGTAGAATATTGAATGATCCAGGAAGTGTTAAAAAAAGAAAAAAGAATACATACAGGCACCATACCAAAAAAAATTTGCTGATACAGAAGAATTTCATGAAACAACAACTATACTTAAGAGACAGTAGTGATGAAGGAGCAAGTTCAAACTGCTCTGAAGGAACTAGCAAAAAGCAAGTCTCTAGGAATTGATGGTTACCAGTTGACAAATTTTAATAAACAGAAGCAGCCCTGGGCGTGCTCATGAAGCTGTGCCAGGAAATCTAGAGGACAACTACCTGGCCAACTGACTGGAAGAGCTCCATATTTATTTCCATTCTAAAAAAAAAAAGTGATTCAACAGAGTGAAAATTATTGAACAGTACCGCTAATATCACATGCAAGTATAATCCTGCAAAGGTCTTAAAAAATGACTGGAAAAGTATGTCAACAGAGAACTAACAAATACAAGCTGGGTTTAGAAGAGGCCATGGCACTGAGAACATCATTGCCAATAACAGATTTATCTTGGCTGAAAGCAGAGAGACCAGAGGAATGTCTTGTCTGTCATTGACTCTGCAAAGCATTTTGACGCTGTGTATCACAGCAAATTGTGGCTAATCTTGAGAAGAATGTTCCCAGAACACCTATGATTGTGCTCTTGTGAAACCTATAATTGGACCAAGAAGCAGTACTCAGAGCAAGGAAATACTGCATGGTTCAAAATCAGAAAAGTAGTATGTTAGGGGGTGTGTCCTGTCTCCATATCTTTTCAGTCTGTATGTGGAACAGATCATTCGAGAGGCTGGACTTTATGAGGAGGAATGTGATGTCAGGATTGGAGGAAAACTCAGCAACAATCTACCTTATGCAGATAACACAACCTTGCTTGCTGAAACTGAGGAGAGCCTGAAGCATTTACTGTGGAGGGTCAAGGACTGTAGTCTGCAAGATGGACAGGAGCTCAACATCAAGAAAAAGAAGATTCTCACCACTGGGCCAATTTGCAGCAACATGATAAATGGAGAAGAGATTGAGATTGCTAACAAATTCACTTGTTAAATTCCAGTCTGCACTCTTGGCACCAACAGTCAGGAAATGAAAGACTTAATTGAATTAGGAAAATCTGCTGTCCAGAGACCTCTCTAGAGTGCTGAAGAGCAAAAATGTCAGTCTAGAGACTTAAGATGTGCCTGATCCAGGCCATGGTCTTCATAGTTACATACTGTGGGTCAGAGATTGGACAATGATCAAAGATGACAGAAGAAGAGTTGATGCATTTGATTTGTGGTGCTGGAAAAGAGGATTGAACATACCCCGTGGACTGCCAGGAGAACTAACAGGACTCTTTTGGAGATGGTGAAACCAAGCTAATCCGTGGAGGCAAAGATTTTGAAGCTCTGGCTCACATACTTTGGACATGTTCCCAGGTGACATCAGTCCTTGGAGAAGGATATGCTTAGAAGGGTGGAGGGACGTCACAGAAGAGGAAGTCCCTGGATGAGATGGATTGACACAGTAACTGGAATAATGAGGGTAGGTGTGTTAAGAGACCATGAAATTGCATAGAATAGGCTTCAGAACTATTACGTATAGGGTTGCTATGAATCATAGTTGACTAGATAGCATATAATAACATTAAAGAAAATCTATTGGTAACTTTCTGAATCATCATACTTCTTTCTTCACTGAAAAGCTCACAAAACTTTACTTGGAACTGGTGAGCAGGTGCTGTGAGTAAAAGCATTGTCTTTATAACTTTTTGCAAAGGTATACTATTTTTATGGTAGTCTCACAAAGTAGAGGAGGTTTTGCTCAGATAGACTTGGGGAATGATATATTTACCTCTACCTGTTGATGATGAATAGATGTCCCAGAAATTTGAAAGAACTGCTTTGCGTCAGAAAGCAGGACAATGACTAGGGATAATAGAAGATTGATGCCTTTGAGCTGTGGCGCTGGAGAAGAGTATTGAACATACTATTGACTGCTTGGAGAACAAACAGGTTCATCCTAGAGAGGGTGACACCAGGCTGCTCCTTGAAGGCAAGGATTCTGAAGCTTTTCTGATATACTTTGGGCATATTGTAAGGAGTGATCAGTCCTTGGGAGAGGGACAGCATGCTTGGGAGTGTAGAGGGACAGTGCAAGAGAGGAAGACCCTCGAGATGGATTGATTCAATGACTAAATGGTGGTAGGTGTGCTAGAGACATCAAGGTTGGCACAGGATAGAGCAGGATTCAGAGTTGTTTTATGTAAGATTGTTGTGAGTCACAAGCGACTTGATGGCAGGTAACGACAACAGCAACTAAAGTTTAACAGTTTTATTTACTGTATGTCACTTTTGTTAAACATTCTTTTTTTTTTTAGTTTTTAGTATTACTGATTTTAATGAAAATTTACAGAGACTTTGGATTTCCATTCATTCATTGTTGCGCTTTTCTCCCTGCCCACCCCTCCCCCCCACTACACTCTTTTCTTTGCAAAGTAAAAGAAAAATTCTTTCATTGTTTTACAATCCCTCCCCCCAGGTCCACTCCAGTATGTAACCTTCGTTCTGGACTCCTGTCATGACAATAATACCTAATCACATATCCCTTTTAAACAGTTTTCTCCCTCATCTGTTTCAATGCATTATACATAATTTACCCCATCTTTCTCAGTCTCCCCCCAACCCCGATGTCAGTCCGGTTTTACAACAGTGGCACCATGCGGTATTTGTCCATTTGTGACTGAGATATTTCACTCAGCATAATGTCCTCCAGGCTCACCCATTTTGAACAATATTGCATGAGTTCCTTGTTTTTCAATGCAGCGTTAGTATTCCATTGTGTGAATATACCACAACTTCTCTATCCATTTGTTTGTTGATGGGCACTTAGGTTGTTTCCAATTCCTTGCTACTGTGAACAAAGCCACGATAAACATGGTGTGCATATATCTGCTTGGGTGTCAGTTATGGTCTCTGAGGTATATTCCCAGTAGTGGAATTGCTGGGTCAAATGGTATCTCTATTTGCAACTTTTTGAGAAAGCGCCACATTGCCTTCCACAGTGGTTGCACCATGAGCATTTTTTTAAATGATCTTATACTGCTTTACTTATGAAGTTTGTATGCATTGTTTTTCACACCAAATCTTTCCCCTTTCCTTTACCCACCCATCAAATTATGCGATCCTGTGATTAAGACATGACCCCCCCCCCCCCCCGCCATTGCTTGGATGGGACTGGAGAGCATTAGGCTAAGTGAACTGAGTCTCATAATGACAAATACTGTATAAGACCGTTATTGCAGAACGAGTACGAGGATCCAGGATCCAGAGAGGGGCAGGAGGGAGCAGAGGGATAAGCAAACATTCTTTTAACACAAATTTTGCTCAGGTTATACATTGGACAGACAGTTGCTTTTTAAAAAAAATTTATTATCTTTTTGTGTGTACTGTCAAATCACATTTGACTGGTACAGGAGAAGAGTGCCCCTTCTCCAGCGGAGCACCTGGTGGATTCGAACTGTATACCTCTGAGATTGCAGTGCAGCTTCTTGTCACTGACAGTTGCTTTTTATTAATACTGTAAGGTTTGGGTAAAATGTGAAAATTCTTGAATCCAAAAAGTATGAAGATGTCTTGAAAATTTGTTAAACTTTCCTCAGCGTTATTTAGCCATCCAATTATAATTGTCAGCCATTTGTAGATGATTCCTTGGCATAAGATGAAGTTCTGGAGCAATATGTTATTATGGAAAGTGTTAACTAATGGTAGTTTCTGTAGAAACCTTTATACTTTTTCTTTTTCAGCTTTTGACAGGGCATTTTGTTCTTCATAGTTTAAACCTTAAATGCTTGAGTTGGAAAGTGGGTAAGCATATCTGGAAAGTGAATGCCAGGATGGTTTTTTTGTGAATTTTAATTTTAGAGATCGGGATGAATTTATTTATCACTGGTAATGGATTTGGTTCTCCTCTCCTTATCTTGGTGATAAGCATGGGGGCTCTGGCAGCCTACTGTTAAGAATCTGTGCTGCAGTTCCAAAGGTTCTTGGTTCAAATCCACCAGATGTTCCACAGGAGAAGGATAGGCAGTGTCCGTCTGTCCAATTTATTGCCTCTGAAAGCCCACAGGAGAGTCAGCAATGGTTTGGTTCCAACTTGACAGCAAACAACTACTACTTGTTTACTGTTACTTGAGAAAAGAGAGGCAACTAAGGACTTTAATTATCCAAGTGAAAGAGTGCAAGTCTTTACGGTGCTTAACTGTTTGAAAAGTGGTCTCTTGACCACTTTTAATTCATGTTTTAATTCATCCCAGTTTCCTGAGCTTGACCAGCTGTGGAGTAGGAATGCATTAGGGAAATACAGCTGTTGGTGATGACCACTTTTCCAAATTTATTTTATTACTGGATTCTAATTTAATATATTCTTATAATATCTGTTACATACTTAAGTGAGAGTTGTTACTCAGCTCTGGGGGCGAAGATGCAATTTAAGAAACTT
>NW_006399783.1:13620333-13646517 GCF_000299155.1 Elephantulus edwardii
AATTTAGATGCACTGTTATCAGTTGTGCTTAGCCAGACATGTTCATATCCTTGAAGATGTATCATGGAAGTGTTGCAGCCTAGAAGACACAAATTTAACAAGTTAAAAGTACATGAGTCAAAAATTAAAAAGCAGCAATATTCCAAGTAGAGGTTCTAATCGTGGCACAAATCAAGTTACAGAGGGAAGGTAGTTCTTACAGTAAAAGGCCTATTGACTAGCACTTTGTCTATTATAGTATAAAGGTTCGGAACCACAAGATGTACTCAACTGTGTCATTTAATTGTTCTTAAGTCCTGGAGCAGATTCCATCTACCACTGGGTTGTTTTACAACTCGGAAGTCCACATGCAAGGCAGAGATGAAGTAAGGAATTGCTTATGAGGTTTTCCGTCAGTTCCAACAACTAAGAAATAGTGAGAAGAGTTGGGACCTCAGAAGGCTTTTAGGACCAAATGGTAGGCTCTTCTGTCCAGGAGAAAACGATTTACTTACCAATAATGTTAATGCCCACCCACAGCTCTTCTGGGAGGATCTAAATTGTTGAAGCGTCATAAAACTTTTTAAATTATGGGATCGAACCTAAAACCCAGATAAGTGCTCTTTAGGCTTAACTGCAGTAACTGGAATTTGTTTTTTATTTAAATTTAAAATTATACATATTTGAACAGAAGTTTTATGGCTTAGAAAACTCTGTAACCATAAGAGAATAGCAATATTTTCTGTTTAGAGATAAGGAAAACAAGGCTTAGAAAGATTGACTTATCCAATCTTCTTTGATTTGTGATGAATAGTTGTGACTAGAAATCAGCCCCATTCTGTCCATTGTTAAACCAAGCTATTGGTAGACAGTGTCTTAGGAGGTGCCAGTCTCGAACTTACACTTATCCTGAATCTTCACCTCTGTAATTGGCAAGAATGTTTTCAGATTTTAGAAAATAACAGACTTCTTCCAGATCTGGGTTTATAGACCACAAGAACACTGGTCCCCTTTGTGGAATGCATAACTTGAAACATGCTGTTTGAGAGCCTGAGCAGTAGTAGGTCTAGAAAAAAGGCTGACAGGAGTCCAAGTAAGAGTTGGGGCAGCAGCCAAGACCGAGGCTTGGACTACATGAGAACCTGGAACTTGACCTTTGGCAGGAGCAGACAGTCAACCCCATTAGATGGTAGCAATAGATTGAGACCTTTGCTTAATTTTTAAGGCTTATGCTGGGTACTTTACAGTGTTCTCTGGGCTCAGCACAACACAGGGCAGAGCTCAGTAGTAAAATATTCAGTAAATACACATTGTCGTTTATTAATATAATTAAGCAGAACAGTTATAAATTCCTTTTATTATCTCTTACTGGTCCAGCAAGAGACCTTTGAAATTAATATATTGCTAGTGGTAAGGAACTGAGTTTCCAACCCAAAGGCATACGGGTCAAATCCACTAGCTATTTTGTGTGGGAAAGATAGGCATTCTCTCCCTGTACAATTAACTGCCTCTGAAAGCCCATTGGAGGATCGGCTATGATAATTTCTGACTCAACGTTACTTAACAACTAGGTGACCTAGTGGGTAGGAAGTATGCTGCCAGGTTTTGATCAACCAGCTGCTACATGGGAGAAAGGTGGGCAGTTTCCTCTTGTACAGTTAGTTGTTGTTGATTGCTTTTGAGTCGAGCACAACTCATAGCGACCCTATAAACAAAAGGCCTGACGCTTCTCTACAACTATCAACATTTATCAAAGTTCATAAAGTTTCCAGAGGTATGTTATTTAGGAAGTAGATGCCACTCCTTCCCGCTTGGGGGTTGTCTGTGAGTTGGTTTTGACTTGGTGGCAGTGACTTTTGATTTTGGACTAACTTTGTTCAGAGAATGTGTTAAACCACAGATGCCAGCAGTTAAATTGGCTATTTCCCTTCAGTTGTAAGAAATGACACTGCATCCAGGATGAATGAGAACAAGGATTTTAAGGTAGGGCCTGAATCCCATATTTTTGAAAGAAAAAAAAAAGTCACCTGGAAGGCTTATTAAAACACAGATTGTTGGTCCCACACCCCAAATAGTTATTGGAAATACTCAAGCATTTCAGCTTTCATAGGTTGGGCTAGAGGCCAAGATTTTACATTTCTGTCAGATTTTTAGATGGGGTTTGCTGCTGCTGTTCTTAATGGTCCTGAGATCACACTTTGAGTACCATTGTTTTAGGAAAATAAAATTGGTGTGGTTAGTTCCTCCTGATGAAGATCCTCACAGAGGTGGAAAGGGAACAAATGTTGGAGCCTCACTGCTGTGCCCGTTCACCTGGCCTAGTGATTTATAACCATTTGACTAAACCTTAGAAGCCTCTGCAGTTTAGTCCTCATCTGTTTTCTCCCTTAATATATAAATATTAAAAATTAATGAACTAATTATTAGTTGAAGGACAGCTTTTTCTTTTTTTTTTTTTAACTTAACCCATACTTTATTCATAGTTCCTCATTTTGGGGTCCTAATGATCTTTTTTTATCATACTTTTAAAAATTTTTTTAAAAATAATTTTAATGAGCATTTACAGAGATTTTGGATTTCCCTTCATTCATTGCTGCACTTCTCTCCCCCCTCCCCCCTCCCCAGGTCACTCCTCTCTTTGAAAAGTAAAATAAACACTCTCTCCCTGGTACACAGTCCCCTCCCCTGCACGCCTCCCCTCGCCCCAAGTACATTCCACTCTGCAACCTTAATTGGGACTCTTGTGATAACCATAATACCCTATCATTCATCACTTTTAAATTATTCTCTCTCTCATCTGTTGCAGTATACACAATTTATCCAGTTTTTCTCAGTCTTACCCCAACCCTGATATCAGTCCCATTTTATAGCAGTGGCACCATGCAATATTTGTCCTTTTGTGACTGAGATATTTCACTCAGCATAATGTCCTCCAGGCTCACCCATCTTGAATAATACTTCATGAGTTCCTTGTTTTTCAATGCAGCATAGTATTCCATTGTGTGAATATACCACAGCTTCTCTATCCATTCGTTTGTTGATGGGCACCTGGGTGGACAGCTTTTTCTTAACAAATAATATTCACATATGCCATTAAGAATATGATTTTATTTAGTGTAGGGAAAAAATGTTAAATTCCACTGCTGACTTATTATGTATTTATTTCTTGTAGATTTATGAGATGGAAAATAGGTTCATTAAGTAGAAATGATAATAAATGTGGAGACGTTATATTCTCTCCTCCAGAGCAGCTTTTCTTTAAAATTGAGAATACTTTTTTCATTTCACAAGAAACATAAACTTGTATTCATTTTTCCAGTGTATCTTTAAAATGTTGCCAATTCAGTGGTTATTGACTAACTCTGTTTTAGAAAAAACAAGGGAAATAATGGTGAATTACAGAATAGTAGCAACTAAGCCTAATGAAATGCTTGGTATTATAGCCATGAGATTTACTAATGTGCTTTTTGTTAATGTAGTGTTTTTTAAATGTCAGTTTTAAAAGGAACTCAGAGAAGTTGCTTTACATTGTTTGATAGATTTGCCTAGAATTCTAAAAGAAGAAACAGAAATTAAAGCAGTTGAAGGCATTTGGGGAAGACTTGACATTTATTGTGAAAATCATCTTTGACTCTGAAATTAGAAGTAAAGCTGGAAAGAAACTTACAAACAAGGAAAAAAAGAAGTTCGGAATTGGACTCACAGGATCTGGGCTTGGAAATGCCTCAGGTATGTCATAGAAAGTAGGTGCAAACTTTCAAATTTTCTGGCTGCAAGAGGTCAGTAACATTGATCCATTAAGGTCTCCGATTTTTACATAACCTGATATACTACATTTTTAGAACATTTCCTTTTCCAATCTGAGCTGGTTTTGAGTATGTATCCTTCCTAATTCTGTTTTCTCCTACCTTGGTGTTTAATTAATTTGACACAGGGAGCATGGTAAATGAAAAGTAAGAAAGAAGGTAGAAATAAGTTGGCTTTATGAAGGCTAAAACAAAATCCCCTGAAAGTTATTCTGCCACAGAAATCTTACTTCTACTCCTGTTTCCTAATTCCTCCACTTAAGTGAGCTGAATTTAGAAGTAATTCAGAAGAAATGATGCCTTAGAGTTGTGGTGTTGGAGAAGAGTATTGAATATCTCATGGACTGCCAGGAAAACAGACATGTCTTGGAGAAATAACTTGTCAGGGCGCTCCCTGTAGGCAAGGATCACGAACCTTGATTTCACATATTTTGGGCACATTAGGAGGGTCTGGACCTTGGAAAAAGACATCCTGCTAGGAAAGGTGGAGGATCAGGGAAAGAGAGGAATATCTTCAACAAGATGGATTGATATAGTGACTGTATCAGTGGATTCAAGTATATCAGAGATGATGAGATTGGCACAGGAGAGGGCAAAGTTCAGATCCATTATTCATAGAGTCCCTATGTATTGTACTTGACTTGACAGCACCTAACAAGAAGAAGACAAGGAAATGGTTATGGACATAAATGTGTATATATGTCTCACTCAACATTCCAGTTTTTTTATATATCACATAAACTATATGTATATTGCATAAATTATGTATAAGAATTATGTCCATCTGGTGAATATTTTTAATTGATTAGCCACTCAAACAGGAAATGAAGTGCTGTTGGTCCTCATATCCACCTCCTTCCTTTTTCAGTGGTTAGCTCTTCTCCCCCTCTTTTGTTTTTAGTGCTAAGGAGAGACCTAGAACTGAAAGAATAAGGACTCTTAGGTGGCTTTCTGTGGGGCAACCCTACAGCTATGTATTGGACATATGAAATAAGATGCTAAGATGGACTACCTGATGATTCAGGCAGATAGAATCGAGGTTTGCTAGCTGACATTAGACAGACCACAGACCTACCCCCACTCCAGCCCATCTGCTAACTGGACTGCACATTTCTTTTTCTTTTCATTTTTTATTCTTATTTATTTACAAAATTTGAACACATTGTTTTTCACAAAAGATCCTTCCCATTTCCTTCATGCACATTGCTTTTTAGAATCCTTCCCCTAATCTTAGCATTTTATTTGTCATCCATTGAATATTTTAATTTAGGGTTTTAAAGTACACACTATCTGAAGCTAAATTTCTCCAGTAAGGAAACTGTTCCAGTGGAATGGGGAGGACCATTAAGAAGGTGAGAAAGTATGTGAAAAGGCAAATATGCAGTAGGCAGAAGATACAGGAATAAAGAGTGTAAGCAGATTTGTTTCCATAAAAACTTGCAGAAGAACAGAAAAACAAAGATAAATTTTAAGTCATTCAAATTTCCTTTCTTTATCTAAGTTAGATTGTAAAGTTTGAGCCACTTCAGGAGTTTAACCCCTGAATTGACTGTGGGGTAAATTGTGTAGATGTTGAAATGGAGAGAAGACACAGAGGAGCATTAACTTTCCTGCTGAGTTTTTCCTACCACAATTTTATCTATCATAGAACACGCTGTATTTTTCAGGATTAAGGCTACTGAGCTCATATCCAAGTTACTGGTCTTGCTCAAGAGATTAAGATCCTGTCTTAATCATGTATCCGGAGTCATCTCCAGCTCATTACGTTGAAATGGAACTAACTCAAAGCTAACCCTCCAGTGGATTTTTTGGAGGCTTTAAATCAAATAGCAGGCGTTGCCCATCTTTCTTCTGTGGAGCCGCTCGCTGGTGGCTTCAGACCACCAAAAGGGTGCAGCTTTTGGGTTAGCAGTCTATTGACCATACCTCTAGAACTCCCATTTTTAGTACAGTTTTTGGTTTTAGGTGCCACTGAACCACCTGTGACCCATAAACAGATCTAAACCTTGCCCTGTCCTCACCATCCTCACAGTCACTGCCTTGCTCAGTCAAGCTCGTTGTTAGAGTCACTGCCAGTCTTACCTCCTCCAAGGGTCTTCCTCTTGTTCTCTGATCCTCTGCTTCCCAGCGTGATGTCCTTTTCTTAGGACTGATCCTTCCTAGTAACATGTCCAAAGTGTATGATAGGAAGTTTCATTATCCTTTTCACGAATTTGCGTGTCATCCTTGCGCAGGGGCCATGCTAATCTTCTCTGTATCGTTCCAATTTTAGTATATGTGCTGCCGAAGCGAGCACTCATTATCCTTTTGGAACATATTGTTTGTTGTTCATTGCTGTCATGTTGGAACTGACTCATAGCTGACCCTCCAGTGGATTTTCAGAGGCTGTAAATTGCAGTCTCCTCCCGTGTGATTAACTGACTCAGAAAACCTGCTGGAGGGTCAGTGATGGGTCATTTCTAAGTTGACAGTGCACATAGAGAAGGCAGATTGTCTTCCACCTCACTTTTGAAAGTAAGACAGTAGACCTGATTTTGTTACAGAGTGAGACTAACCTGCTGCCTTTACAGATCATAAAGAATGGTACAAATTATCCAGGGTAGGAATTTGAACAGAATGTTGAGGGAACAAGGTGAATATATGTTATATAGCTAAATAACAGTACTCATTAGGTGCTGTATCTTGACACTGGTGGCTAAATAAGCTTTTGTTTCAATAAGTTAGATAGTATTAACTGTGTTACTCTGCTACTTTCTGTTTCCATTTTTAATTCATCTTGGTTATTTTCTTAATATAAATCTACAATTTAATGCTTTTTTATGTTCTTAAATGTTCTAACCAGGAGAAAAAAAAACCCACAGAATTGTTCTCTGAAAATAATAAGTTGCTTTATGGGGGTTGGGTGTGGAGCTCAAGTACAGTAATTGGTCTTGAATTAATCTAACTTTCTTAAATAAAAATGACTCTGTTATAGCCTAGTGTAAGCGGAATGGATCCGCCTTTTGGGGATGCCTTTCGAAGCCACACCTTTTCAGAACAGACTCTGATGAGCACAGATCTCTTAGCAAACAGTTCAGATCCAGATTTCATGTATGAACTGGTGAGTAACACTTCCTTAGGTTCTTTTTTAATGGATTTAGAGTAAGAATATAGTTTTTCTTTTTATTAATGTATGTTGCTGTTGCTATGTGCTGTAGAGTTGCTTGTGACTCATAGTGACCCAATGTACAACAGCTCTGAACTCTTTATCTTGAGCCAACATTGTTGTCTCTGACATACCTCCCCACTTTAACCCAGTCACTGAATCAATCCATCTCATCTAGGGTCTTCCTATCCTGTACTGTCCCTCCATCCTCCCAAGCATGATTTTTCCTCTCCAAAGACTGGTTCCTCCTTGCAGCATGCCCAAAGTAATGTATAAATGTCTAAAAATTAAAAAAGGGATGTGATTAAATTAAGTTTCATTCTTGTAATTCTAATGATTTTAAAAGAATGTATGACCCTACTAAAAATAGCAAGTTTAAAAGTTATCTATTATCTTTATAGTCCAGTTTCTGATGAGAACAGGAAGCTATCTCATGTATATGCCTAACTTCTAAAGGACTTTTCAGGTGGAAAACTAAAGGAGTGATAACACTGAACAAGTCCAGGGACTATAACATTCTTCATTAATCAAGAGAATGTCAGACAGAAATAGAAATTCTGAGCAGTATCTGAATATATTTATCACTCAGGTAAATAGAAACTTAAAATCACTTTCAAAAACATTTTAGTGTAATTCTTAATTACATATATACCTTGAACAACATGTAAGTATATAAAATCTAGACACTTAAGTTATACAAGCCTATAAATTTGCTAAAAATTACTGAATTGTACTGTTAATATAGGTGAATTTTATATAAAGTGTGTATCAGTGAAAATGTTAAAATACACAGATACACATCTGTCAGCAAACCAAAAATGTTCTTATTTCTGTCCCTCCTCCATACTAGAAAGTTAACTACTGCCAACAACTTGTTTCTATGTATATATAAACACATGAATAAACTTATTAAGTAGATGGCCCATTTATAGATGTAATACTCTGTACCTTGCCCATTTTAACTAAAGTATATGGTGAACATTCTTCCATGTTACTATTATACCTGCAGTCTTTTTATGCTTCCACAATCTTCTTGATATTTAAAATCCCGTTTCTAAAATAGGTGAGGGATTATTTTGCACCTCCTACCCGAGAAATCTCTTACAAAAGATCTTGTCCTTCTGTAGCTGAGTTCTGTTTGAATTAGTCTTTGTCTCTATATTTTTCCTAGTTAAGAAGATAGATTTTTTCTGTAATGAATGTAAAGTCTTCATTATTTTCTTCATAATTAAGGCTTTAGTGAACAAAGTTGCAAGTAAAAATCGGGAAATACAAAGTTAGTTTGTTTGTTTGTTTGTTTCAAAAAAAAAAACCTCCACTGTACTGCAGTCATTGACTTTTCACCATACTTAAGCTTTTAAAAAGGATAACTTCAAACTCTAGAACTAGGAATCTCTCAAGTGATATATTATCCCCCTCTTTAAAATTTTAAGTAGGCCTTATCTTAAAATGGACCAACAGTGAATATTGATATACCAGTTTGATACAGAGAAATAAGGATGGAGGTTAGTGTTTCTTTCCTAAAATATACTATGTGAGTGATTGTTTTTTAATTCTTCCCCAGGATAGAGAAATGAACTACCAACAGAATCCTAGAGACAGTTTCCTTTCTCTGGAGGACTGCAAAGACATTGAAAACTTGGAGTCTTTCACAGATATCCTGGATAATGAGGGTGCTTTAACCTCAAACTGGGAACAGTGGGATACATACTGTGAAGACTTAACGAAGTACACCAAACTGACCAGCTGCGACATCTGGGGAACAAAAGAAGTGGACTACTTGGGTCTCGATGATTTTTCTAGCCCTTATCAAGATGAGGAGGTCATCAGTAAAACTCCAACTTTGGCCCAACTTAATAGTGAGGACTCGCAGTCCGTTTCTGATTCCCTTTATTACCCTGATTCACTTTTCAGTGTCAAACAAAATCCTTTGCCCTCTTCATTCCCTGGTAAAAAGATCACGAGCAGAGCAGCTGCCCCTGTATGTTCTTCTAAGACTCTTCAGGCTGAAGTCCCTTTGTCAGACTGTGTCCAAAAAGCAAGTAAACCCACTTCAAGCACACAAATCATGGTGAAGACCAACATGTATCACAATGAAAAACAGAACTTTCATGTTGAATGTAAAGACTATGTAAAAAAGGCAAAGGTAAAAATCAACCCAGTGCAGCAGACTCGGCCCTTACTGAGCCAGATCCATACTGATGCAGCAAAAGAGAACACCTGCTACTGTGGTGCTGTCACAAAGAGACAAGAGAAAAAAGGGATGGGGCCTCTGCAGGGTCATGCCACTCCCGCTTTGCCTTTTAAAGAAACCCAGGAACTATTACTCAGTCCCTTGCCTCAGGATGGTCCTGGGTCCGTTGCTACAGGAGAAAGCAGCAGCCTTTCTGCCAGCACATTGGTCTCAGATTCATCCCAGAAAAAAGAAGAGCACAATTATTCCCTGTTTGTCTCAGACAGTGTGGGTGAGCAACCAACCAAATGCAGCCCTGACGAGGACGAGGAGGATGAGGAAGACATTGATGATGAGGACCATGATGAAGGGTTTGGCAGTGAACATGAACTGTCTGAAAACGAGGAGGAGGAAGAGGAAGAAGAGGATTATGAAGATGACAAGGATGATGATATTAGTGACACATTCTCTGAACCAGGTTTGTAATACTTGGGAGACTTACTAGACTGACCTAATATTATTAATATTTTTAAATAGTTTTGCTTTGGGTTTTTTTAAAAAAAATCATCATTTGAGGATTAAATGACTTAATATCTTGACGTGGATATTTAATGTTTCCCCCTCTCCCCTGGTCAAACAGCTCGAAAACAGTCATCTTTTTTGCTTGTATAGTGGTGTGTGTGCTGATTATTTATAAGTTATCTCCTAGCTTTTATTTTGTGCTTAAATGATCAGTTTCGTAACTCTCTTGACCAGCTGTTTGCCAACACATTGGTCTCAGATTTGTATCAGGATTTATTATTTTAAAGTTATGTTTGTTCATACCTGTGTCCTGCAGTTACGGTTGAGACGAGTTAGGAGTACCTAGAGAGGTGAGTCAAATGGTGGTTTGTATTACTTGTGCCTATAACCAACAAATCCTACTTCATAAATAATGTAAAGGGGAGGCTTTTGTCTTTATTTCTGTTACATATTTTATTTGTACTTATTTAAGAAAAAGTTTTTCATTCAAGAAAAATGTATGGTATAACTTAATGATCCTGAAGATAATGTTGCTTTATTTCACGTCCCCAGGTTATATGAATGAATGATTGACAGGCAACTTGTACTTGCCCTTTAGTATTACATAAATTTGATGTCACTTTGAAATAATTGGAGACTACTAGCAAATTCTTCATCACAGTTGCTCTCAGGTGCTACATGTACAGCTTTTAAATCACTGAAAATGCGTTAGGCCTTTTCTTGCACCAATTTAAGGTTAAATAAGAACCATCACCTTTTTTTACTTTGCTATGAACTTGATTTACCTATGACTTAAAGACACACTCAGGACCTGATCTTACTCGTAACTCAGAGATACTGCCTGTGTAAATAAGAGGGAGAAGACAGTGCCACCTGTAAGGAGCTAATTTATCTCAGTATCTACTGCTTGGACTTCTGCCATTATTAGCATGTCCACTTTGTTAAAAATGGCATTTCCAGCAGTACAGTTAAAAAAACACACAAAGAAGTAAAGATCTTCAGATTTTGGCAGAAGTAAATTTTTCTCAAAAATAATGTTGATGCTAATAATTTTGTACAAAAACCTGTGAGTAACTTAAGAAACTTTAAAAGTTGTCAGAGAAAACCCTTTTGTTATTATGACTATCACTGGAATTTCATGCAGTATAAACACGGTATTTCATTTCCTGAAAGGTTTTTAAGGCACAGGAGCTATATTACAGTCAGTGAGGCATTCTTACTGTTAAAATAACCTTTTTTTCTCTTTAATTTTGGTGAAATATTTTACTCTTAATTTTTAGATTTATGTATTTAATGTAACTGATTTGGGTAGCATTTCAAGTAAGCAAAAGTTATTTCAAGTTCAATATAAAAGAAAAAAACTTGGACCTTTTCTTTGCTCTTCTTTAGGACTCTGGTTAGTCCAGATAGGACAGTTGTCTTATTTACTTATCAAAAGGAAATGTTTGTTTGAGCAAATTAATAAAATCTACTTTATTTGACATGCTTCAGGGAGAGTTGTCAGGTAACTAGTGATAAGTTATTTTGCTCTGTCCTACATATAGGAGGATCATAGTGCTGTCTCTCAGAGATCCTTGAAGTCTAACACATTTGCCATAATTACTTTTAGTTCTCCATTTGAAGTTAATATAGAAGGTAGAGGAGGAGGAGGTAAAAGTGAATGAAAGGATAAGTACTAACTGAAGAAGATGGAAAATGTAGGGAAGGAAATGTCTTTACCAGCTGGTATTGATGGGACTATATGTCAAGATCGATAAACTACCATCATTTAAGTAAGCAGCCAATGAGTTTTGGTTCTGTTTTTGCTTTCCTTTGACTTTTTTTCTACTTTAGATTCATCTTGATCACCAGATAAAATGTGTTGAGAAATGAGTAGATCTCTTAAGAATTCAAGCAACCAATCTACCTCCATATCCGTTTCTTAGTCTTTTGATTCTGTGTAGGAAGAGGGAGCTAGTGTTGTAGTTGGTGTTATCTTGCTTTATCCTTCATAGAACTCTCATTAACCATCTAGTCAGAACTGACTCATAGCTGACCGTCTAACAGGTTGTCAGAGTCTTTTTGTTTTGCACTGAAGGATATTGCCAATCTTTTTCCCATGGAGCCATTGGTGGATTTGAACCACTACACAGGTGCTACATGTGGTTTAGCAATGCAATTATCTATGGTCTGTGCCGCCAGAAACCCTCAGTTATGAGCTTATTGATTGATCAGTCAGGTAGTGGCTTTGTAACAGAAAAACATTAGTTCTCTTCTTAGCCCCATCTAACAGTGCTAAATGTTCAGATGGCATTTAATTTACTCACTTCCAGTTGACTGGAAGAGAAACCCCTTTGATTATTGCTTGGAGGAGCATCACAGATGTTAATGAACATGCTTTAAACACAAAATCAACACAGTTCTATGATAGTATATGAGCTTTATTCACGTTAACTAATGAAAATTTTCCCATTGCGTGGAAGAAAGCACTAAAAAAGTAACTTGATGCAAAAGTGAATTATGTTTTTTTTAAAAAGTGAATTATTGATGTAAGGCAGGAAGAAATTATTTGAAACAGAAAAGTGGAGATAATGTTTTTTTTTTAACATGCAAGTTTAGGGGTGGGTTGAGTGGTTTAATTTGTAGTGGACAGTTTACAAAGGGCCTTTTGTGATAACTGGCTCCCTTGATGCTGTTTCTTGGCAAATGGCTACAACAGTGCCTGAGTTTAATAAGTTCCAGGAAAGGTGTAAAATGAAGCTTCAGTCCCTGTTCTGGACTGGCTCCCAGGTTTTAATAGAGCCCATTTTGTGGAAAGGCTACAACTGTTTGGGGTCATGGAATTACATGGTTCTGGGGCTAAGAATTGGGCCCCAGAATGAGAGTTTAGTTTGTAATCCTCACTAAACAATTTGACAGTTGACTTTACCAGATAAATAGTAGTGGTCTGTACTAACCATAGATGTACACTAGGCATTTTAGACAGTACATGTGGTCATTTTATTTACTTTTCATCTTCATACCAGGAAGGAATGAGAATGGGATCAGCATGGCGCTTCATCAAATGAAAATAAAAGGGAAATGACCCCATAGGAAATGTTGCATTAACAAAGTTAAGAACTGATGCTTTTTTAAAAACTTGAGTACTTGCTCTCCAATTCAGCATTGTACCTATTACTAAGTGCCTGTTCAGAGATTAGCCTATTCAGGGAGCTTTAGTGGCCTAAGTGGCAAGAAACTGTGCTGCATTCTTGAAGGCACGCAGTTCGCAGTTCGAATCTGTCAGCTGCTGTATGGGAGAAAGATGGGCAGTCTCCTCCCATGCGATTAACAGCATTCAAAAACCCACCAGAGGGTACTGCTTATGGGTCATTTCCAACTCAGTGGTATTCCACAACAACAATATTCAGAGATTAACAAAACCAGTGTGATCTTTGTCCTCATGGAACTTTCAGCTTAGTGGAAATTCTTGGAATCTTTTAATGGGTTCGTTGTGCTGTAACTTGACAAAAGAGTGACAAGATGAAAATTTCTCAAAACTTGCTCGACCATAGAACTCAATTGGGAGTGAAAGCTTATCTTATTGTCATGTTACTCTCCATATCATGCTTTTATTGTTGTTATGTGCCATCAAGTCTCCTGCGACCCATAACAACTCTGTGTACAGCAGCTCTGAACCCTGCCCTGTCCTGAGCCAGTATCACAAATTCCTACACACTAATCCCCAATTCCCCAGTCACTGTATCAATCCATCTCATCCCACGTCTTCCTCTCCTGTACTATATATACCTCCACCCTTCCAAGCATGAATTCCTTCCCCAAGGACTGGTCTTTGTTGGCCATGTGCTCAGAGTATGTGTGACGGAGCTTCAAAATCCTGGCCTCCAAGGAGAAACTTGTTTTCACTCTCTCCAAGACAGACCTCTTTGTTTTCTTGGTAGTCCATGGTATGTGAATCCAGATTATACTATGAAAAATACTTAATTAGCTTAAATGCTAGCTCATTGTAACAGGAATATAATTTTTCCTCATTCTATTTGATTATGAAAGTCTGTACTGAAAAGTAATGTTTTCAACTAGCAAGAACATACTCTTGTGTAGTAGTAATTTACAGTTTTTGCTATTAGAAGGTATTACTGTATTTAGTTAGAGAACATTGATACACCTTATAAACATTGAAAGGAATAATATAATAATAGCAAATAAAGCTGATAGTTAATTTGGGAAGGGTAGAAGAAATATGACTAATTGAACTTAAATATGGACTCTTTTGGAGGGGGGATTGCTATTGAGATCAGGTAACTTGGCAGGCATAGGGAAAGTAGGAAACCCAATTTGAGCTAGGATCACAACACTTCTTGAGCCATGAGGCCTGAATCAGTCCTAGCTCAGCCAGATCACTTAAACCCTTCTTGAGTGTGTTTGTCCAAAGTGCAGCCAGTAAACTCTTATGAACATATTTTAAGTCTAAAATGTTCTTGAGGATGTATTAAGTGATTCAGACTCATTTCCTCATTGCTGTAGAGACAGAACCAATTCAAAGTTGACTATCCAATGTGTTTTTGAGAGGCTGTAAATTGCACGGGAAGAGATTGTCTATCTTTGTCTCTCAGAACCACTCTCAGAAAGCAGAGCAACTCCCTGTGGACTGTATAAAGAGAAGCAAAGTTGATTACTGCCTGAGACAGCGTATTAACAATACAGGAGGATAAGTTGACTGAGGAGGCTATATGTACATTTTTGTGTTTGTATATTTAGGGTTATGTCATCTGACCTCATGCACTTGCTGCAGAGGGTCAAGGACTGCAGCCTTCAGTATGGACTGAGGCTCAATGTCAAGAAGACAAAGATTCTCACCACTGGACCAATTGGCAGCATCAGGATGGATGACGAAGAGATTGAGATTGTTCACAGCTTCAGTTTGCTCGGCTCCAGGGTCAACACTCTTGGCACCAGCAGCCAGGAAATCAAAAAACATATTGCGGTGGGAAAATCTGCTGTTAGGGACCTCTCTAAAGTACACAGGAGCAACAGTGTCTCTCTGGAGACTAAGGTGCACCTGATACAGGCCATCTTTGCAATCACTTTTATTTTTGCAATCACTTGTTATGCATCAGAGAGTTGGACAATGACTAGGGAGGACAGAAGGAGAATTGATGCCTTTGAGCTGTGGTGCTGGAGAAGAGTATTGAATGTACCATGGACTGCCAAGAAAACAAACAGATTCATCCTGGAGAGGGTTAAGCCAGGCTACTCCTTGGAGGCAAGGATTCTGGGGCTTCGTCTGACATACTTTGGACATGTTATAAGGAGGGACAGGTCCTTGGAGAGGGACATCATGCTTGGGAGGGTGGAGGGACAGCGCAGGAGGGGAAGACCCTCTGTGAGGTGGATTGATTCAGTGACTGGGGTAATCGGGATGGGTGTGTCAGAGGCAATGCAATTGGCACAGGATAGAGCAGGGTTTAGGGCTGTTGTACATAGGGTCGCTATGAGTCACAAACAACTCGACGGCACATGAACAACAACATATTTAGGGAGCTCTGATGGCTTAGCAGTAAGGAATTGTACTGCTTTTGTAAAGAAAGGTATATGTTTGAATCCACCAGTTGCTCTATGGGAGAAAGATGGGCAGGCTCCTGTCATGTGATTTCCTGCCTCTTAAAACTCACTGGACAGGGTCAGCTATGGGTTGGTTCTGACTTGATGATACATAAAAGCAATTTGGGTTGATAGACTTAAAAGGAAAATACTAGGTCTTGACATTAGCAGGGATATGGGAATGATTTGGTTAGTGCATCTGTTGTGTTGATGTGTACCCCACAGATAATCTCTGTGAACCTTAGTTTTGCTTGGCCCAATGGAACAAGTACCTTTTTATTTATTTTTTTAATTGAAATGTTAATGAAAGTTTATAGAGACTTTGGATTTCTATTCATTCATTGTTTCACATTTTGCAAGGACCTTTTTCAAAGGTAATTTGTGATAGAATACTGTAGACTGTGGTCCTTATTAAAAAACTGGGTTGATAATTGAACAAGATAACCCCCTTTAATTTAAAGTGAAACTGAAATACAATAGACCCAAGCTATTACTTTATGGTTTTAATAAAAATTTTAAAGTCAGAATTCTAGAAGTGTGTCACCTGGTTAGTAGGTCATTTCTTAAGAAGCAGCTAAGGTTCACTGTCACGTTACTTGCTATATTTTATCACGTGCAACAAACAAGAGTGCTCCAAGGCCAATTGACTTCTGCCCAGAGTTGAGAACTCCCTTCCTTATACTGCCTCTACCCCCTACCTTGCCCACTCATCAAATATCCTTATGCTCTTTTGTAGTAAACCCCTCCTCTACTTCCAGCCCTGGCAACCACTAATCTACTTTTTGGCTTTTTCCAGAATGCCATATAAAGGAAATCATATTCCTGATTGAGTATTACTTTGGAAAAAAAAATGGTACATGTCAAAATGTTTCAGTAACACAGATGTCATTTGTTTCTTAGTGTCACAGAGAAGTCACTTTTCAAGTGGGGAAGTGGTCATTTAGCTTGCCAGTACTGCCTAGTAATTTTTTCCCAATATCTTTAAGTTTTTAGTTGTATCTTTCCTATTCTTGATTTATTCCTTCTCCCTATCCACCTAGCTTTTCTTGGGTTACATCTAAGATGGTCTTTATCTGAGGGTGTTTCGGATTTATACTTTAGCCTGATGTTAACAATTCTAGTAGCTCAGAGGTCTGAATGCCCTCTTAGCAAGGAAAATACTTCTCTTTTTAAAAAATTAAATGGATGTTAATGTGAGCCAGAATTGGCAGACACATTTTTATTTTATTTACATTGTTTATATGAAAACAGTCATGTCTTCTACTTTTCCAAAATGGGAACTGATGAGAGAGAAATAAAAGCCCTATTTTCTCCAACATTCCCTAGTAGACACACTATGGAGATGCGTATACTTGTCTGGGAATGGTCAAACTCCTAAATACTGTGAAAAAAAGTATTTAAAACACAGTTTATTTTCTTAAGTACCATCAGTGATATTTTTGACATTCCTGTAGCTGTGTTTCATCGGTCTAAGAGAAGATATTAAAAAATTATATACTAACTTAAAAAAATCAAAGAAAACCCAAGGATTATAAATAAGCTCAATGAAGATAAATAGTGGAGTTAATCTTCAAATATTTTATTAGACATTTCCATGTTAAAAATTATTTTATATTCTGGTGTGAAAAAAATGTATATGAACACTATAAGTAAACCAGTATGAAATAAAAGTTTTATTTACAAATATTTTATAGGCCTAGTTTGTTATCCTTGGCATGTCGGTAATGTTTCTGATAAAAAGAAATATTTCCAATTAAAGTAGAAGAGGTTTTTTTAAAAGAAAATTTTCTTCCTTACTGGTTTATTGAAATTTGTGGAACTTATTGAGGGCCTTTTTTCTCCCAAGGCTATGAAAATGATTCCGTGGAAGACTTAAAGGAGATGACTTCAATATCCTCTCGGAAGAGAGGCAAAAGAAGGTACTTCTGGGAATATAGTGAACAACTTACACCATCACTGCAAGAGAGGATGCTGAGGCCATCTGAATGGAATCGGGAAACTTTACCAAGTAATATGTATCAGAAAAATGGCTTGCATCATGGTAAGAGGGCTTTGCTATCAAGTATTCAGAGTCATTCACCATAGAGCATGATTTTTTAAACTTTTTATTGGAATAGTGTGAAAGTTTGTAGAACAAATTGGTTTTCTGTTCATTATGTTTCATGACATTGATTACAACCCTTACATTGTGGCACTTTTTCCACTCCATCAGTTCCTCCTTCCTGTTCTAGTTGTCCTTTCCTATTCTTTCCTGCCATCTGAGCTTCTATTGTGGGCCTGTGCTCCCCTTTCTGTCTTGTATGTTTATTTTTCTAAGGAGTGCTGCCTTCTCTGAGTTACGGATCACTTTATCTGTCTGCCTCTTATTTGGATGAAAGTTGAGTCACTTGAGTGATTTTAGTTCCAAGCTTCAAAGGTGACTAAGGGCCATAGTCTTTAGGCTTCCATCAGTCCAGTAAGCCTGGTCTTTTATATTTTTTGGTATATTTTTAAGTCTTGTTTTCTCTTTTCACATGAGAGCATATGTATTTTAAAAAATGAGGTGTTAGCAAAGTCCTAATAATTCTGTGCAGTTGAAAGCAAGTAGGTTAGCCCTCTCTGATGGGGTGCCAACATGCTGAATTTTCTGAAAAGGTGGGCAAGGAGGGTAGTTTAAAATATGGCAATGAAAAATGTCTTTCTTATTAAATCATCTCAGCTAACCCTTTAAACCCCACTTATAGGAAAATATGCAGTAAAGAAGTCACGGAGAACTGATGTAGAAGATCTGACTCCAAATCCCAAAAAACTACTTCAGATAGGCAATGAACTGCGGAAACTGAACAAGGTGATTAGTGATTTGACGCCAGTCAGTGAGCTTCCCTTAACAGCGCGGCCACGGTCAAGGAAGGAAAAAAATAAGCTGGCTTCCAGGTAAATGACAGTGGTCAGTCATGTGAATAAAGCTGAGGCGGTTTGACTTGCTCTTAAGCTCTTAAGTGAGCTTTTATAGAAAAGATGGCACTAAACTATTTACTGGGAAATAACATTTTTCTTTTTTAAGGACTATAATGAGAATATTAGAGTTTCTCATTAAAACATAAAAATTGGTATTTATGCTTCATGGAAAAAATTTTTTTGAAGTGAGGAGAGGTGAATTGACTTAAATGTGGTATGATAGTGAAAAATTTTATTATAGCTTTATTCTGTAACTCACGGTTTTTTAGATAGAAGTTACATATTGTAAAAGAATTTTTTAGTGTAAATTTGTATTCATTAATGACAGTTAGTCTATAGCCCTTACCAATATCAAGATTATTGTTGTTGTTATGTGCTTTTGAGTAGCCTGCGACCCATAGCGACCTTATGTACAGTGCCTCTGAAGCCTACCCTGTCCTGCGCCAATCTCACTGATTCTGACATATCAATCCCCATTGCCCCAGTAACTGTATCAGTTCATCTTTCTTGTGCTGTTCCTCCACCCTTCCAAGCATGATGTCCCTCTCCAAGGACCACTCTCTCCTGGCCACTTGCCCAAAGTATGTGAGTCGGAGCTTCAAAATCCTAGCCTCCGAGGAGAAACTTGGTTTCACCCTCTCCAAGACTCTTTTGTTTTCTCGGCAGTCCATGATATGTTCAAGACTTCTTCAGCACCACTACTTGAAGGCATTGATTATTCTTCTGTCATCTTTAGTCCTTGTTTAGCTCTCTGATGCATCATATCACCTTGAATTTTTTTTTAAATTTTTTCCCCCATGTCTGTTTGTAGTAAATCCATTCTCCTCCCTCTAGCCTCTCACAACCTTTGATCTATTTTCTGTCCCTAGAGTTTGGGTTTTTGAGAACTCTCGTATGGATAGACTCACACTAGATAAAGCCTTTTGAATCTAGTTTCTTCCTTTTTAAAAAAAAATTTTATGTCCCTTTTAAACAGTTCTCTCCCTCATCTGTTTCAATGTAGTATACATAATTTATCCCATCTTTGTCAGTCTCCCTCTAACCCCGACGTCAGTCTTGTTTTACAACAGTGGCACTCTGCAGTATTTGTCCTTTTATGACTGAGATTTCACTCAGCATAATGTCCTCCAGGGTCACTCATTTTGAATATTATTTCATGAGTTCCTTGTTTAGTGTCTTACATTTAAATAGTGCATATGAGATTTGTCCATATGGTTACACATAATAGTAGTTTACACTTTTCATTATAAGTTGTAGTTTCTCTGTTAACCCAAAGGCTGAGGGGTTTTGCCCATTGGAATCCACCAGTGGCTCTGTGGAAGAAAGATGACCAATAAATATCCTTTGGTGAATTTACATCTCTGAAAACTTGATGGAGAGTCAGCCGTGAATTGATTTTACTCTGTGGCAATGAATTTGAAGTGTTTTAAGGAGCTCTGGTGGCTTAGTGGTAAGGAATTGCACTACCAAAGTAAAAGGTATGTGGTTCAAATCCACCAGCTGCTCTGTGAGAGAAAGATGAGCAGTTAGCTCCTGTGTAATTTATACCTCTGAAAATCTGCTACAGGTCAGTTCTGACTCAGTAACACTCAACAGCAGCAACAACATACAAGCATCAGTACACAGTGTTTTTCAGTTGCAATGAGAAAGTGTTTGACAGAAGCAAAATGAGTTATGTTTTGAATGTTAAAAAAAACGAACCAAAAAAAATTAACTCTCCTGTCTTCTTTTCACAGGGCTTGTAGGTTAAAGAAAAAAGCCCAGTATGAAGCTAACAAAGTGAAATTATGGGGCCTCAACACAGAATATGGTAAAGCTAAACTTCTATAAATTCAATTAAGCTCCTTTTGCTTTGTTGACCATGCTCCTTTACTTTGTTATTCTCTTTCCATTCTGTCTAGGTTTTTGGCCGTCTTTTTTTAGTCTATCCATTCATTAAGCTTCATACTCTTCCTTTTTTATGCCCCTACTTTTACTGTTTAGCTGTTAGTTGGCATGGAATCAATTTCAATTCATGGAAGAATAGAATTGAATCATGGGAATTTCAAGGATATGACCTTTGGAAGCAGATTGCCAGACTTGTCTCTCAAGGTCTTCTGGGTGGGTTTGAACTACAACCATGTGTGCTACGTAGAAATTCCTTCCCTTTTCTTGTTTGTAGCTCCTCAAACCAAATGTCATCTCCACTTTAAACAGCTGATCCACTTGTGACCACCAAAACCAAAAGCCCGACTCACTGCTGTCAGGCTAATTCTGGCTCCTGGAGAACCCTCTGTGGTGTTTCTAAGGCAGTATATCTTCATAGCAGTAGATGGCTTCATGTTTTTCTTTTAGAGCAGCAGCTGGGTTCAGACTGTCATCTTTTTGGTTGTTGTTAATGTGCCATCGAGTCATTTGCTACTCTGTGTACAACAGCTCTGAACCTTGCCCTTATCTTGAGCCAATTTCATTGTCTCCAACATACCTACCTCTTTTACCCTAATCACAGTGTCAGTCAATCTCATCCAGGGTCTTTCTCTTTTGGCTTTCCTTCCACCCTTCCAAGCATGATTCTCCAAGGACTCATTCCTCCTGACAGCATGTCCAAAGTATGTGAGATGGAACTTCAAAATCCTTGCCTCCAAGGAGCACCTTGGTTTCACTTTTCTCCGGGACAGACCTGTTTGTTCCCTTAGCCGTCCACAGTATGTTCGGTACTCTTCTGCAGAACCTCAATTCAAAGGCATCAATTCCTCTTCTGTTATCCTTAGTCATTGTCCAGTTCTCTGATGCCTAGCAAATGCTTTTCCTCTATTTTTATTTTTCCTCCCTCTATTGCTCTTAGGTTTATATGTATGTATGTATGTATATATATATATGTATATATGTGTGTCTATATATATATATATATATATATAGTCTGTTCATTTAATACATAGTCACCTGTTCATATGCAATCAAGTCAGTCCTTTAACGTTGAACTATCTTACTTTCTTAGAATAAATTCTACGTGTTTAGGATGTACTTTCCTTTTTTTGGTTGGAGGGTTATTGCTAGAATTTTATTGAACTCTAATATTTTAAGTTTGATTCTTATATTTTGCTAAGGACTTTTATGTCTGTATTAAAGTTAATGGCTTATTATTTTCTTTTATTTTTTTATTGTGATTTTAATGAATATTTATAGAAAATTTGGATTTTCATTTATTGATTGTTGCACATTTTCCTCCTGACACACCCCAATTAACTTTTTTTTTAAAGAAAAACAACCATTCATTGTTGCATAAATGATTTTTTTTTAGAACTTAATTCACCTTATTTGTTATAGAAAATCTACTATGTGGTGGGCACAGCTGGAGCCTGAGTCCTCTGCACGGAGACTCTGGTGTGAGTCTTTACAAGATGATCTGTGAATTCCTGGTAGGGAGACTTAGTGACTGTCTCTTTCCAGAGATCTGGGATCAAATAGCTGTCGGTCTTTGAGATGGCATCAAAGGTGGCCTTAGCGAAGTTGCCCCAGGTAGCTGTGCAGCCCCTGGCTGAGGTATAACAGTCATCAATTCCAGCCATCATCAGCAGCTTCTTGGGCACAGGGGCCGAGACAATTCCAGTGCCCTGGGGTTCAGGGATCAGATGCACCAACGCAGAGCCACAGCGCCCAGTCACCTTGCAGGGAAAGGTGTGAGGCTTGCCAATCTTGTTACCCCAGTAGCCACGCCGCACAGGGACAGGGGAGAGCTTGGCTAGGATGATGGCCCCACGGATGGCAGTAGCCACCTCCTTGGAGCACTTGACGCCTAAGCCAACATGGCCATTATAGTCTCCAATGGCGACAAAGGCCTTGAACCTGGTCTGCTGGCCAGCACGTGTCTGCTTCTGCACTGGCATGATTTTCAACACTTCATCCTTGAGGGACATGCCCAGGAAGAAGTCGATGATCTCAGACTCCTTGATGGGCAGCGAGAAGGGATAAATCTCCTCCAATGATTTTGTCTTCATATCTTTCACCAGGTGGCCCATTTTTGTGACGGGGAGCCACTCCTTGTCCTCGGCTTTGCCTCTTTGAGCTCCGCAGCCCCTCCCACGGTCGCGGCCCTGACCCTGCAGACCACTACCAAAGCCTCCCACTACCAAAGCCTCCGCGGTTTCCGCTGCAGGCTCCCATCCCAGGGCCCCCAGGGCCTCCAGGCCCTCCCTCTGCACCTGCGTCATCCACCATTTGGTGTTTTCTCAGAGAAGAAGGATTTTTTTAAGTAATGTCTTTGTTAGGATAAACTGGTCTCATAGAAAGTATTGAGTCATAATCCTCCTTTTTTTAAAAAAATTCTTTTATATTGGTTTGCTTACAAAGTTTAAATACATTGTATTTCACACCATCTGTCACATTATTTTCACATTGTCCTTCATTCATATTGTGTTTCATATAATCGTTTCCATTCATTATGTTTTATAAAATTAATCATCATTGAACTATGCCCACCATTACTCCGTTTTTCCAGATCCCCATTGGATCGTTCCTTTTTTTTTTACCCATCTCTTCCTCCACCCACCAAGTTGCACGAACATATGGTTCTCTGTTGCCCATCCTCACCCTTCTCCTACACTACCCACCTTGGATTCTCATACATGTTTTACTAGTTATCTATTTCCACAATAATGGTCTTACTCAATGTTTGTCCATATGAGACAGAACACTCCAGTCTCTCCCACGTCAGGTAGTAATTTTCAAAATTGTTTCTCCTGATTGCTGCATAGTATTCCATCTTGTGACTATACCATAATTTCTCAATCCATTGCTTGTGTAGTTGGACATTTGGACTGTTTCCATAGTCTCGAGATTGTGAATAATGCTGTTGTGAACATTGGTAAACAAATCTCTGCTTGTATCTCATTTCTAATTTTCTTGGAGTACATTCCAAACAATGGAATAATTTTTTTGGAGTACATTCCAAGCAATGGAATAGTTGGCTTATGTGGAATTTCTGTGTTCAACTTTTTGATGATGCACCAAACTGCCTTCCAGAGTGGTTGTACTGTTTCACAATCTACCAATGGTGTATGAGAGTTCCTATCTCTACATCCTCTCCGACAGTGATTGTTTGCTGTCCTGTTAAACTTTGCCACTGTTCCTGGAGTGTGAGATGGTACTTCATTGTGGTTTCGATTTGCATTTCTCTTATTGCTAGTGATTTTGAGCATTTCTTATGTGTCTGTTGGCCATCCAGATGTCTTCCTCTGAAAAGTCTTTACATGTCTCTTGCCCATTTTGTAATTGGGTTATTAGTCTTTTTCTTGTGGTGGCCATGCAATATTCTGTAAACTTTTGTTATGGGACCCTTATCTGTGATGGTATTGCTAAATATTTTTTTCCCAGGCAGTAGTTTTTCTTTTCATTCTATTGCAAAGTTTTTGCTGCACACAGGGATTTAATCTTTAGAAGATCTCGTTTATCAGTTTTATCCTCCTGGTTGTATATTTCTGGCTGTATTTGTCAGCTTTTTTATACCATGGGCTAGGCTTTCTAAGCCTAATCCCATTTGGTCTCTTAGGATCTCTATAGTTTTGAGCTTTGCCCCTAGTTCTTTGATCCACCTTGAGTTGTATTTTGTATATGATAAGAAGTGTGGATCCTTCTTCAGCTTTCTGCAGGTAGTAGTCTAGATTGGCCAACAAGAGTTTGTTGAAGAGGTTGTCATTTCCCTATTTGATAGGCTTTGTTTTCGTGTTGACTATCAATTGACCAAAGATACATGGATTAATTTCTGGGTTCTTGATTCGGTTCCATTGGTCTATGTGCCTGTCATTATGTACCAGTATTATACTGTTTTGGCTATTACAACTGTGTGATAGGTTTTGAGATCAAAGAGTGCTATGCCTCCGATTTCATTCTTGTTTTTTAGAACTGCTTTGCTCATTTGAGGTCTTTTTCCTCTCTAAATAAACTTGAGAATTTCCTTTTCTATCTCTTTGAAAAATGAATTTGATGTCTGTATTGGGATTGTATTAAACATGTAGATTGCTTTTTGTAGAACTGTCATTTTCACTATATTAAATTTTCTATCCATGAACAGGGAACATTTTTTCATTTATTTAGGTCTTTTATTGTTTCTCGCAGAAATATTTTGTAGTTTTCTTTGTAAAGGTCTTTTGTGTCTCTAGTTAGGTTTATTCCTAAGTAACTAAATTTGTGGTTGGCTGTTGCAAATTATACTGCTTTCTGATTTCCAATCTCTATGGTTTCTTTGTAACAGTAGAGGAATCCCACTCATTTTTTTATATTGATCTTGTATCCTGCCACTCTACTAAAATGGCTTACTAGCTAGCTCTTAACAGTTTTTTTGTTGAGTTCTCTGGGGTTGTCTTTGTATATTATCATATCATCTGCATCTAGTGACAGTTTTCATCATCTCTTTGCCCATCTGGATGCCTCTTATTTCCTTCTCTTGCCATATTGTTCTAGTAAATACTTCTAATGCAACATTGAATAGGAGTGATGACAGTGGACATTCTTATCTGGTTTCTGTTTGCAAGGAGAATGCTTTTAGTGTGTCTCCATTAATGAAATAATTTTTCTTTTACTTTTCAAAGAGAAGAGCATATTGGAGATGGAGGGGCAGGCAGGGAGAAAAGGGCAACAATGAATGAATGGAAATCTTAAGTTTCTGTAAACTTTCATTAAAATTAATAAGAAAAAAAAACAAACAGAAAAAAAAGAATGATACTGGCTCTTGGTTTTACATACATACTTTTCAGTAAGTTGAGGAAATTCTCTTCTATTCCTATTTTCCTGAGCATTTTAATCATGAAAAGGGTATTGGATTTTTTGTCAGAGGCCTCTTCTCTATCAGTTGCTAAGATCATGTGGTTCTTATTATTTGCTTTGTTAATGTGATGATTTACATTGTTTCTCTTATGTTGAACCATCCTTGCATATCTGTTATGAAACCCACTTAGCCATGATCACTTACTTTTTTTACATCCTGTTGT
The DNA here is from genome assembly GCF_000299155.1 of Elephantulus edwardii. NCBI lineage: Eukaryota > Metazoa > Chordata > Mammalia > Macroscelidea > Macroscelididae > Elephantulus > Elephantulus edwardii. Next base: position 13,645,441 of record NW_006399783.1, read on the forward strand.
ATTCTGTTGGCCAGGATTTTTTAAGAGTTTTGCATTGATATTCATGAAAGATACTGGTCTGTAGTTTGGGTTTGGTGGTTCTGGAGGGTTTTTTTGTAATATCTTTGCCTGGTTTGGTATTAGAGTTATGCTTGCTTCAAAAAATGAATGACAAAAAAAAAAAAATTAAAAAAAAAAAAAAAAATGAATGACTCTGGGAGTGTTCCTTCTTTTTATATGTATTTAAAAATAATTTCAGTAGGGGAGCTCTGGTGGCCTAGTGGCAAGGAGCTGCAACTACAATCCCAGAGGCTCACGGTTCGAATCCACCAGATACTCTGCCGGGAAAGGAGGCACAGTCTCCTCCTGTACCAGTCAAATCTGATTTGACGGTACACGCACACAAAAATAATAAAATTTAAAAAAAATAAATTCAGTAGAATTGGTCATGTGTCTTCTCTGAATGGTAGAATCCAGTGAAGCCATTTGGTCCAGGACTTTTTTTGTGTGTGTGGATAAGTCTTTTTATGACCTATTCAATTTCTTCTTTTGTGATGGGTCTCTTTCAAGTATTCTACATCTGTCCATGCCATTCTGGGTAGGGCATGACTCCTCTTTTTGAAGAAGTAATAATAATGATTTTCTTTTTAAACTTTGATAGAATTTTCTAGTGAAGCTATTTGTGGTTCCTTTAGAGAAGATTTTTTTTCTAAATTTAATTAGAAATAAGTTTATTAGAAATAAACTATTGAAGTGTTTCGTTTCTTCTTGTGTATATTTTGTTAATTACATTTTCAAGAAATTTGCCTATTTCACCGAAGTTGTTAAGTTTTTTTGCATAGTAGCCTATTTTTTAAAAATACCATTTTAATATTTTAATGAGTACTGAAATGATAATTTTTCATTCTAGATAGAGATAAGGTCAAGGCACTGGGCTAGGGGTGGGGTCAATACTGTAACTAATGCTTAACTCCACAATAAGGGATTTATCTTCCACTGCTTCACAAATTGCTTGTCTGTCAGATACTCCTCTAAATCTGAACATTCAGATTAAGACAGACTAGGAAGAAGGATTGGCCACCCACTTCTGAAATAGCA
>NW_006399783.1:13649347-13665495 GCF_000299155.1 Elephantulus edwardii
TGACTGGGGTAATCGGGATGGGTATGTCAGAGGCAGTGCGGTTGGCGCAGGATAGAGCAGGGTTTAGGGCTGTTGTGCATAGGGTCGCTATGAGTCGAAAACAACTCGACGGCACATAACAACAACAAGATAGCGATAATATTCTTTCTCCTTTTTTATAATAAGTCTAACTAGATGTTTGTAAATTTTGATCTGTTCTTTGAAACTTTTTCATCAATCTTTGCTTATTTTTTTTTATTCATTTTATATTTTATTGATTTCTGCTCTTTAAGACTTAACTTTAAAAAAAAGACTTTTTTTTGTTTTTTTAAATATTCTTAGGGTGAAAAAGTTTCTTTTTAAACTTTTACCTTTGAGAAACATGGATTTTTATATTGAATTCGCTGAGTGCCTCCAGTTTTATGTATCATAAATCTCGATGTATTATAATAACTTTTAAGACTATGTAGACAAGTATGACAGGAAAAGTAATGGACATTGATGTCTATTTCCAAAGGTTACCATACACGTTTTTCCAAGTGGTCCTTTTAAAGATAAAGGCTTTTAGCTATCATTGGTTAATGTTATCTAACACATTCTGTGATTGTCTGTTTTGTGTTTTGGTTTTTTAAAAAATTATGTCTTTTAGTATAAAATTGAAACCAGATTCTTCCATGTTAGTGACATCTTCCAATGTCTTGGTTTTGTTTTGCAGATAATTTATTGTTTGTAATAAACTCTATAAAGCAGGAAATTGTAAACCGAGTACAGAATCCGAGGGAAGAGAGAGGACCCAACATGGGACAGAAGCTTGAAATACTCATTAAAGACACTCTAGGTAAGAATAGTACAGGATATAGTCATAACAAATAGTAACATAAATTATAAGATAGATGATTCAAGAGCATTTTTAAAGTTCCTCCCTCTCTCCTTCCTTCCCTTTTCCCCTCCCTGTCTCTATGTCTCATTGCCACTGAGTCAGCACTGACTCATAACTTACTCTGCATTGAGTTTTTGAGACTGTAAATTGCATGGGATGAGGTTGCTCCTTTTTCTCCCCTGAAGCCACTGGTGGATTTGAACTGCCAGTGAGGAGGTAGCTTTTGGGTTGGCAGCACAGCTCCTTGTCGTTAGTGATCCCTCAAGTGCTTTCCTTATAGTCAGTCTCCTTTTGTCTTGACTTATTTTTGCTTTTGCTTTAGTAGTCATAGTTTTTATTTGTTACCACAACATGTTATTTAGATGTTATAATTTGTTTTAATGTGATCAAAAGACAAATTTTTACTGTTACATGGGGGGATGTAAAAGAAAAAATTTTTTTAGTGTACCATGGACTGCTAAGAAAATAGATTCCTCCTGGAGAGGGTTAAAACGGGCTGCTCCTTAGAGGCAAGGTTTCTGAAGCTTCGTCTGACATACTTTGGTCATGTTGTAAGGTGGGGACCGGTCCTTGGAGAGGGACGTCATGCTTGGGAGGGTGGAGGGACAGCGCTGGAGGGGAAGACCCTCTATGAGGTGGATTGATTCAGTGACTGGGGTGATCGGGATGGGTGTGTCGGAGGTAGTGTAATTGGTTCAGGATAGAGCAGAGTTTAGGGCTGTTGTACATAGGTTCGCTATGAGTCACAGGCGACTCAATGGCATGTAACAACAACAACAACAACACATACATTGTAATCTTTGTGGAGGTTTTTACCTGTTTGTTTAATTTGGTAATGCATCAACTGAATTCTAACAAACACAGTTATCCATATACCTTCCCATCTGTGAACAGATTGCATAGGATGGGGAGGATCAGAGGAGGCAGTATCCTGAAGTAAGACATAATCATAGTTGATAAGGAGGGTAGAGAGATGTCATTGTTAAAATAGACAGGAAGACTTCATAGACCTCATAGTAATAGCTGGATAATATTCATGAAAACTCTAAACTGTCCTAAAACTTAGATACATTATTATATAAAGATTGTATAGAGTGGTAAACTTCATTTACTCAAACATTTTCTTCATTTTTTTATTGAATGTTGAAAGCAAGTCACTTTAAAAAATTTGAGGTAGAGCCTATTTTTTTCTTATTAACAATTTATTTCTGAATTTTAGAGTAACAGAAACTTTAGGTTTATAACCTTGTTTTTGTATTTCTCTTTTTATGTGTATAAATATCTTATATTTTTAAAAAAATTTTTCTGTTAAGATTTGTTTTCTGACTTTTTACTGACATTTACTGCCAATTTAGTTTTTGCAAATATTTTTTCCAAGGTTTTCTTTGTTCCAACTGATGGGAATATAAGTTTGAATAATGGAGACTTGGTCCCTACTTGTTAAAATTATAGTCTGAAAATGGAAAACAATGAAGTAGGAAAACAAAAATAGTAATAAATTGTAAGGAGTGGGTATTTTTTTTTTAACTTTTTGTTTGTTTGCTTGTGGTCTCCCCTTTTCCTCTCCCTTTTTTATTGGTTTGCTTACAAAGTTCATATACATTGTGTTTCACACTGTTCATCATTCACATTATTTTTCATACAATCATTCACATGCATTATATTTTATAAAATTAATCACCATTGGACTTTGCCCGTTCCCCCCCCCCCCCGCAATGTGCAAACCTGTGGTTTATTTCCATTTATATAGAAAAACATTTCATGTTAGTAACTCTGAAAGTGCATTTTTAGCTGAGTATTGAATATGTATTGCTTGTTTCTGTTTAATTAATGCATTTCTCAGTCTTTGAAATTAATTTTAAGTTTGTCTTAATAGCCCTGTCTGCATACTGAATGTAAAGTATGTTCTTATTTTTGAAGGACAACTTGGAATCCAAATACAGTTAGCAACACAGTGTCAATTTTGACACAGTAAGTTGATAAAATGTGATAACTCTTTGTATTTGTTGGCCAAAAAAGAAATTTCTAAAGATAATTTCTCCTCTAGAGCAGCTTAAATACATTGGAGTCTCTCTTAAAGGATTTTTAATTGAGCTTTTAATGAAAGTTTAGAGAAAACTTGAATTTCTATTGATTCATTGTTGCACATTTTCTTCCATATCCACCCCTTCCCCCAAGTTCACTTTTCTCTTTGGGGGGGGGGGATTCTTTCATTTGTTATACAATCCCCTCACCCACCCAGTCCACTTTACTATGCAGCTCTTATGCAGATAATACCTAATCATTATTCCTTTCAAACAGTTCTCTTCCTCATCTGTTTGAATGCAGTATACATTATTTATCCCCAATTTTCTTAGTTTCCCCCCAATCCTGGTATCAGTTCTGTTTATAACAATGGCATTATGCAGTATTTGTCCTTTTGTAACAGATATTTCACACAGCATAATGCCCTCCAGGGTTACCCATTTTGTATATTTCATGAATTCCTTGTTCTTCAAAGCAACATAGTGTGGATATCCATTGTGTGGATAGACCACAGCTTCTCTGTCCATTCATTTGTTGATGGGCACTTGGGTTGCAAAGCTGCAATAAACATGGATGTGCATATAACTGCTTGGGTGGCAGTTCTAGTTTCTTTAGGGTATGTTCCCAGTAGTGGAATTGCTGAGTCAAATGGTATTTCTATTTCCAACTTTTTGAGAAAGTGCCATACAGCCTTCCATGGTGGTTGCACCATTTTACACTCTCACCAACAGTGAATAAGCATTCCAATTTGTCCACAACCTTGCCAGAATTTGTTGTTTGCTGCTCTGTTGAATTTTGCTATTCTTACTGGGGTGAGATGATATCTCATAGTTGTTTTCAATTACTCTTTAGAAACTATATGATCTAATTTTTTTTGTTATTAACTCTTTGAACTGTGTTTCTTTTGACATCAATAATCTATAATTTATGTGTTTCTAAAAAATATTCTCTTTATTTAGATCCTCAAATTTATTGGAGCTTTTAGTAAAGCAGCTTAATATTTAATTTCTTCTTCATCAGTGGTTAGTGTTCCATTTCCATTTCTTATTTTTCATTTATTGTGTTTTTTCTTACTAGTTAAAAGATTTTTCTCCTCTCATCTCCAAGCACTATTAATTTTCTCTAGTGTCTTTAATTGCTTAATTACCTTTTTGTATCATATTATTAGTATAATAAAACACTGAAAATATTATCTCAGCTGACTTTAGCTTTAGCTTATTTATAAGTTCTGATAGTTATCTTTCATTATTCTCTGAATATTTTGAAATTTACATTAGATTTACTCTTTGAGCCAAGAATTATCTGATAGAGGTTTAAAATTTCTCAGAAGATAGGGATGGTGATTTTCTAGTTTCCTTAACGTCTCTTTTTGTGGTTTAATTGAGATTTTTCTTAGCTACTTAAAAAAATTGAAATATTCCATGAACATTTGAAAGTTTCCTTTTATATTAAGGCCTCAATATGTGTTGACTAGATTAATTTCAGTTACACTAGTTGGATATTCTTTACCTTTTCTTTTTCTTTTTCGGTCTTCGTTGTCTATCAACTAATAGGTATTGATTTCCTCTTGCATTTTCAGTGGTTTTGCTTTTGAGTATCAGTTTTGTGTTATTGGTTGACCACTATTTATTCCTGCTAGATCTCCACATTGAATTATAGCCTTGATTACCATGACACATGTTTCTTTATCTTGTTTCATGGCCATTTCCATGAATTTAGTCCCGTCTAATGCTAAATCATTACTACAAGCACCTTTCTTATTGCCTATATTTTCCCTAGTAATATTTTGGCCTACCTTTCCTTTTTCTCCTTTCTCACTTAATTTATATTTCTAATTTATATTAGATGTTGTTATGTGCCATCAAGTCACCTGTGACTCAGCAGCCCTCTATGTACAGCAGCTCTGAAGCCTGCCCTTTCCTGCGCCAATCTTGCTGTCTCCGACAACCTAATCCCATTGTCCCCGTTACCATCTCAGTCCATCTCATCCGGGGTCAAAAATCTGGTTTTTAAATCTACTCTTAGATTTTTATATAGTCATGTGCCATACATACATATATAGTCAAGAGAGCAGTGGTCACCTACTGGCAAGAAGCTGCGCTTGCGATCCCGGAGGAATGCAGTTCAAATCTCCCAGGTCCTCTGAGGGAAAAAAATTAGTAACTCCCTCGCCTGTGATTTACAGTCTCTGAAAACCTTCTAGAGGGTCATCTGTAAGTTAATCCCAACTGAGCGACACATGACAACACTAAAATTGTCAGTTTGAGCCTTGTCTAACTACAGCTACCTATGGCCCCAATATCTGTAAAACCTTTTATATTAAAAATTCAAGGCCCATACAGTAATTTGTGTTAACTTTTCAGGGACCATTAAAACCTTATTATTGTCATAACTGTGTTGTTATGTGTCGGCGAATCGACTGTGACTTATAGTGACCCGGTGCACAATCTCTCTGAATCCTGCCCTATCCAGAGCTACTCTCCGTCTCTGACACACCTACTATATGTTAGTATGTTAAAGATCTTTTAGTGTAAAATTGAATTATGTAGTGTATATTAAATTATTCATAATTGTTAATTTGGAAATTTTATGGTTTTGTGCTGTAATTGCCTTTATAAAATGTGCATTTATATTTTTAATTTAAGCTTTTAGTTTTACAGAAGCATCTAAGTAAACAGTCTAGTGAACACCTATAGGTCTTTCAATTATATTTACCAGTTGTTACTATTCTGCTACATTTACTTTGTTTCTCTGTATTTTTTCTGAATATTTATAAGTGATTTGTAAACAGAATTTTTTATCCCTATATACTTTTTTAAAAAACTATTTTTTTATATTTTGTATGTGTACCTTCAAATCAGATCTGACTGGCACAGGAGGAGATTGCCCCTCCTTCTCCAGCAGAGATTTGAACTGTTTATCTCTGGTAGCTTCTGGCCACTAGTTCACCAGAACTCCCTTGTCCCTAAATACTTTTAACATGACCCTTGAAATACTCAATTGTCTTAGTTTCCTAGTGCTACCTTAACAGAAATACCATAAGTAAGATGGCTTTAAGCACAGAAATTTATTTTCTCATAGTATTGGAGATTGAAAGTTCAGATCAGGGTCACCTGTGTCACTTCTTGCTTTCACTCTGTAGTTTCTAGTCAATACTGGCAATCCTTGGCATTCCTTGGCATTCCTCTGGTCACTGAATATTCTGCTCCTTTTTTGTAATTTGGAAGTGATAAGATTTAAAGCTTTCCTCACCACATTTTCTAGCATATCTTCATTAACGTAATAGAAGGCATACTACCCCAAAGAAACCATAACTGCCACCCAAGCAGATATATGCACACCCATGTTTATTGCTGCTTTGTTCACAATAGCAAGGAGTTGGAAACAACCTAAGTGCCCATGAACGAATGAATGGATAGAGAAGCTCTGGTATATTCACACAATGGAATACTACGCTGCATTGAAAAACAAGGAACTCATACAATTATTCAAAAGGGGTGACCCTGGAGAACATTATACTGAGTGAAGTATCTCAGTAACAAAAGGACAAATACTGCATAGTGCCATTGTTGTAAAACAGGACTGACATTGGGATTGAGAGGGGACTGAGAAAGATGGGTTCAACAATGTATACTGCATTGAAACAGATGAGGGAGAAACTGTTTAAAAGGGATATGTGATTAGGTATTATTGTCATGACAGGAGTCCAGAACGAAGGCTGCATAGTGGAGTGGACCTCACGGGAGGGACTGTAAAACAATGAAAGAATTTTTCTTTTACTTTTGAAGAGAAGAGTGAATTGGGGTGGGGAGGGGTGGGCAGGGAGAAAAGTGCAAAAATGAATGAATGGAAATCCAAAGTCTCTGTAAATTTTCATAAAAATTAATGATAAAAAAAATTAGAAGGCATACTGATCTGATAGAGGCTGATGGACCCTCTGAGACCATGGACCTTTTTTTTTTCTTTAGTCTTCTTTCTAATATGACACAAAACTCACTCCTGGAACTAAAATTTCAGCCAAATAGTAGACAGGCCTTTAATGGGAACAGTAGCAATGAAGAGGTACTAACTTCTTAGACTAGCCAGCCATCTAAAGTTGGAAGAGCTCACCTATCCTAAGGGAAAACCTATAAAATAGGAAGGGACGGGAGTAGAATAGGAAGATAGATAGAAATGAGAATCACGGGGAGAAAGGATAGCTTGACTCATTTACTTTGAATCGAAATCAACTCATTGCTGACTCTCCAGTCGATTTTCAGAGGCCGTACATCACACGGAGGAGATACCTACCTACTGCCTCCCTTTGGATTGAAGTTCCTTTCTTCTAGGCCACCAGAGCTCCCAGAACACAACTCAGACTCATTGCCATCATGTTAGAGCCAACTCATAGCTGACTCTATAAATCACATGGGAGGAGATCGCCCAACTTTATCTCATGGTGCAGCTGGAAGAAAGGACTCCCCCTTGTAGGATTGTAATTAATCTTACAAAACAAAATATATGTGAATGGTTGAAGAGAAAACCAGTTTTCTATTTTTTAACTTTCACTCCAGCATGTATACACACAAAAAATAATTGCTTAGCCATGCTTCATGATTATTCTTGGTTTGTATCTTTTAATAATCTTAAGATTGTACACTCCAACCTGATGCATAGAATTCTTTCCTGAGCTGCAGTGCAAGTACCCAGACACTCACTTGGACCCATATGTGAACCTGACCCTCAGATGTTTTTTCCTGTTGCTCACCTCCCCCGAATGCCATCTCAATTTCCATGTCTGAGTATGCTTCTTACTCTTCTCTTCAGGCCTCCCAGTGGCTGGACAGACATCTGAATTTGTTAACCAAGTGTTAGAGAAGACTGCAGAAGGCAATCCCACTGGAGGCCTCGTGGGACTAAGGATACCAACGTCAAAAGTGTAATCAGCTTCATCGGACCACTGGTCAGAAATGTCCGTGTTCACCGCATTCTTCATTGTAAATTTTCATTCTGTTTGCATGTCAGTTTAGCATTATGTAAACATTTACAATTAGGTCACATTATTTTAAGAACTAAGTATATAAGTGAAGCATGATCCAAAATACTTGATTACTGCATTTTTCAGAGCATAAACCCTGGGTTAAAACTGCTACTGGCATCAGAATTGGAATTCATATGTTGAAGCAAATGTTTAAGGTACAGATTTTAAAAATCTGTTGAAGCAAACATTATGGACAGGCGAAGATAATTGATGTCAGATGTCAAATATTGTGGTAAGTTTATGCTCTGAACCACACAAAAAATTGAGGAAGCATTTTTCAAACAGTCAGTTTAGATTGTTTTTAGAATTATTGCTTTTTCTTGTAATTTTCCACAACCATTAATTTCACTTGTACATGGCACATCTAGCACTGGTGCCCATGTGCCATATTAGATGTTTATTTTCAAAGCTTAATACTATATATATATATATATATATATATACACACACACAAACATATATATATATTAATGTCTGTGCAAGTAAGAAAAAAAAGCATATTCTTTGTGCCTTGTATTTTGGGGAAACTATAAAACTGGTAATATTTTGTATGATGAAAAACCCTAATGAGGAAATATAAGATATATAGATGGAAAAATTATGGGGTTTAAATGGCTTTTTTTGTTCCAACTCTTTTTCAAATTTTTTGAATGTATATAGGACTATGTTGAAATGTAGATATATGCCACAGAGTCTGTGTATTGTATAAAAAACAAACAAAAAACAAACAAACAAAAAAAAAGATGGCTCTAGAAAACTCAATTTCGGTACTTGACCGGAAGAAGACAAATACTTGCACATTATTGCGATTGTTTTATTTTTTTGTACCAAAGACAAATGCAACTGATATGGCAAACTGCCAGTCTAAGTAAAGTTTTGCACAGCTTACATGATACTGTATGAATGTATGAAAAAAAAAAAGGAAAAAAAAAAAGAAAAATTTAAAAGGTCAGGGTTAGGGATCTTACTGAACTGTGAATTTTATTTCTGTTTGGGTCCAATTATCTACAGAAGGAGCATCCATACATACAAATATTATTTTGCTGTTCCTCTAGTTTGCTTCAATAGTAGATAAGTTGGTGGCCATTTAGATGTCTATAAATCTTTTTATTTCTGCACTTATTGTAGGAAATTTTAATATATTTCATTTTAGTAAGCTATTGGTAAAATAGTTTTTGACTTTGGAAATGAAAAAGTTTATTTAGCTTATTGTAGTATACTTCCACCAAACAACCAAAATACAAATTATTTTTATTGTATTATGTACATATATATATAAAGAAAAACTAAAAATATCTAATTCTTTAGTTGCCACTTTTCCAATTGATGTATTATTGTGCATGTAATATTTTCAAGATCAACACAAGCTTAAGACAACAAAAAAAATTTATAGATTTTTATATTTTTGTACAGATATTTTCAGACTAGCTTCTTCAAACTTACATGTGACTTATTCTTCTTCTATAGTTTCTAGAACTGAGAACTATCAACACATTTAGTTTTTAGGTGCTCTTTTGGCCCACATATGACAGCTTTGTTAGTCAGTGTTTTAACTGTTAAAGCTTTACCTCTTGATGGGAAATTTCATATGTCAAGGCAGCATTATAAACTTTTCCCAGAACTTTTCTCTAGCCTGTCTCTCTTTGTTTTTTCCTCACATCTGGTGGCTTAAAAAACTATTCTTATACAAACAAAAAGCAAACAGCAATTTTTTAAAAAATTACCCAGTTTAGCTACGGGAAAACAAAAACAATTACCAAAAATTTCAGACCTAGCTGCTGGAAAAGTATCTATTTCTCCAACTTACTGCTTGGAGAATTTATTCTTGAATTATGTGTGTCTCCATAATGGGTTTCCTTTTCTTTTACTTTTCTCATCCTGCCACCTGCCTCATTTGTAAGCTATAGCATGTGGAGCTGTAGCTTTTGAAGACTTAACTCGAAAATACACAGTAACAACTGAACTATATTGTTTATGTGCAGAGAAGGATTGTCTTAACATCTTAGCTGAACTGTGATGCACAGGATTTTCCTGTGTGTTTGGTGGAAATGTACTTGGTTTGTACATTCGCGCTGAACAGAGGATAAGCTCAGATATAATGGTTTAATAGAATGTAAATTTGTTGTTTAAAGTTTTTTTCTGTATAGATGAGAGAAGGCAAAGCACAGGTTTCTAACTTAAAAGTATGTGAAGTCTTTACAGAGTGTCCTGGTAAATTGGAAAATATTCTGAAACATGGCAGTTTTGCAATCAGATGAAGATTTCTTTATGATAAAGATTCTGCTGATGAGGTTTATTGTCCCTTTCTAGCTGCTCTGTTAGACATTCTGGTTTTCAATACTTTTCTCCTATCTGCAAACCAGAATTTGATATTTTTTTTTTGGTCTTGCATTTCAAAACAACAACAGAATTCTGAATCTGTTTAGTAGATTCCATATCCTTGCATTTCAGTGTTTTATATGTACTACTTAAGTTAAATAGTTAAAAGCTTTTAAATAGTTTAGCTTTTTAATGTTGACACTTTATTTTGTACCTATTTATATATGTATGTATTATCTTAGAAAAGCACTTTGTTAAAAATTGCATTTTATATGATTCCTGCCATTTGCTGCTAAATAAATCTGGGCTGGTCAGAATGCTGCAGCGATACTTGATCTAAATAAAAAAAAAAAACACCTGGCAGTAAAATGTAGAGTAAAAGTTAAATCCTTTTGCTGTTTTAACTTTATCATAAAGATGACATAGGCAAGCTGTGCAGCTTTACATTTTAACCAGGGGACTCTGTGGCATTTAAAACCGTCTAGAAATGGTTGTACTTTAATGCCAGTAATAATCTGCTTCCTCTATTGTCATTAAAATATATATGTTTAGTGTATCACACAAACAAATCTTATAAGGGTAACATAAAAACCCCAACAATTGTACATGTTCTGTTTTTTAAAATTGTGGCATGTATATTTGGGTAAAGGTCATTAGAGAAGAGCTCTCTAAAGGTTTTCTGTGTTCATACATGGTATACAGGTAGGCTCATAATGAAGTCCAGAATCTTACTTTAAGTGAAAGCATTTGTGAAATTCACCTCAAATAATAAACCCATTGTTCCAAAAGCAATTATATAAACTTGGACTCTCGTACTACTATGGTTTAAAAACAGAAATTTTCCTAGTTTCAGATACACTGGATTCTTTATAGTTTGTCTCCATATGAAAGCATGCTGTCCAGTTACTCTTGTTAAGATCTTGTCTGAATTTTCAATTGGGTGCCACACTTTTTCAGTCAATATGATTGCTTGTTCTACTGTACCATGTATGATTCTTGTCTTCTCCTATATCCTTCATGACAGATTATGATGTGGCTTTATATTGTGCCTTACTTGTACATTTAAAACTGTCTTCATCCTCTTCCACTTCCTAAATCTTTATCTTTGACCTTTTGGAAAGAGAATCATATCATGAAGGATTTCAGATGGACATAGTTTCAAAATTCCCTTCTCTTTATAGTTATTTTATATTTGTATGAAAGACCAGTTTTGAATGGTCTTTGACTACGGGGGGGCGGGGGGAGAATGAGCAGTAATTTCACTACATCTCTTTTTTTCTTACTTTCATGACTTTGTCATACACCTTCTTTCTGATGCTTGACTTTATTTGCTTCTTAGCAATAGTCTGCATTTAAAGAAAGTTGTGCTCAGTTCATTGGCTTGAAATGACATTTCATCTTTCCAGAATTTTTTAGGAGAATACCCATTTTGTTTGTTTTATAAAACAGATGACAAGTCTCTCTTTAAAAGAAACAGAAGTATAGTACTTTTGAGATACAATGCTGTCAGTTTGGATTCTTTTTTTATTTATAATATTCATATTATTATCTAATGTTTGCCTTCACTAATAAAGCTGTTAGTTTTTTCACCAAAATGTCAAGAATGGATGTGCTTTTCTTTTATCCCCACATTTAAAAATATCTTGCCTACTAAGATTTAGTTAACGTCTAAAAATAAATTCAAGTTGCCTTTCAGCAGGAATTAACAGAAACTTTGTTTTCTTTTTTTCTTGTAGTCTTCCTGAAATTCTGTTCAAGTGTTTTCTAGTTAATTATGTAACAGAATGTTAGCATCTCTCCAGATCTTGAAACTTGAATTTTCAGAATGCGTTGAATTATGCTTTCAGTGTTAAAGTAAAAGGTTTTGATTATTCTTCTAGTGAAGTCTGTTGTGGAATCCCACTTCCCATGGAACTGAGGACATTTCCACAACTTTGCACAGAATTACAGTCTTGTTCTTCCCTTGGGTCATGACAAATAAGTCTCACACAGTGCCGTAATACTTTGTGGATTCTTTTTAATCTTTGTAATCTCAATAAGGGCATTATGAGAAGATGACTCCATTTTTAAAAAATATTTCAAACTTTTGGGATGTAACAGTGAATGTCCATTTTAGGAATGGTTGTTTCGTTTTAAGGAATAAGCATATTGGAGAAAGATAATGAAAATATACTACTGAAAGTTAATAAATACAACTCCATAGGCGAGTGAGGATTATGTGTTGAAACATAGTCCTCATACTTAGCAGACTGATTGAACTGTAGAAATTACACCTAGAAAACAGAATTATGTCAAATTGCCATTGTTGTTTAGAAAAGAGATTTGGGAGTAGTAATGAGGAAATAGAACCTTAAAACTACTTCCAGATACTATTTTTGGAATTGAAGACTTGGTGACAAGTAAAAAACATCAGAGGGGCGTATTTCCGTGTGCCAACTTTGGGTGAACTAGGTTTGCCTGGTTCATAGCAATGTAAACACAACGGTGTAGTTAATTAAATTCTGGGTGGATGAGAGCGGCACTGATTACTATCTATGCCTTGCTCTTCGCCCTTTGTTTTTTCCAGAACCAAATAACAGAAATGTGTGTGTGTATGTGTGTGTGTACTGTATCTGCCTTTCCACCACATTTTTATGATACTGTATTTCACTGCCTGCTTTTTTACCTCCTTTTCCTTGGATTTGTCATATATTTTAGCATTTGTGGTTAACAGTGATACTAGGGCTGACAGCACATAAAAGTCATAAGAGCGGAAGGACAAGAATTCAAAGCATTTGTTCATATAATGTGGCAACCTCTTTTGCATAGTTGTGTGGGATCCTGTTTGTAATTCTATCATAAATATTCTGTAGAGTTGTTTTGTTTTTTTTCTTTTTTCTCCCCTAACTGGAGTTAAGAAACTTTTTATTGGATTCAGTCTTGTCTCTTGTCTAGAAAGAATTTTATCTTGTTGACGCATGAGCTGTTTAAAAATTATTCTATTAAATGTTGGTTAATAGTTGTGCAGTTTTTCTTTTAAGAAGAAAAGGCACTTCAGTTGTTGCCTTTGTTTTCTGTCACTTTCTAGCCCCTCAGCACTTCTAGTCAGATACAGATTCATCAGTGTATGCAACATCCTTTGTAATTTAAAATAAAAAAAGATGAAATGTTTTGACTTGTTGGTCTTCTACTTTCGCCTTTCCTTTCTTTACCACTTCTCTGGTGCAACCATTCACTCACCCTCTAAAACCTCACCTAGTACAGCTCAAAAGTGACTCCCAGCTCATAAGTGGCAATACTGATCCTGCTGCCCCTCTCCTGATAGTGCACAGAGGGCTAGCTTTGTCAGGTGGGTGGTGCAATTTGGACTGATTGTTAAATTCTTCCGTGAACTTTAGTTATGGAGAATTGTGTGTTGATACAGCATTTTCATTCTACATAGTTTATACTCAAGTATTTAAGTCTCTCCTGAGACACACAGAGAGAGAGAGAGAAAGTATGTGTGTGGTGAGTGTGTATGTGTATAATAATTCCAAGCCTCCAAGCTAGGTTGGGTATATACTCACACTGATAGCTGATCCTCCAGTATAATTTTCAGAGGCTATAAACCACATAGGAGGAGACTGCCTGTCTGGTGGATCTGAACCACGTGCCTTTGGATTGGCAGTGCCACTCCCTACCAAGTAGGCCACCAGAGCTACCTGGGCTTACAGCTAGAGCCTCTAATCAGAGGCCTACGTGACCACCACCATCAGCAGATGTGTTCCTTCAGTCCACACGTTTGTCTAGTTTCTCTGGCAGGCTTTGTGCCGAGTTTGATGTGCCGTTTAATCAATTCTGACTCATCGTAAATCTGTACAGCAAAATGAAGCATTGCCTAACTGGTGCCATTCGTATAATCACTGCTGTGCTTGAACCTCATATTAGATTAGGAAATTACTGGATATCTCCAGGAACTTAAAGTCAGCTGAAAGAGAGCATATGAACAAAATTAAGACTCTATGGAGGTGTTTGCAAAAATACACAAGGTACCGTACCCAGTGGGTTATCAGAGAATTGACATACTTGAGTTCTGGACATCTTTGGATCTTGGAGGAAAGCCCTTTGAGTGACTCTGGTGGTGTTAGGAAGCAGCATGAGCGTGGGCTCTTCCTGTTACAGGAATTGACCTGTTAGGACCTTTTCTCAGATCTCATGATCCTGTGATCACTCAAGGTGGTGGGGTGAGCATGGCCAATATTGTCCTTAGGAAAGGAGACTTGTGGGAAGTGCCCAGTTAGATGGGGGGTCACTCACTTGGCCTTGTTTATTATAAATTATTTCAGAACCAGGTGAGCCCTGTAGACACAGCAGAGGACTTGAAAGATAAACAAAACATTAATTGTGAAAGACTTAGTCTTAGCCAACAGGCTCAGAATAGAAAGCACATGTTACAAAGTCTTGAAGGTCTGGGCATTCTTTAAGCCACTAGTAGTTTTCCTATCAGGGACCTTCACTGCTACTCAAAACAGCCAGGTGAGGCTGGTGGCCATAGACTCCAATCAGGTGATATGCTCCACCTTTAGCTATTAGGTCATAGAACCATGATTCAAACCAGTCTTTGATAATGCATTTCTGTGACACCAGGCCAAGTTACAAGTGTGATTTGATGTTTGTGTAGAAGAGAAAGGCATCAAAATCAGAAAACCAGAAGGAGAACCAAAGCCGAAAGCTAGCCGCTAAACAGATGAACCATCAACTTGTATCAATGGTTAAAGGCACTTGGGGAAGTAAAATGGTGCTTTGAGCAGTCAGTAACTAGCATAACAGTGGATTACCAAATTACGTACCTGCCCCTTCACATGTGGATTCCAGCAGAAAATTTAGAATTGTCTCTATTAGAAGAGAGTTGAGTACTGAAGAATGAAGCTGTGTTTTCTTCTTGCTGCACAGAGATGCAGTTTGGGGACTTGAATGTATAGGGGTTTGTAACAAGAAGTTTGATGGGAAAGTGGCCCAAAGTCACATTTAGATCCTATGTGCAGGCTTTAGGTTGTTGTGTTGTCCTAAATAGAGAGTTTTTGAGGATCCAAACTGCTCAAATGGCCTGAAGGACATCAACCTCAGTTTTTCTAGAAGTTTAATCTTAAAGCATCACCAGGAGTCAACAGAAAACATAATAAGTCTAAATGAAAATTTTAGAACATCACAATAGGCACAGAACACTTAAGTGGAAAGTCATACTGAGTACTTGAAAAGGGTCAATCAACATCATAAAGCTATCATCCATCTTCCTCAATTAAAAACGGAATGCCATTCCAATAAAATATACCAATTAGGGTTTTAAAAGCAAGACAAATTTCAGATGGCAGTAAAATAAAAGCTACCAGATGCTGGAGGGGAAAAATAGTGGATAATCACAGCAAACATAAATTATCAAAATGATCCCCTATGTACAACAGCTCTGAACCCTGCACTATCCTGAACCATTTTCATTGTCTCAAACACACCTGCTCCCGATACCCCCATCACTGAGTCAATCCATCTCATCCGGGGTCTTATCTTGTGCTTTCCCTCCACCTGTCCAAGTATGATTTCCTTCTCCAAGGAGTGGTCTCCTGGCCACGTGCCCAAAGTATGTGAGACAAAGCTTCAAAATCCTTGCCTCCGAGGAGCACCTTGGCTTAATCTTCAAGACAGAAATGTTTGTTCTTTTGGTAGTCCGTGGTATGTTCCAGCATCACAACTGAATTGTTGTTATGTGCCGTCGAGTCACCTGCGACTCATAGTGACCCTATGTACAACAGCCCTAAACTCCGCTCTATCCTGTGCCAATCGCACTGTCTCCAACACTCCCATCCCAATTATTCAGGTCACTGAATCAATCCACCTCCTAGAGGGCCTTCCTCTCCTGCGCTGTCCCTCCACCCTCCCAAGCATGATGTCCCTCTCTAAGGACTGGTCTCT
>NW_006399783.1:13665935-13684469 GCF_000299155.1 Elephantulus edwardii
CATATTGTAGGCTGCAGTCCTTGACGCTCTGCAGCAGGCGCTTCAGGTCCTCTTAGAATGAAAAAATAAATAAATCTTAAACCGGGGGGGGGGGAATCCTTAACCCCATTCATGATAAAAGAAATGCAAATTGAAGGATAGCCTGTTTCTCCTAATCAGATTAGCAAAAATTGAATTCTTAATTGGACCACATTGCTTGTGGGAGTGTAAATCGATAGAACACCTATGAAGAGCAATTGGAATGTATGTACCAGAATTTAAAATTTATATCCTTTGAGCTGCCAATTGCATTTGTTCTGTAACTTTGGGAAAACAATTATCTTCCTTTGAGAGTATTTCTGCATCTTGAAGTATAGATAGTTCTACTTTGAAGGATTGTGAGGGTTAAATTAGACCATATACACACAAAGCTAAACTTAGCTTATGGTGCCTGCTACAATAGAAATGCTCAAAAATTGGCAGTAATATATTAATAGCAGTGAATGCACATTGAGCTGTTACCATATGTCAGGTGTTGAGGTTGGTGCTCTTTGTGCATGATCTCATTTAATCCTCAAACCAAACCTATGAAGTAGGTGTTAGTCTCTGCTGGCACAGAAGCCTGAAGCGAGTCTAGAACAAGTTTTAATAGACATGGAGCACAGCCAGGAAGGACACTCAAGTTTTCAATAACCTGCCTCTCTGTTGGGTGCAGGAAGGATGTGGGTGCTGTAGATGGTTAAACAAGTCACAAAGCCCTGCTTGGAAACCACCATCCAAAAGTCACAGTTGTGTTTGAGAGAGGAAGTGAATTTCAGCTATGGCTCTGGTACTTTTGAGTTGGAAAACCCTAGGCAGGTTTTAGTCTGCTTAGTCTTGACTCCTGATGTGTAAAAGGAGATGTATCTGTTTCCTAGGGCCCATGTAACAAATTAGCACAAAGCAAGTACCTTCTTATACACAAATTTGTTGTCTCATAGTTCTGGAGACTAAGAATCTAAATTCAGGGTGTCAGCAGGGTGAAGATCTGTCTGAAAACTAGGGAAAGATCCTTCTTGTCTCCCAATTTGGGTAGCACCAGTTCTTGGCTTCAAGCTACAGTGTAACTGGCCACTCAGCTCTCTTTCCTCTGCCTTTTTTACTTTTTTATACAGACACCGATTGGATTGGATTAAGACCCACCCTGCTTTAGTATTAATTGTCACATTCACAAGTTAGGACTAGAACATATCTTTTGGAGGAGACCCAAATTAATCCTTAACACTTACTACCTATTTCAAGGTGGTTGTAAGGATTAAGCAAAAGAAACAGGCACTAAGATCTTTACAATCTATGCTTATTCAAGTTGAGGAAAGGGAAAAACATGTTCTAAGGCCATAGATTCAGAAGGTGTTTGAGGAATCCTAGATCAGGTGAAAAAACTTATAACTTCAGTAATAAAAGAGCCACCATTTGTTGAGTATGGTTTTACATTATTTCAATTCATTATAACAACTACAGTGAGGCAGTGTTAATAAATCCAATAGTACACAGGGAAACCACCTGGGGACATGGAAAGGTTGTAAGCAGGAAAGAGATTTGGAAAATTCTGGTTTCTAGAAAGATTCCTTGGACAGTGTGTTGAAGTAACAAGTGCTACAGTGATTTCCTCTGAATTCCATGTATGAAAAATACCATTGTCTCTTTTACTTCATAATTGATACTCATTGTAGAAGGTGTGAAAAAATGAAAAAAGGTTTATATTTAAAAAAATACGTAATTCTATCTTCCATAAATATCCCAATTAATAATTTCCTTCCAGTTTCCCCCTCTCCCCCTTTCCAAATAAAAAGCCATTACAATGACTGATAGGCCACTGGGGAAAGGACACTATTAACGCTTTTTTTCTTTTTTTTTTCCCCTCTTCTCCCTGCCTCTTTTTTTTTTTTTTTTTTTAAAACAGTCCCTCCGTAAGGACTATCCACTTAGCTTTGCATCCAAAGACGAAATTTGTAGGTGAAAGGAGTTAGCCTTCGTTACAGACTGGTTAATTTCAGGGTCGAAAATTTGGAACGCTTCACGAATTTGCGTGTCATCCTTGCGCAGGGGCCATGCTAATCTTCTCTGTATCGTTTCAATTTTAGTTATGTGTGCTGCCGAAGCGAGCACACTATTACGCTTTTTTTGTATTCTCTCTCTTATGCCGGATTTTACTAGGGTCAAACTAAGGGGCCAGGCTAATTGTCCCCCACGTGTCCGGGGCAGTCCTAATTACTAGGCAACGGAGCAAACTGCTGCCTGGAGCCCGCCCAGCCTTGGGCTTCCACGCGGACCGCTCCCCACGACTTCTCGCCGCCGCAGGCCGGCCTCTAGGGGCCGCTGTAGCAGGACGAAAAGGCAGCGCGAAATGCGAAAGAACTTTGGACACTACGGCTGCCCGTAGTAGGCGTCCTCAACATGGCGGCTCCCCAGGATGTCCACGTCCGAATCTGTAACCAAGAGATTGTCAAATTCGATCTGGAGGTGAAGGCGCTTATCCAGGTACCGATTCCCAGGCTCCAGCCGCCCTAACCCGAAGCTCCGTCGACCTCCTGGGCGCTAGGCGGTGTCACTTGCCAAGTGTCTCCCACTTGGTCAGTTGTCGGAGGCCCTATAAGTTCTGCAGTCTCCGTGACTGGCTACTTGGATCTTCATTCGCCTAAGTTGGCTTGCATTCTTCCGAGGACTTCTAGCTCCTTCCCTAGCTTTCCCTTTGGTTCCTCCACTCCTCTCCCCGACCCGCCAGCGCCCTGCCCTTGACCACCTTGGTATACGGTGGTGTTCGGTGCTGGGGAGTCGACGTCGACTCAGAGCGACCACTATTTATTCCTTTGCCTGATCCTGCGCTATGCTGAAGCCCCCTGTTGGAGTCCCCTGTTGGAATCATTGTGCCAGTCAATACCTTTAGGGTCTCTACCTTTCTTAACCTGATATTCTTAGCCCCCACCGTCTACCCCCTTTCACCTGGTAACGTCCGGAAGGCCATCAGCCCCGCCCCCTTTTGGCCTGCTAGTCTGCGGCCCATGCTCAGTGGCACCACTAGTCGCGGAGGCACCGGGAGAAATGCATGTAGCCTGGGCCAGAAATGAGGAACTGGAGTCAAGCACTGGAGCCTGGGTTCCAAGACAGCTGCAGACCTGGGGCCGTGACGAGGGAAATCGGCCTGCGGAAGGGATCTAGAGAGTCCTTCTGTTTGACATATGGGAGAGTTGAGGTTCTTTACCTTAGCCTGCAAGCAGGGTTCTTAAAACTGCTTTTTAAGGGTAGAGGCTTAATGTAAGAAATCATTTAACAAAGATCAATGCTGTTCCTTAAATTTAGCAAACAGCCAGGCTGTTTTAAACCTTAGTTGTTTTTTTCCTACTTGGTTCTTGTTATTGAGAATATGTGCAGTGTGCAGTGGAGCAAAACCCAGTTCAACAATTTTTACAGGTACAATTCAGTAAAAAAAAATAAATAAAAAAAATTTAAAAAAATTCTCCTTTTCCAGGTTCTTCTGTCACTAATCTCTAAATTTCCTATCTGATCTTTTAAATTGCTGTTGTCACCTTGATCCATTGTTTGTTGTTGTATTCCTTAAAGGCTCTCCAGCAGGTTGTAAGAGGCAGTAAATCTCTTGAGAGATCAACCAAGATTCAGAGTGACCCTCTAAACAGCAAATTTGGACCCTGTCCTGTACTATCCTCATCATCTCTCATATACTTGAGCCCATTGTTATATGTCCATCTTGTTGAAGGTCTTCTTGTCTTTAGCTGACCCTCCTCCACCTTTCTTTTCTTAGCATGATGCCTTTTTTAAAGGCCCTTCCTTACAACATGCCCAAATTATGTGAGATGGAGTTTTATTATCTTTGTCTTTGAGGAGCACTCTGGTTGCACTTTCTATGAGTAGATGTATTTATTTGTTCTTTTGACAGTCCGTGGGATATTCAGTACTTGAGATGTTAAAAGAGCGAAGTGTTTAAAGGACTAATTCTTTGCTGTTGCTGTGTGCTGTGAGTTCAACCAACTCATAGCTAACCCTTCAGCAGATTTTCAGAGGCTGTAAATCTCATGGCTCCCGCCTTTGCCTATCCTTTGGAATAGCTAGTGAACTTTAATTACTTGCCTTTGTTTTGACAGTGCAACTCCTTACCACTGGCCACCAGAACTCATTAGTTAAGCTAAACTATTGTTTGATTTTAAGAATACTTTAGATCATTTTATTTAAAGTTATCTCAGGACAGTAGTTTCAGAGGTTCAAGCAGCTGCCCTGGCTTCAAAAACTTTAGATTCCATGAGAATTTGAAATTCTATCCTAGTTTTCTTTCTTTTGATCAGGATTCTTTCACAGAATATTTGATCTAAGTGTTCACAAAGTACCGTTCACTTCTTGTGGTCTCATGTAAACCGTGTTGAGTCAGCTCCTATTCATAGTGACCTTGTGTTCACCAGAATGGAACACACTCTGATTCCGCCTCTTCCTCACAATCACACCGGTGCCTAAGTTTTAACCACTGTACTAATCCATCCCATGAAAGGTTTTTCTCTTTTTTTGCAGGCCCTCTGCTTTACTAATCATAATGTTTTTCTCCCCAGACTGACTCCTCTTTATAACATGCTTAAAGTATGTGAGGTGAAATCTTAACTCTCCTCACTTTTAAGAAGCAGGCTCACTGCTTCTTGCAAGACAGATTTGTTTGTTCTTTTGGCAGACTAATTAATATTCTTTGCCAGCACAATTCAAAGGCAATTCTTTTCAGTCTGTCTTACTCATTGTCTAACTTTCACATACATGTGAGACAGTTCAAAAGACCATGGCTTGGACCAAGCACATTTTAGTCTTTAAAGTGACACTTTTGCTCTTTCACTCTTTCAAACTCATAACTGTCTAGTTGGAACCGACTCATAGCTGACCCTACATGTCTGTAGTTATGCCACAATTCATCTGCTCTTCGTTCATTTCCTTTCAGTATATCAAGTGTGTTCTTGATAAGGGGAAAAAAAAATCAGACTGTACTCAGGATTATACTTTGGCTTTCATGGACTTGTTTTTCTTTAGTCCTAATTTGTGTATAAGTAGTTGAGAGTCTGCTCCATGGTCAGTCCTTGCTTTCTTCTGACATATAGTAAAGAGCTTCTCCATTTTCTCTTGTTCTTACGTGCCGTTGAGTCACTTGTGACTCATAGTGACCCTGTGTCCAAGAGCCCTAAACTCTGCTCTATCATGTGCCAAGCTCACTGTCTCTGGCACACCTACCTCCATTATCCCAGTCACTGAATCAATCCATCTCATCGAGGGTCTTCCTCTCCTGCACTGTCCCTCCAACCCTCCCAAGCATGATGTCCCTCTCCAAGGACTGGTCCTTCCTTGCAACATGACCAATGTATGTCAAACGAAGCTTCAGAATCCATGACTCCAAGAAGCAGCCCAGCTTCACCCTCTCCAGGACAAACCCTTGTGTTCTCCTAGCAGTCCATGTTATATTCAGCACTCTTCTCCAGCACCACAGCTCAAAGGCATAAATTCTCTTTTCTGTCATCCCTAGTCACTGTCCAGTTCTCCGATGCATAGCACGCAATTGCAAAGACCAGATCAGGCGCACCTTAGTCTCTGGCCTGACCTTGTTGCTCTTCAGTACTCTTGCGAGATCCCTGATAGCTGACTTTCCCAAGGCAGTTTCTGGGTATTCCATCTGGTGAGGTCTGTATTTATAATCAGTATGTTATTGGGAAAAAACTCAAACTCATCCATCAAATCAGAACTGACCCATAGCTGAGCCTCCAGGTTTTTTCAGAAGTGTGTGAGGTGGAGAATTGCTCATCTTTCTCCCTTGGAGCCACTAGTGGATTGTAACCAGCATTCTGATTAATGAATGTTTGTAGTTTGTTTCTCAGTCATCCCACATCGGCAGGTGAAGGTCCTGAAGGTTTTGCTTCATCCTCATTAAGGCTGGCTCTGGAGGAGGCAGCTCGCGCTTAGGTGCTTTTTGAGTGCTCATCCAACTGAAGGACTCATATTCTAGCACTGGAGTGGGCTGTGTTCCTCTACTGCGCATAAGGCTTTTGCTCGTCATTTTTAATAGAAGTAGGTCACCATGGACTTCTTCCTTGTGTGTCTTAGTCCAGAACCGCTACTGAATCCTTCCTACCATGGGTGACTCTGCTGATATTTGAAATCCTGTTGGCAGAGCTGCTTTTTTTTTTAATTATTAAATTTTATTAATTTTAATGAACATTTACAGGGATTTTGGGTTTTCATTCCTTCATTGCTGCACCATTCTCTCTACCCTCCTCCCCAGTTTGTTCTTCTTCCCCTGCCATCCAAATGTCTGTTTTAATTGTCCTATTGCCACAGTGCTTGTCAAAGTCATTTTTGTTAATCTCCTTTGTCAGTGTGTCCTTTGCCATTCCCTATCACTCCTCCCTGAGAGAGACTTCACCCTGATTCATAAGGAAAAGGGGATGGCGTATTCTCTTAGCTACTTCCTGCTGAAAAGGGACGCTGTGGGTTTCAGGGTGAAGATCTTCTCTCACTACTCTAAAGGGCCCCTTTGGCAGTAGGCAGAGCTGCTTTTTTATTTAATTAAATAAATTAATTTGGATTTCCATTCATTCATTGTTGCAGACTTTCCTCCCTGTCCACCCCTCCCCCCAGTTAGCATTTCTTTTTGACAAGTAAAAAACAAATTCTTTAATTGTTATACAGTCCCCCCCCCCCCAGACCACTCCACTCTGCAGGTTTCATTCTATACTCTTGTCATGACAATAATACCTAATCATGTATTCCTCCTAAACAGTACTCTCCCTCATCTGTTTCAATGCACTATATATTATTTATCCCCTTTTAGTTTCCCCCCAACTCAGATGTCAGTCCCTCTTTGCAACAGTGGCACTATGCAGTATTTTTTAATTTGTGACTGAGATATTTCACTCAGCATAATGTCCTCCACGGTTACCCATTTTGTATAATATTTCATGAGTTCCTTATTTTTCAATGCAGTGTAGTATTACATTGTGTGAATATACCACAGCTTCTCTGTCCATTAATTTGTTGATGGGCACTTGGGTTGTTTCCAGCTCTTTGCTGTTGTAAACAAAGCTGCAATAAGCATGTGCATATATCTGTTTGAATGACAGTTCTAGTTTCTTTATGGTATATTCCTAGTAATGCAATTGCTGGGTTAAATGGTATTTCTATTTCCAACTTTTTGAGGAAAGCACCATACTGCCTTCCATATTGCTTGCAACATTTTACACTCCCACCAACAGTGAATAAGGGTTCCAATTTCTCCAACCTCACCAGTATTTGATGTTTGGTGTTCTGTTAAATTTTGCTATTCTTACTGGGGTGAGATGATATAGTAGTTTTGATTTGCATCTCTCTTTGACCTAGGGATTTTGAACATTTCTTCGTGTGTTTGTTTGCCATCTCAATGTCTTCTTTGGTAAAGTGTCTGTTCATCTCCTGTGCCCATTTTTCAATTGGGTTGTTTATCTTGTTGTGTTCGAGTATTTTATAAATTCTAGGTATAAGTCCCTTATCAGATAGGACATTACCAAATATTTTTTCCCCGTGTCTGTGGCTTCCCTCTTTACCCTGTGGAAGACATTTTTGGATATGCAAAGGTATTTCATACTTTTTATTTTATCCTCTCCTGGTTGTAGGTTTTTCAGGATGCTTAGAAGACTGTTTATGTTGTGGATTAGGACTTCTAGAGTTCTTCCAAGCTTTTCTCTAATGAAGTTTATGGTCCTTGGTTTTAGTTCTAGGTCCTTGATCCACTTTGAGTTGGTTCTTGTGTATGGAGGGGATCTTGCTTGAGTTTTTTACAGTTAGTTTTCCAATTTTGCCAACACCATTTGTTAAAAAGCCTGTTGTTTCCCCACTTAACTGATTTCATCTCCTTGTCAAAAATCAGTTGACCATATGTAGATGGGCTGATTTCTGAGTTCTTAGTTCTATTCCATTGATCTATGTGTCTGTCATTGTAACCAGTACCATGCTGTCTTGACCACCACGGCAGCGTAGTCGGATTTGAAATCGGGGAGTGAGATGCCTTCTACCTTGTTTCTCTTTTTAAGGAGTGCTTTGCATATTTGGGTTCTCTTTCCATTCCAGATGAAATTGGAGATTGTCTTTTCCATCTTGTTGAATAATGGAATTTGTATTTGTATTGGGATTGCATTGAACATGTAAATTGCCTTTGGTGGTATTGTCATTTCACAATATTGAGTCTTTCTTTCCATGAACAAGGGATATTCTTCCATTTCTCCAAGTCTCTTTTTGGTTTTTGTAGTAATGTTTTGTAATTTTCTTTGAATAGATCCTTTGTGCTTCTGGTTGGATTTACTCCCAAGTATTTAATCTTGTGATTAGCTATTGTGAAGGGTATTTTTTTTTTTAGCTCCAGCAGAGCTTCTAACATCACAACATGCAAGCTAATATGATAAATTGACAGTTGGTATAAATATTTTAAGTATCTGACTTTCAGTAAGTGGCTTAAAAGTTAATCTTGTATGAGAACAGAAACTTAAGCAGCACAATTTCCCATAAAGATCTGAAGCTGTCATTTTGGAATGTACGTTCTTGTTAGACCTACAGGCCATTCTGAATCTTTCAGACTGGTCAGGTGATGTTTTCTAGAACTTTAACCAGTTACTGTTAGGTTGATTCTTACTCAGGCAGCATACTGAGTGTCAGAATAGAACTGGTTTGGTTGCAAACAAGTCTGCAGTGTTTGTACCACTCTCACTCTAGAACCTTAAACTCTTTAAAAAGAAGAGCAAACTCTTCCACCTCAAAGCAACCCTCTATGACAGTAAAACTGCCCTAGAGGGTTTAAAAGGCTGTAATTGTGCAGCTTTTACAATTTGTAAGCTCTGGTGGTCTAGGGGTAGGAAGTTACATTGCAACCCCAAAGGCAAGGAGATTGAATCTACCCATTGCTCTGGATATTTCAGTGCATCTGAAAACCCACTGAAAGGTCAGCTGTGAGAGGATTCTGACTTGCCAGAGCACAACAGTCTTTTCCGACTGCCCATCTTTCTCCCTTTGAGCGACTGGTGGATTTGAACCACTGACCTTTTGTTTAGCAGCAGAGCGCTTTAACCACTGCACCACTAGGGCTCCTCTTCTCCCACAACCCAGGCTCCTTTTAAAACTAAAAAAAGGGGGGGCTCAGAAAAGCCCCCCAAACAAATCAGACTCACTGCTGTTGAGTAGTAGAATCTTTCTAAACCTCCATCAGGTGTCTAATGCTGTAACTCTTCATGAGAAGAGACTGTCCATCTTTCTCTTGTAGACCAGCTGGTTGATTCGAACTGCTTAACTTTTGGTTAGCAGCATGACCTGTAGCACACTGTGCCACTAATAATTAAGATCAAAATAGAGTTTGTTTCTTGGTGTGCTCTTAGTATTGTTGTTGTTATGTGCCGTCGAGTCTCTTGTGACTCATCGCGACCCTATGTACAACAACTCTAAACTCTGTTCTCTCCTGTGCCAATCTCATTGCCTCCAACACAGTCATCCCTATTGCCCCAGTCACTGAATCAGTCCATCTCCCAGAGGGCCTTCCCCTTCTGCGCCTGCCCTCCACCCTCCCAAGCATGATGTCCCTCTCCAAGGACTGGTCTCACCTTACAACATGACCAAAGTATGTCAGACGAAGCCTCAGAATCCTTGCCTCCAAGGAGCAGCCTGGTTTTATCTGCTGAAAATTAACCTGAAGTGGGGTGAGAAAAATAAAAATGGTAATGGTTTTGCTGTTGTTTCAGAGGTGAGCAAGATTGGGATGTGTGTCAGTCAGTAGGCCGGCCTTAATTTCTTTCCTAAGTCAACTCTCTGTGTCTGTGATTTCATTTCCTTTCATTGCCTCTTTATGTCTTCACTGTCTCTTAGGATATTCGTGATTGTTCAGGACCATTAAGTGCACTTACTGACCTGAACACTAAAGTGAAAGAGAAGTTTCAGCAGTTACGGCACAGAATACAGGTGAGTGACTACAGAACCAAAGTGCTTAGTGACAGTGAAGGAGATTCAGATCTGGGACTGACTTCTGCAGCACATGCCTGAGAGCTGTCCAGATTCTTCAGTGGTAGCTGAAATCGTAAACATTTTGACAGTGAGGGTGACCCTAAATACAGTGCAGGGAAACACTGCATGATTCAAAATCAGGAAAGGAGTGCTCCAGGGGTGCATCCTGTCTCCATACCTTTTCATTCCATATACAGAATAGATCATTCGGGAAGCAGGGCTTTATGAGGAGGAATGTAGCATCAGAATTGGAGGAAGATTCATCAACAACCTACATTATGCAGATGACACACCCTTGCTTGTTGAAACTGAAGAGGACCTGAAGCACTTGCTGCTGAAGGGTCAAGGACTGTAGTCTTCAACATAGATTGAAGCTCAGCATCAAAAAGACGAAGATTCTCACCACTGGGCCAACTGGCAGTACCATGATAGATGGAGAAGAGATTGAGGTTGTTAATAATTACAACTTGCTCGGCTTCACAGTCAACACTTCTGGCACCAGCAGTCAGGAAATCAAACAATGAATTGCACAGGGAAAAGCTGCTGTCAGGGACCTCTCCAGAGTGCCGAAAAGCAACGATGTCAGTCTAGAGACTAAAGTGCGCTTAATCCAGGCCATGGTCTTCGCAATTACTTGCTGTGCATCAGAGAGCTAGACAGTGACCTAGGATGACAGAATTGATGTCTTTGAATTGTAGTTCTGGAGTAGAGTCTTGAACATAGCATGGTCTGCCAAGAAAACAAATAGGTCTGTCTTGGAGAGGGTGAAACCAAGTTTCTCCTTGGAGGCTGGGATTTTGAAGCTCCATCTTTAATACTTGGGTATGTGGCCAGGAGGGACCAGTCCTTGGAGAAGGACATCATGCTTGGAAGGGTGGAGAATCAGCGCAGGAGAGGAAGACCCTGGATAAGATGGATTGATACAGTGACTGACAATGGGGATTGGTGTGTTGGAGTCAGTGAGACTGGCTCAGGACAGAGCAGGCTTTAGAGCTGCTGTACGTACATAGGGTTGTCTTGGGTTGCAGGTGGCTCAACGGCACGTAACAACAACAACCTTATTAGTATCTCCTCCAACTCCCTCATGTCAGCTGCATGACCCCCGCCACAGGCACCTAGTAAGGCCTTAATAGACTGTAAGCATTTGTATGTGAGTCTCAGACTTGCAAACTCAGCAATATATTTGAAGGATGTTTATTACAGGTTACTTGGAATTCCTGAGTGTCCTGTTTTGGGAGTACTTTCAAGTGCTGTTGCATGACCTTGTCAGAAACACAAGAACTTTTCCATTTTTATGTTGATTTTTACATTTTTTTATATACTGAAATTTAAAACCATACTAATACGGAGCTGTTTCCCCCTAAAAGGATCTTGAACAGTCAGCTAAAGAGCAAGACAAAGAGTCGGAAAAGCAAGCTCTGCTTCAGGAGGTGGAAAATCACAAGAAGCAGATGTTGAGGTGGGTGGTCTGGGGCTCCCTGCTGGCTCCTCAGTCAGCGTGCCCTGAGAGGCAAGTGCATGCTTCCCTAATAAATCTGGTTTCGTGGTGACTTAATTGAATTGTTATGCACACGTGCTGAATGTTTTCTCAAGATCATTTATTTTCAGATGGGAATATGGGCAGGGAGTATACAGGCCCGTGTGTATAATTTATAATATTGTGCTGTTTTTTTTATATTTTTAAAACAATAAAGTGATCACTCTTGTAATTATCAGCTGTTATCAAGTTAGCTCCCACTTTGATAATACTAAAACCAAAAAGAAAAACCTGTTGTCAAGTCCATGCTGGCTCATAGCAGTGCCCTTTTTTATCTAAACATAATTGGTACCAGAAAGTATCCACTAAAGTGAATCTACTTAAGATGGGTCAAAATTTCAGAAAGATTTGAGTAAGAACTGATGTTATGTTAAACAAAATGTGCTACAATTACAGCTACCTGCCAGTGCTTCATTACATAATTGCAGCTATAAGCTAACTCTCAGTAATGATTTGAGGTAGATGTTACTTGTCCACAAAATTGTCTTTCAGCATGACACAAAACTTTGCTCTTCACATTTAATTTTTGCATCATATTCATAAAGAGAAAGGAGCACTCATGGTCTAGTGGTAAAAAACTGTATACAATCCCAGAGACATGTGGTTCAAATCCACCAGCTGCTCCATGGGAGAAAGATGAGCAGTCTCCTTTCATGCAAGTGACTGCCTCTGAAAACCTGCTGCAGAATCAGCTGTGGCTTGGTTCCGACTCGATGGTACACAACAATAACAGTAATTCATAATGAGAAGTGTTGCTTCAAACAGCTTTCCCCAAACCTGGGAAACTCTGGATCATTTTTACTTTAAGCCTTCTGATTTGAGTAGTTGCTTAGCGTCATTTTCACAGACATAGCTTTGTCTATAAACCTGACAGTCGGTGTAGCAGAGGCTAGTGTAAGCAGGTGGGGGATATGAGTGGTTACCAGTGTGTGAGTAGGTGGTAGGTACATTAGTGCTATGTAGTGTGGCCTGTGCTCCACACTGACACCAAGGGCACTTGAGGTTTAGACAGGAAGTGTTGAGGTCTGAGTTAGAGTGCTTGGCACCAAGAGGAGGAAGTAAAAGCAGACTGAGGTGGACTCTGGTCTAGACTGATAGTCTTTTCTGTCCTTGCCTGGCTGGACAGATATGCTGTGATTAGAAGTCACTGCCTAATAGGAGTCAGCAGAAACTCACATATCCTCTTCATTTCAGTAATCAAGCTTCATGGAGGAAAGCAAATCTTACTTGCAAAATTGCCATCGACAATCTAGAGAAAGCAGAACTGCTCCGAGGAGGGGATCTCTTAAGGCAAAGGTATCTCTCCTTGTATCTTTCTGTACTCCATAATGTTTGTACCATAAGATACAAAATAATTAAAGTGTTCACTACATCCGATCCATGTGGCAAAATCAAGTACAATGGCTAAGAAAGCCATTCTGGACAATAAACCCTTAACACTGAAAAAAAAAAGTGTGTGTGCTGCAGAATGAAAATAAGTCATAATCCTATTACTTAATGAACATTTCAATATACTGTGTTTTCACAGTGTCATTGATTTCACATGCAAGCAAGATTCTACTGAAGATCATCCAAAAACGATTAGAACAGCACATCAGCAGAGAACTGCCGGAAGTCCAGGCTGGGTTGAGAAGGGGTCGTGGTACTAGGGATATTGTTGCTGATGTTAGATGGATCTTGGCTGAAAGCAGAGAATACCAGAAGAATGTCTATCTGTGTTTCATTGATTATGCAAAAGCATTTGACTGTGTGGATCATAACAAACTGTGGCTGACTCTGAGAAGAATGGGAATCCCAGAACATTTAATTGTGCTAATACGAAACCTATACTTGGACCAAGAGGCAGTAGTCAGAACAGAGCAGGGTAACACTGCTTGGTTCAAAATTGGGAAGGGTGTACGCCAGGGATGCATCCTGTCTCCATACCTTTTCAACATGTATGCAGAGCAGATTATCTGAGAGGCTGGGCTCTATGAGGAGAATTGTGGCATCAGGATTGGTGGAAGATCTATTAACAATCTCCGTAATGCAGATGACACAACCCTTCTTGCTGAAACTGAGGAGGACCTCATGCACTTGCTGCGAAGGGTCAAGGACTGCAGCCTTCAATATGGACTGAGGCTCAATGTCAAGAAGACAAAGATTCTCGCCACTGGACCAATTGGCAGTGTCAGGATGGATGACAGAGAGATTGAGAGTGTTCACAGCTTCAGTTTGCTCGGCTCCACAGTCAACACTCTTGGCACCAGCAGTCAGGAAATCAAAAAGTGTATCGCGATGGGAAAGTCTGCTGTTAGGGACCTCTCTAAGGTACTCAGGAGCAACAGTGTCTCTCTGGAGACTAAGGTGTGCCTGATACAGGCCATGGTATTTGCAATCGCTTGTTATGCATCAGAGAGTTGGACAATGACTAGGGAGGACAGAAGTAGAGTGGATGCTTTTGAGCTGTGGTGCTGGAGAAGGGTACTGAATGTACCATGGACTGCCAGGAAAACAAACAGATTCATCTTGGAGCGGATTAAACCAAGCTACTCCTTGGAGGCAAGGATTCTGGGGCTTCATCTGACATACTTTGGACATGTTGCCAGGAGGGACGGGTCCTTGGAGAGGGACATCATGCTTGGGAGGGTGGAGGGACAGCGCAGGAGGGGAAGACCCTCTATGAGATGGATTGATTCGGTGACTGGGGTAATCGGGATGGGTGTGTCAGAGGCGGTGCGGTTGGCGCAGGATAGAGCAGGGTTTAGGGCTGTTGTGCATAGGGTCGCTATGAGTCGGAAACGACTCGACGGCACATAACAACAACAACAACAACAACATGTCTTTTACAAAGTCAAATTATACCATATATATAATTTCGTATTATACCCTTCATTTAGGCACAAAGATTTTCCCATTGTCTTAAAAAACCTCTTCAAGCTGCTTTGCAGAAGCCGTCGCCTCAGCAGTACAGTTGTTTGCTACGCTCGCCCCAGCCGTGGTCATTCCCGTAGTACTTCGACAAACCTTCAGGCCTTGTTTCCTTTGAGCTGTTTGCAGATAAAGTCCCTATGACAGCAGAAAACTTCTGTGCTCTGAGTACTGGGGAGAAAGGATTTGGTAACAAGGGTTCCTGCTTTCGCAGAATCATTCCTGGGTTTATGTGCCAGGGTCGAGACTTCACACGACATAATAGTACGGGTGGCAAATCCAGCTATGGGGAGAAGTTTGATGATGAGAACTTCATCCTGAAGCACACAGGTCCTGGCATCCTGTCCATGGCAAATGCTGGACCCAATACAGATAGTTCCCAGTTTTTTATCTGTACTGCTAAGACTGGATGGTTGGATGGCAAATCTGTAATCTTTGGCAAGGTGAAAGAAGGCATGAACGTTGTGGAAGCCTGGAGTACTTTGGGTCCAGGAATGGCACGACCAGCAAAAAGATCACCATTGCTGACTGTGGTCAACTCTAATTATGACCTGTCATTCTTGTTTTCTCTTAATCACCACATCATTCCTTCTATTGCTCCAGAGATCACCCTGCGACCCCCATTGTGCTTGCCGTACCTTTTAATCTTTGTGCTCTTGCTACAGTTCTTTGGGCTCCATGTTTTCTTAATTCCTCCCCAAAGTTGGAAGGATTGCAGACTTAATTTTATGACTGAAATAAAAACTAGACAACATCAAAAACAAAAAACCCTCTTCAAATCTAATTTTAACCTAGTATTCCATTGTATTAATCCATCCCGTATCGGTGTATATTTAATGTTTCCTTTTTTACGCATTATAGACAATACAGCAGGTGATATCTTTGACATGAAACTGTTCATATTTTGTGTATTTCCTTATGAGAAGTTTCCAAGGAGGGGGTTATTGGGTCCAAGACATGAACACTTCAAGGCTGCTAATAGGGATTGCCATGTGGCTTTCTGGTTACATTCCTGTCCACTCATCCTAGTCCACAAGATTGTGGTCTGGCCACACTCATGCCTTTAGTTCATTTAAGAAATCTGTACTAATTTGGCAGGTAGAATGTGGTATCTCATTCATTTGTGGGGTTTTGGGCTGCTTGCCTTTGGTTGACATGCCTTCTCCCCTTGCTTTGGACCTCTAGAAAAACCACCAAAGAGAGCCTGGCCCAGACCTCCAGCTCCATCACCGAAAACCTCATGGGGATCAGCAGGATGATGTCCCAGCAGGTCCAGCAGAGCGAGGAAGCGATGCAGACTCTAGGTAGGGCTGGGCTGGAAGGGAACCTTGTCCCAGAGACCTGCCTCCAGAGCCTTGGGCCAGCACTGCTCCCAGGGTCTCCTGCCTGCTGCTCAGCTGAAGCTCACTGGCTAGTGTGACTTCTGCCTCATCAGGTGACTCAACGGGCTAATCTGATGATGAGTATATGACATCTCATTATGCTATTCTAGTTTTAGCAAAAGAAAACCCAGAAAAAGAAGGCCAAGAGGACTTTTTATTGTTTGTTTTTCTCTCTGGTAATTGGTTTATGTATTGTCTTTAGAGTTTGTAGAAAGGTAATTCTTGCAGTTTCCACACATCGCACACCAACATAGTAGCACATACACACAATGAATGCTCAGAGTACTCATGGGAAGCTAATACTTGAGGAGATTTTGTAGCTTGCAAAAAAACTATGCAACTTAATGCATGACAGTACAGTATGTATATGACTACACCACTGCTATAGGATCATTTCTGACTCATAGTGATTCTCTTTGGATTTCTGAAGCTGTAAATCTTTATGGGAGGAAACTGCCCATATTTCTCCCTCTTAAGTGGCTGGTGGCCCCAAACCACTGACATTTTGATTAGCAACACAGAATACACTGTACACCAGAACTTTTACATACATGGTTATAACTTCTTATATACATGATTGTTATATATTGTGGCGTTAAAACCGAGTCATAACTGACCCTTTAGCTATTTTCCAGAGTTTTTTCAATTGCCCATCTTTCTCTCTCACAAAGTAGCTGGTGCATTCACACCATGTGCCTTTGGGTTGGCAGCATAACTCCTTGCCACTAGGCAACAAGTTATGTTGCTATGTACTATCAAGTTGGAACCAACCCATAACTGACCCTCCACTGGGTTTTCAAAGGCAGTAAATTACATGAGAGGGGATTGCCCATCTTTTTCCTGTAGAGAGCTGGTGGATTTGAGCAATGTGCCTTTTGGTTGGCAGCACAGCTCCTTTCCACTTGGCCACTAGAGCGCTCTATATACTTGGTCAGGGACAATAAAAAGCCCACAAGCGCAGCCATGTCCAGAAAAATTATATTATGAATTACATGAGAAATTTGAAACTTTTTAGTAGGCAACACTAAAAAGTAAAAAGAAACAAATGAAATTATTTAAACTATACAGAGCATTACTATGCAGTTAAAATTGAAAACTAACTGAAATCTTTTTGTTTCTGTATTAAGTCTTTGAGACTTTGTGTATTTTACGTTTGCAGGGATCTGAGTTTGGATGATTCACATTTCACATGCTCTGGAGTTGCTACCATATTGGTCAACATCTCTAGACAGTGCAAAAGTCAGTCTATAAGATGAATCTCCTGCCCATTCTCAGGTTTCTAGGTTGCTTCCTGGGGGTACTCAGTTGGGTTTATTTGATTCCCCCTCCATCATCTCAGAGCCTTAGGTACATGGAACACTTGCAAATTAAATGTTATCTGTTCCTTTATTTCCTACATTTGATGGTTCGTAGTTGTGGCCTTGTGACACTGTAAACTGCCCACACCTCTCTGGGCCGCCTGGGACCAATGATGATGCCTCTTGTTCACATGTTCTTCCTCTTTGTTCATCCAAATTGTCTCATTCAATCCTGCTTCAGCTAGCAGGTGCTATAATGACTGACCCCCCACCCACACCCACGCCCCCACCCCTCACCCCCCACCAGATCAATGCAAGGTCTGCATTTTGCCCTGTTCTGTCTCTTGAGTCAGGATCCCTGTCTCCTTTGTTTCAGTGAATTCTTCTCGAACTATCCTGGATGCAAATGAAGAGTTTAAATCCATGTCGGGGACCATCCAGCTTGGACGGAAGCTCATCACAAAATATAATCGTCGGGAGCTGACAGACAAACTCTTGATTTTCCTTGCTCTTGCCCTCTTTCTTGCTACTGTCCTCTACATCGTGAAGAAGCGGCTCTTCCCATTCTTGTAAGACCTGAGAGCCTCAGGTTTGGCCCTGGAGCTCCTGTTTTAGGGTCTGTCCACACTCCTGGGCTGTAGCCTAGGCTGCCACACCCAGTCATGGTCCCCAGTCGGCTTCGACAGCTGAGCAGCTGGGCTGGAAGCACAGCTCCTGGGTTCCTGCAGGAGGTTGACACCCAGAGGCCAGCTGAATAATAGGAGGTGCTGCCCGCAGATGGGACCTTTGAGTGCCCAAGCCTTGTGCACTCTGAGTGGTCACAGCTTACAGCATTAGAGGCCAGCATCAGGGACTGAGTGGCCCCCTCTCCTCCTCCCATGTGGCCTTCAGTGCACATCTGCCAGAGGGGAGAGAGAATAGCAAGAAGGATGGTGAATACTCCCATCCACTCCTTGAATAAATTTGATCGTATTTAATAGAATGACATGTATTTGGTTTTAAAAGGTGTCCCTCTGGAAATCTCTGTGCCTCTCCTTTTTTTTATGTCGAGATTTTTATTTTGGATTATTGATTCATTCAACAAAGAATTGTTAAGCAGCTGCTCCCATCTGTGTAGTATAAAACAGTGCTGGACTTACAGACACTGTGGAGATGAGACGTGGCTCCTCCCTCAAGGATTCACAGAAGAAGCATCCACAGATGGTGCGGAGTGCAGAATTTGCCACTGAGGGGCACACACAGTGCCTGCAGAGGATGCGGCCAGTGTGCTGCTGCTCTGCGCATGCAGCGTGGCCAGGTCAGGGGTGTGCAGTGATGAGTGACCAGCTCAGGCCTTTCTTTCTGAGGTCTAGAGCTAACTATATCCAAGGAGAGGGAAGCAGAGGTCCGGGGGGGG
>NW_006399783.1:13684569-13710217 GCF_000299155.1 Elephantulus edwardii
TGTCACTCAAGTGAGACCAGAACAGGCGGTGTTGGTAGCTCCTTGTGCCCTAGGCCTGGCTGACCTCAAGCTTGAAGTCCCAGCCTTCTCCACTATTTATAGCCCCAGAGGACCGGGGAAGGGGAACGTGGAGGCCACGGGAAAAGGAAAGAACATGGACTTTGAACTTTGAATCAAAGACTTAGTTTTGAAGCTTTGCTCTACTCCTAACTGACCACATTGCCTTAAGTTACCTTTCCTCACTGAGCCTCACTTTTCCTCATCTGTCAGATGGGATGAAACTGTTTAACTCAGAGTCAATTTGAGAAGTAAATGATGTGTGTAGAATTGACTAGCCAGCTCCCTTCTGACAGTATACATGGCTTCTCATGTACTGCCTTCCCCCAGTGTTGTAGGCCCTGAGACTCCTGGCAGATGTCAGCCACAGAGGTTCTGTTCAGATCTGTTTGAGCAGAGGGGACAGGATCAACCGTTCAAGCTTCAGATATGAAGCACCAGGTCAAAATTACACATGCAAGTGTATGTGTGTGTTTATCTCTCCTCATCTTTAAACAGTTCCTGGTCCCAGAAGCCATTTAGATGTTCTTTGCAAACTGTGCACTTGTGTGTCTTATTTATAATCAGATGGAAGCTGTGAATAAAGCACAGATGGGACATTCCGCTCAGCTTCCAGCTGTAGGTACAGCAGATGGATGTTATCAAGTTAGAATTTTCTTGTCGTAACATTTTTCTTTATTGCTTTTTACTAATCGTCAACATCCTTTTCACAATATGGAAATGTGTGGGCTTTCTACTCCCTAAAAATTCTTTCACTGATGCATTATTCCTTTGCAAAACAGCATTTAATTGAGTCCATTTTGAAATGCCTTTGATAACTTTATATCCTTCAACTCCAAACAAGGTTCAAAGACTTCCCCCACCGGACTGGCCAGTCGGGAAGCAGCCACCTCCACGTCCAGCCATGAGAGGGCAGTGTTCACATTTGCTCTGTGGTCTTGCTGTATGTATGCTTATGCCAGTCAGTCCATTTGAAAGGCTTTTTTGTGTCTTGGGAGCTTTTTTTTAGGTAACAGCAATAAAAAGTGCACATGCTTGATTATACGTTGTTTCTGGAAGATATTCCATAAGGCAAATGTGTGTTCTGCATTTTTATTCTGTCCTTTTCATTGACATTGAATTGGAATGGACTCCTGGCTGACCCTCCAGCAGGTTTTCTTGAGGCTGTAAATTGCATGGGAGGAAATGACCCATTTTCTCCTGTGCCGCTGCTGGTGGGCTTGAACCAACAGATTTGAGTTTTGGATTAGCAACCCTGCTCCCTCAGACTCTGCCACCAGAGAACTCAAAAGTCCAGCACAGCTGTCAGGAGGTTCATGAAATTTTATTGTATTTCATTCTTGTGTCCTCTTTTCCCTGTCTGAAAGGCAGGGTCATCTTCGTCTACAGCTCAAATTATGTCAGAGGACGATTGTCAGTGGTACCAAAGTTGCATCTCCAGTGCAGACTGAAGTGAGTCCCAGGTTACGATCTTCTATCTTGGGGTGTCTCTGAGGCTCCACAACGTGTTGGTCTGCTCCCTCCCAACAGAGCCTGACCCTTCTGTAAGCTGCCTTGTCTTCCCTGACACACCTCCAGCCTGCCATACGGCCAGGTCATCCCTCACGCCTTCCACTCCCCTCTGCCAGTCCCGCAGGTCCACACTTCACCACCAGACCTACCTTCTCACCTAAAAACCTTTCAACTTCAACAGTTTCTCTCCTGCCCCCATTCCCAAGCCATCATCATTATTTTTGGATGATGGTGGTAATTTCCTGCCTGATCTTTCCAACTTCCTTTTCTTTCCCTTCACAGCAGTTAAAATGCAAGCAATTGAAATGTCCTCTCTTGCTCTTGACTCCTTGTGCCTCGCCTCATACCTCACTCTTCTTCCCCACATTAACCTCACACTCACCTTTTCACTCTGCAGCCCCTGCCTGGGCAGTATTCTCTAGGGAACATACTCTCCCCTTCACCTACCAGAACCAGTTGTCAGTTTTGAATCATGGTGACCCATGTGTTGTCAGCATAGAAGTGCGCTCTTAGGGTTTCCAGTGGCTGAGTTTCGGGGCATACATTGGCATGTCTTTCCTCTGGAATACCTCCGGGTACACTTGAACCACCATCCTTTAAGTGAACGGTTGATCAGGTTAACTGTTAGAGACTTAACAGTTCCCCTACTCACCATCTGCAGGGCTCCTCCCTGCCTGAGGGAGACTCTTTTCCTCTTGACCCTTGGCTGCAGTAACAGTTTTGCAGTTAATTCACTAGGTGCTTGTCTGCCCTCCCTGTCCTGTAAGGCACTCAGACATGGCATCGCTCCTAGGCCTAGCCCAGCACCCACCTGGCACATAACACTCAGTAACAGAATGTTTTATTGATGGTAAGTCATTTTGGAATAATTACCTTCATTTATGCTTTAAGATGTTTTATCTCATTGAAATAAAATAATTCTGTTATTTGTGTATGTTTGCTGCTGAGTTGAGAAAATGTTCAACTCTTTCATGTAATATGTACTTCACTATTAAAATAGATAACAAAATGTGTATGCCCCAAATTTCCACTTGCTGCCACTGACTTTTTGCCAGAAATAAACTTTGTGGCAGCAATTTTGGTGTCACAGGCAGTCACTGAATCAGTCTGCTGAGAAACTGTGGTTGGCGGTACAGAAGAACCAGCAGCTGGAGCCTTGACTCTGGCTTCATTCAAGAAACCTTTGGAAGACTTCACTGACATTAGATATCCCGCACTCAGCTTGTTCTTGGCAA
Source organism: Elephantulus edwardii (assembly GCF_000299155.1). NCBI lineage: Eukaryota > Metazoa > Chordata > Mammalia > Macroscelidea > Macroscelididae > Elephantulus > Elephantulus edwardii. The sequence continues at coordinate 13,687,374 of NW_006399783.1, forward strand.
CTAGGATAACTGTATCAGAAAAAAATAAGAAATGCTTCACAAATTTGTGTGTCATCCTTACGCAGGGGCCATGCTCATCTGTATTGTTCCAATTTTGGTGTATGTGCTGCTGATGAGAGCACTCTCAGTAAGTTCTTTTTGGTGACTTTAGATGAAAGGAAAAGCAAAGGTGTGAGATTGAAGGAGTAGTTTAGACATTACAGCGGAGGGGGGGAAAATCACTGAACATTTTAAGACAAAATGACCTAGTCAGCAGAGCCCTGAGTGTTAAAAAGCCTTGTGGCTGCGAGTGATCTCCACGAAGGTGGCAGGAGGGTTCCCACAGAGATCCCCTGTGGACGGCAGCCCACAACCCTCGGGTCTACTTTTTTTTTTTAATACTAGTTTATTTACACAATTTGAATGCATTGTTTCCGAGAACAGATCCTTTTCAATTGCCCTCACCCTCCCACTCATCAAATTGTACAACTCCATTAATTAATCACCTCTCCCCCTGCACATCCTCATCCCTCTGCTTCCACCCTCCCTCTCCCCCGCTTGGATCCTTATACTCATTCTACAATAATGGTTTTATATAACATTTGTCCTTGTGGGACTGAGTTCACCCAGCATAATGCTCTCCAGTCCCTCTCAAGTTAGGTAATAATTTACAACATCATTGCTCCTGTGTGCTGCGTAGTATTCAATTGTGTGAGTGTACCATAATTTCTCAATCCATTTGTTTGTGGTTGGATATTTGGGCTGTTACCATGTTCTTGTGATGGTGAATAATACTGCTGTGAACATTGGTGTACAAATCTCCATACATTTTGACAAGTCATGAAATGCTTGTTTGATTTCCCCCTTAATTCCCTTCATGCACATCTTGAAATCTTATGTACTTACTGTCAAGTCAGAAGTGACTCATAGCTGACCCTCCAGCGGGTTTTCAGAGGCAGTAAATTTCTCTGAGGAGATTACCCATCTTTTTCCCCTAGGGTAGTTGGTGGTTTTGAACCATGTGCCTTCAGGTTCAGTGCACCTCTTTACCTCTGAATTACCAGATGTTGTAGTTAGGTGCCATTGAGTCAGTCTCACTCATGGTGACCCCCGTAGATGAGAATAAAACCATTGTCTGGTTCTGTGCTGTTTCCATCATGGTCGTGTTCAAGTTCGTTATTTGGGTTACTATATATTTGTTGTTACTTGTGCCATCGAGTCAGAACTGACCCATAGCTGACCTTCCAGCAGGTTTTCAGAGCCAGTTACCATGGGAGAAGATTGCCCATCTTCCTCCCACAGAGCAGCTATTGAATTCGAACCGTGTACCTTTGAGATTGCAGTGTAGATGAGTGCCTTCCAATTTAGGAACTTCTTCAGCACTATCAGTCCCACAAGGTTTCCATTTGCTAATTTTTGCAAGTAGCTTGGCAGACCTTTCTAGTTTGACTTGGTCTAGAAGCTCTACTAAAACCTCTTCCTTATGGAGAAATACCTTATGAATATTTGGAATAGAAGTGGCATAACTTCCAGCATCACAGCTATATGCAAGCTTAAACTGACAGGAGGAGTGGCTTCAACAGATAAATATCAACATGGTTCTGAAAAGAAGGCTTCAAGGCAGACAGAAAAATCGACTGTTGGAGACAATTTCAAAATGCTTCTAGGGAGATAGAGAAAAGCTACAAAATAATACTTTCATCCTAGGCCCTTCCTGGTCTTGCCTGGGACGCAGCCAGAGGATTTGCCCAGGATGTTTCTTCCCTGAACAAAAGCAGAATAAAAATAGCTGTGGGCTAATCTAAGAGATAGAGAGCCAGAGTCTCAGCCCTGTTGTCAGGAATGAAGGGTAGGGAGTGGTGGGTGTTATTCTCCCTTCAGCCCCCAACAACTTGACCTGGGAGACGGTACAGAAAGTCCCAGGCCTGTTGAACATGTCAACTCTTGCTTTTAAGAGGCCCTACTCAGTCTCCTAAATTCTGTTACCCATATAGATTGAAAAGTTATGAAGACAGTATGCATCCCTGATGCACTCCTTTCCTGATTTTGAACCATGCAGTGTTTCCTTGCTCTGTTTTGACGACTGCCTCCTCGTCCAAGCGTAGGTTTCACATGAGCACAATCAAGTGTTCTGGAATTCCCATTCTTCTCAAGGTTAGCCACAATTTGTTGTGATCTACACAGTCAGAAACCTTTGTGTAGTAAATTAAACACTTCCCCTCCCCCACCCCCCCGGAATTCTCTGCTCTCAGCCAAGATCCATCTGACATTAACAATGGTGTTCCTAGTCCAGGGCTGCTTCTATACCCAGCTTGTACTTCTGGTAGTTCTTTGTACATGTACTGTTCCAGTCATTATTTGAAAATCATTAACAAAATTTTGCTTGTGTGTGATATTTGTGATACTGTTCAATAATTCCCACACTCTGTTGCATCACCCTTTTTTGGAATGAGAATAAATAAGGATCTGTTAGAGTCAACTGGCCAGGTTGCTGTCTTCCAGGTCTCGGCACAACTTCTAAGCACAGCCAGGGCAGGATCTGTGTGTTGAAATAAATCAATTGATAGTCCATCTATTCCTGGGGCCTTGTTTTTTTGCCAATTCCTTCAGAGCAGCTTGAACTTTCTCCATCACCATTGCTGTTGCATGAAATGTTTCTGTGTCAGCCATATCTTTTTGATACAGTGACTGTCTGTACTCCTTCCATCTTGTCTTGATGCTTCCAGTATCAGTCAATATTCTGCCCATAGTATCTTTTAAGTATTGCAACTTGAAGCTTGAATTTGTTCTTTAGTTCCTTCAGCTAAAGAAATGCTGAGTGACTTCATCCCTTTTGATTTTCAGATTCCAGCTCTTTGCACATTTAAAAAAAAATACTTTGTTTTACCAAGTTGCCCTTTGAAATCTTCTGTTCCGCTCCTTAATTTCAGGAGGCTGATGTTTATAAAGAGGAATGTGGCCTCAGAATTGGAGGAAGAGTCATCAATAACTTGCATTATGCAGATGACACAACCTTCCTTACTGAAACTGAGGAAGACCTGAAGCATCTGCTGCAGAAAGTCAAGGACTATGGTCTTCAACTGAAGCACAACATCGAGAAAACAAAGATTCTCATCACTGAGCCAGTTAGCAGCATCATGATAGAAGGAGAAGAGATTGAGATTGTCAACAATTTCAGCTTTCTTGAATCCACAATCAACACTCTTGGAACTAGTAGCTAGGAAATCAAATGATAAATTGGATTAGGAAAGTCTGCTGTCAGGGACCTCTCCAGAGTGCTGAAGTGCACAGATGTCAGTCTAGAGACTAAGGTGCACCTGATACAGGCCATGGTCTTTGCAATTACTTGCTATGTGTCAGAGAGCTGGACAATGAATAAGGATAACAGAAGAAGAATTGAGAGGCCTTTGAGTTGTGCTGAAGAAGAGTATTGAACATAGCATGGGCTGCCAAGAGAACAAGCATCGGTTCTGGAGAGGGTGAAACCAAGTTACTCTCTGGAGGCAAGGATTTTGAAACTCCATCTCACATACTTTGGGCATGTTGCAAAGAGGGACCAGTCCCTGGAGTGGGACATCATACTTGGAAGGGTGGATGATAATGGATTGACACAGTGACTGAGGTAATAGAGGCCAGTGTGTTAGAGTGGCTTAGGATAGGACAGAGTCCAGAGGTATTGTGCATAGGGTCACTGTGAGTTTCAGGCAACTTGATGGCACTTAACAACAGCAACTCCCCAGTCTGCTGGGAAAGTCCATTGTCAGGAACCTTTCCAAAATACTGAAGAATCATGATATTAGTTTGAAAACTAAGATATACCTGATTCAGGCCTTGGTGTTTTCAGTCACTTGCTGTACCTCAGTAATTAAGGAGGACAGAAGAATTGATGCCATGGACTGCCAAAAGAACAAATAGATATGTCTTGGGAAAAGTGCAACCAGAGTTCTCTGGGTTTTGTTTTGTTTTTTTTCCAGAGTTCTCTTTGGAAGCAAAGATAGCGAAACTGCCTCATGTACTTTGGACATGTTACTGGGAGAGACTGTTTGGAAAGGGACACCATGCTTGGAAAAGTGGACGAGCAGCAAAAGATAATATCTTCAACCAGATGGATTGATGCAGGCTGCAGTAATAGGCTTACGTGTGTCAGAGGTGATGTGGATCGTGCAGGCTAGGACAGGTTTCAGGACTGTTGTTAATGGGGGTCAGTCTCTCAGTTCAACTCAGCGGCACCTAACAACAAGTCAGTGGTCTAGGTGATCTTTGTGGCAAGAGGCTTCGGTTCCAAATCTCTCAGGCCTCTTCCTGGCCACATGCCCTTGGGAAAGATGTCACCTCCTCTGTGGCCATTCTTCACCTTCAGCATGGAGACTTAGGCAAAGTAGAGCGTGCTGGGACTGGCAAGGACCAACAGATGCAGTTGTTAGTTGCCATGCAGTCAAGTACATTCTGACTGATGGGGTCTCTGTGTGTTATAGACTAAAACCTCTCTGCTCTCCAAAGGCTGTGACCTTTGGAAAGCAGATGTCCACCCTTTCTCCATTGTTGTTGTTGTTAATGAGCCCGGGAGTTGGAACTGGCTCATAGCTGACCCTCCAGCTGGTTTCAGAACCAGTAAATCACGTGACAGGACACTGCCTATCTTTCTCCCGAGGAGCAACTGGTGGATTTGAAGCACATGCTTTTGGGTTGACAGCACAGCTCCTTCTCGCTAGGTAATCAGAGCTAGGACCAAAACAGCCCAAATTCACTGCCATCAAATGGATTCCAACCATGACAACCCTTCTAAGGATATAAATCTTTGGAGGAAGTGACTGCCCATCTCTCTCCATTGGAGCAACTGGTGGATTTGAACTGCTGACCTTTTGGTTAGCAGCCCCATATATTCTCCACTGCACCATCAGAGCTCAAATGCTAATCTGCTTGCACCACGCAGGGACTCCTAAGGATGGAGTTGGTCCTAGGTAATATTGAGTTAATTTTGGCCCATAGTGACTGCAGGTGACAGAATAGTCCTGTCCTACAGGGTTTCCTAGGCTGTAATCTTTATGGAAACAATGTTAGGTTTATCTCCTAAATATACTTGAGCTGCCAGGTACATTTGAACTGCCAATCTATAGGCTAGTGTTCAGGTGCTTACTGTTGTGCCACTAAGTCTCCTTAAACTTTACTGCTGTTGCTGTGTGCTATGAAGTCTGTCCCCACTCAGAGCGATCTTACACAGCTGAGTAGAAATGCCTCATGGAGCTTCCCAGGCTGAATTACCTGCAGAGCAGGTGTCCAAGTCTTCTTGGCTGGTGGATTTCAGTCGCTGATCTTTGTGTTAGTGGCCAAGTGCTTAACCATTGGACCTAGGGCATTCCTTTAAGCTTTTGCTTGATGTTGCAAAATCTGTACACTAGCGTCACAGAGCAAAGCCCAAATAACAGGATACTCATTCTTCTCAGTGACATCAGACTGGGACAGATAAGTCCTATGTCTCAAGAAATTGGTGGAATTAGGCCAATGGAAAATGCTGTTTTTCTTAACTCTTTGCTTGTCCAGTGGCTCCATCTGTCATCTTATTTGCTGGAAAATTAGGCTTGTTGATTTAAGGGATCCGTGCAGTAACAAGTGAATATTGACTGAGAAATGGGGAAATGGCCAGTGCTTTTTCATCTGACAGGTGGGCTGGTCTGAATAAAAACAGTGCATGCCAGAATGCTATAGTTTCTTTCCAGGAAAGGAGTTGCTGGCTTAAGATCCCTCTATGGAGGAGTTCTCTGCCTCCACCTGGATAGATTTGAGAATCAGTGGGTTCCAGGGGCAAGAGCAAGGAAGTGTTTAGACCTTCAACTCCTGGCTGCCTGGTGGTACCTCGCCCAACCCATCCTGGCATCTAATGTGTTGACTGTCCAGTCCAGCTACATCCTTTGGTGGACATGAAGATGGTAAGAAGAGCAAGATTCCACTTGCTCTACTGCAGAGCCCAGCAGCCTGTGGGTGATAGACTGAGCTAGACTGTTGCCCTGTGTTTGTTAGGTGCTGTCAGATTGTCCTCTTCCTCATGTTGGCCCCATGCACAACAGAACCCACTCCTGCACCTTCACCACAGTCAGCTCTGGACAGGATGCTTGTGATCCACAGTTTAGATTATTTTAGTTTTGCTTTTGAACATTTTATTTGTTTCAGGTGCAAGTTTATAAGGCAAATTGCTTCCAATTTTTAAATCTTAGGTCTGCAAAAATTGCTCAGCGTCTTTGGTTGTTTCCCTTACACTGTGTCGGAACGCTGCCCCATTTCCACCCTGGAGGCCCCAATTCCATGCATAGTTTCATATGTTTAGTTACCATTTGAATGCCTTCTTTGGTGAAATGTCTATTCAAGTCCTTTGCCCATTTAATGATTGGATTTTCTGTCTGTTTGTAGTTAAGTTGTTGATGCTTTAGATATATTTTGATTATTGGATTTTTGTGAAGTCTTTTGATTAACAGAAGTTCTTAATTTTTATAAGCCTTTATTATTTTTTCTGTTGCTGTCTTTACTGTTATGTTTGATAATTCGTTGTTTAAAGTTAGGCCTTATAGTCTTGCTCTTGCCTTTCTGTTTACAATTTTTATGGTTTTAGTTTTCACAATTAGGCCTTTAGTCAATTTTAAATCCGTTTTTATGTCTAATGTGAGACACGGATTTTGTTTGATTTTTCTTCATGTGACAATCGCATTTTCTCAATACTAAGTGACTGAAAATACGATGGCATCTCTTAGTACTCAAAGTTATCTTTTTGTTATTGTTGTTAAATGCCATCAAGTTGTTGATGACTCATAGTGATCCTGTGAATGAAAGACCTGAACAGTTGTATAACTTTCATCCTTTCTCCAGGTTCATAGGGTTTCCGGTGGTAAGCTATTTACAGAAGTGGATGCCACTCCTGCTTCCAAGCTTGTTTTAACTGAGGAGCTCCACCAAACACTGTCCAGCACGGTCGGATTTGACTCATCAGTGTCATAGTGTTTAGCATACAATGCCCACGAATTACCTCTGTACAGACCAGTGCTATTTAATACTTTTAAAAGATTCTTAGCAACAGATATATACTTTGCAACATGTCTTTGATTTCTTAACCATTGCTTCTGTGGGTGTTGATTATGGATCCAAATAAAAAACTGAAATCTGGAATAAGTGCAAACTTTCCCCCTATTTATTATGCAATCTTTTTTTTTTTTTTCAGCTTGATACTTCTTTATTCTGGTAATGGCGCTTTTTATTATACAATCTTATTGTAGGGAGCTCTGGTGGCCTAGTGGTAAGAAGCTGCACTACAGTCCCAAAGGCACATGGTATGTATCCACCGGCTGCTTTGCTGGAGAAGGATGGGCAATCTCCTTCTGTGCATTTTACTGCCTTGGAAAACCTACTGGAAGGTTAGCTATGGGTTGGTTCTGACTCTGCGGTACACAACAACAAAACAGTTGGTCCAGTGGTGGGGAATTTTGTTTCTTTATTTATGTTGAGGTATAATCCAATCTGAAAGCTATAGTCCTAAGCTTCGTTAAGAAAAGTTTAAGTCTTCATTTTCAGCAAGCACAGTTTTTCACCTACAGTATTGCATGTGATAGATAAGTTTTCTGCAGCCCTGATGCTGTGATCTTCATAAAATCCTGCTCTTCAGATTATTTGCTTGATATACTCAGTGAATGAGTATGGTGAATGGATTGGATACATACATTTCCAGATTTTAAAGCATGCGAGTAGCCCCTTGGTTTTCTTGGTCTGTGTACAAGTTCCACAAGAACACAGTTAAGTGTTCTGGAATTACTAGTCTTCGTAATGTTATCAACAAATTGTTGTTGTCCACACAGTTCAGTGTCTTTGCAAAATGAATAAACTATAAGAAAGCACCTTTCTCATATTCTCTGATTTCCACCTTCATCCATCTTACATCAGCAGTGATATCCCTTGTTCTATGGCCTCTTCTGAGTCTAGCTTGAATTTTTGGAAGTTCCCTCTTGATGTATTCTCCAACTGTTTTAAAATTATCTTCACCAATATTTTATTTGTATGTGATAGGAATGGTATTACTTGTCTGTTTCTGGTTTCCCTTGCATTACCCTTTTTTGATATCTTCTATGGTTGGTCAGTTAGCTGTCTTCCAGATTTCATGACAGAGACAAAGAGTACTTCCAGGGCTGCCTCTGTTTGCTGAAACAACTCCATCGATTCCTGGAGCCTGTTTCCCCCAGTGCCTTCAGTGCAATTTAGACCTTAGAACCATTAATTCTTTATCACCTGCTCCCTCTTGAAAGTCAATTGGTATCCCATCAATTCCTAGGGTCATATTTTTTCCCAATGTCTTCAATACAGTTTGAACTTCTTTCTTCATTGCCATTGGCTCTTAATCAAAATGTACTTCCTGAAATATTTCAGTGCTGGCCAGTTATTTTTGGCATTGTGATTCTGTGTATTCCCTTTATTTTCTTTTGATACTTCCTGGATTTTGCCCATAACATCACTCAGTATTATAACTTGAGGATTGAATTTGTTTTTCAGTTCTTTTAGCTTTTACAGCTCATAGTAACCCTGTCAACAACAGACCTGAACCCTGTCCTATCCTGTGCCATCCTCATCATCTATGAAACACTTGAGCCCATTGCTACAGTCCATCTCACTAAGGGTCTTCCTCTCTTTCCCTGACCCTCCACCTTTCTAAGCATAGTGTCCATTTCCAAGGAATAACCTCACCTAGCAACGTACTCAAAGTATGTGAGACAATGTCTTCTCATCTTTGCCTCAGAGAAGCACTCTGGTTGCACTTTTTCCAAAAATATTTGTTAGTTCTTTTGGCCATGAATATTTAGTATTCTTCTCCAGCACCACAACTCAAAGGCGTCAATCCTTCTTCGGTCATCTTTATTCATTGTCCATCTCTGAGATACGTAGCAGGTAACTGAAAAGACCATGGCTTGAATCAGGAGCACCATAGTTCTCCATCTATCATGCTGTTGCCTGTTGTTTAGTCCAGTGGTGAGGATTTTTGTTTTCTTGATGTTGAGATGCAATCTTTGAGATGTAGTCTTTGACCTTCTGTAGCAAGTGTTTCAAATCCTCTTCAGTTTCAGCAAGCAAGGTCGTGTCATTGGCATAACACAGGTTATTAATGAGTCTTCCTTTGATGATGATGCCATATTCTTCTTTTTAGAGTCCAGCTACACCAATTATTTGCTCTGTATACATATTGAAAAGATATGGAGAAAGAATAAATCCCTGATGCACACCTTTCAAACCATGCAAGCCATGCAAAATTCCCTTGATCTGTTCTCACAAGAGCCTTTTGGTCTAGGTATAGATTTTGCATGATCCCAATTAAATGTTCTGGGATTCTCATTCTTCTCAATGTTATCCATAGTTGTTATGATCCACACAGTCAAATGCTTTTGCATAATCAGTAGGGCACAGTTAGACTCTGGTATTCTTTGCTTTCATCCAGGAACCATCCAACATTAGCAATGAAATGCCTGGTGTCACAGTTCTCCTAAATCCAGCTTGAACTTCTGACATTTCTCTGTCAATGTTCTGTCCTAGCTACTTTTGAACAGTCCTCAGCAGTTATTTTGTTTGTATGTGATAGTAATGATATTGTTTGAGAATTTCCACATTCTGTTGGATCACCTTTCTTGGGAATGGGAACATATATGCATCTCTCTTAGACAGTCAACCAGAAGCTGTCCTCTAAATTTCCTTGCATAGACTGTTTCATCTACCCTACCCCAACATTGAGCAGAGATCCGGTCCCCAGAACACAGTTGAGCCGACACCCTCTTCTTTCAGGCCTGAAGGCTATGCATAACAATGGCACCAAAGTTTCAGCTAAGCCATGACCATGCCATAATACCCTCATCTTTGACACTATCTTGCCATGTCAGTTGCAGGCCACAGCTGTAAAGCTCCAACACCCACCCAGGGCCCCCCAATCCTGCTACACTGCCATGTGCTTCCTCTGGGCCCTGCACCATGATACTTGTATGCCTGATTTGCTGTTAGAGGTACAACCCTTATCTGGCTGTTGTATTGAAGGGATGATTTGAATGTTGCTAATAGACCTGCAGCAGCGTGAAGCACAAGACATTACAAAAGTGACTTGAGGCCTGAGCCTCAGGTGTTGGCTTCGGGGGAGGAAGGTGCTGGATGGGGTAGGCAGGAGTGGAAGGGATACTGGTGGAGCTGGGAAATTGATAGGACAAGACACATGCACCAAGGTGGGGTGGGGGTGGGGAGGGGTGACATTAAATCCATTGGTTATTTCTGTAATGGGGAAGTACCTTTCATCTGCTCCTTTTGGTAAAATGCTTTTCTGTCAGATTTTGTTCTAAAGATGAGCATCCTAGGAAGAAGGATTGGCCTTCCACTTATAACAGGCCTTCAAAAACCCTATATGCAATAGAGCACAGTTAGAGTAGACTAGCAGATATGGCACCTGAGTCTGAGCCCTCGAATTTGGAAACACAAATCAACACCTGGCCTAGTTTTCACAGTTGATATTGTTTCTCTAACAATTCTTTCACAGATACAGTTTATCTGACTCCTATACATACCATCAGGTGAAATCCTTGTATATAATCTGCACTTACGTTTCTTAAAACGGATATTTGCAATGACTAAATTATTGATTGTACAAAATTCTGTCATTCTATCTCCAGTCTCATTTCTGTCACCAAGTCGATGTTTCTGACTACTGATTCTTTTTTCTCTGTTTCCTACTTGTCCATTCCAGTCACTCATTATTATTAATGCATCTTGGTTGCAGGTTCCATCCATTTCTGATTGCAAATTTGGTAGAAATTATCTATTTCCTCCTCTTTGCCTGTGGTTGTTGGTGCATACACCTGAATGATAGTAGTATTCACTGGACTTCCTGGTACATGTATGAATATTATATTATTGTTTACCAGGTTGTGCCAAGAAATCTGGAGGACAACTACCTAGCCAACTGACTGAAAGAGATTCATATTTATTCAGCATCCAAAAAGAGGTGACACAGTTTGGAAATTATCAAACAATATTACTAATATCACAGGCAAGCAAAATCCTACTGAAAATTATCCAAAAACAACTTGGAACAGTACATCGACAGAAATACAAGGTGGGTTTAGAAGATGCTAAATAGCAATGATGTCATTCTAGGGACTAAGGTATGCCTGATCTAGGCCATGGTCTTCACAATTACTTTGTATGCAGTGGAGAGATGGACAATAGCTAAGGATGACAGAAGAACAATTGATGTCTTTGAGTTGTGGTGCTAGAGAAGACTCTTGAACATACCATGAACTGTGAAGAGAACAAACAGGTCTGTCTTGGAAAGGGTTAAGCCAAGTTTCTCCTTTGAGGCAACTCGTTGGCACATAACAACAACAATATTAAGTATCTTATTATTATCTTGTCTTTTGAATCTCTATTGAATCTTTCCTATCCCCCATCCTACCCCAATCTGCTCACTAAACTCTGCTCTCTATGATTTCCATGCTTTTCTTTTTTCTGCCTGCCTTCCCCCTTCCCCTTTTGGACATATCTACACTTATTGCTAGTTAATGATTTGCCTTCTAAACTGTCAATTTCATGAAAATGTGCCCTGATTTTTCTAGAAATCAATACTAAGTAGTAGAGATTGGAACCAAAGACATATGCAATAATAACTTGAAGAATTTCCACTGTTATTCTGTGTGTTCTTGAGAGAAAGAACAGATGAAAGGAAGTTAGAAGGAAAAAGAATTGTCACCACAGTTTCTATATGTTGTCCATGGAGTCCAATTTTTCCTTCATCAATATGAATTTGCACAGACAAAAAGGATTAATAATGATTTCTTTTGAGGAGAAGGACCTAAGTAGTTTCTGGAAAGTCTTCCAAGTGCTAAAACTCTGAGCTTTTTTTTTGCTTTCAGGTCTCAGTTGTCAAGGTCATATTTTTACAATGCTCTTATAGTTACTAAGCTCAGATAGCACCCAGTGTCTGTCAGTCACTGGGGACAGGATAAGCAATTAGACAGATAATTGAGTTCAACACACAGATACATATAAAAAAGCAGAGCCAACAGGGAGTAAATCTACGTAAGCTTCTTAATCATAAATAAACACCATAAGGGAATAAGTTCCTGGTCCTGGGGCTTTGAGACCATGGTTTCAGGAAATATCAAGATAATTGACATGATATTGTCCTCAAAGACATGCTCTACATCCTACTTTGGGGAGTTTTGACAGAAATCTTACAAGTTTGCCAGAAGGCATCTAAGATAAAGCTTGTTGGCTTTTCTATGAGAAGAGGGAGGAAAAACAAAGATGTATATGGACCAAAGGACTAATGGATCATGTGAACTTTAACTTCTGCAGCACTGAGACCAGAAGAACTAGATTGTGCTGGGTGACCCTGCTGACTTCTCTAAAAGGGATAGAGAAGGTCCTGCATAGAGTGAAGGTAAATGCGGAACAGAACTCACACACAATAAAAAGGGCCAGACTTAATGGTCCAATAGAGATTGATGGGATGCCCAAGACTAAAGATAACAGAAGAAGAATTGATGCCTTTGAGCTGTGGTGCTGGAGAAGAGTATTGAACATATACCATGGACCAAGAAAAGAACAAACAGGTCCATCTTGGAAAGGGTGAAACCAAGTTTCTCCCTGGGGGCTAAGATTTTGAAGCTCTGTCTCAGACACTTTGGGCATGTGGCCAGGAGGGACTGGTCCTTGGAGAAGAACACAATACTTGGAAGGCTGAAGGGACAACGCAGGAGAGGAAGACTCCAGGTGAGATGGACAGGCACAGTAACTGGGGCAATGGGGGTAGGTGTGTTGGAATCACTGACCAGTCCTTGGAGAGGGATGTTGTGCTTGGGAGGTGGAAGAAGACGCTCGATGAGATGGATTGATTCAGTAACTGGGATAATGAGGGTAGGTGTGTCAGAAACAATAATATTGGCACTGGATAGAGCAAGGTATAGGGCTGTTGTACATAGGGTCGCTATGAGTTGCAAGTGACTCAACGATACATAACAACAACAACAACAACAACTAAGTTTGGGGTGATTTGTTACCTAGCAATAGATAACTGGAACCTACTGCCAGTTCCCTATAGGGATCAATCCCTTATTGGACTTTTCATGATGAAATTGGCACATGATAATTTCAGAAAATTTAAAAAATATTGAAAGATTCTAAAGAAAGTTAGAAACCTGAAAACTCACTACTGAAACATAATCAGTGGTACATGATAGGAGCTCTTAGATATTTACTTAATAAATGAGTCTATCCAACCCTCTTGACATTTGGGGTTTTTTGTATCATTTCTGGAACAAGCACTTATCACGCTGGCTACTAACACAAAGTTTAGAAGCTTGAGTCCACCCACTGGTGCGTTGGAAGAAAGTCCTGGCAATTGATTTCTGAAAAAATCATCCCCTGAGAATTCCTGGACAGAGCCGGGTTCTATGCAGGTTATCATGAGCCAGGGCCAGCTCAGAGGCTACTGTTTCAAGTGGTTCCCAAATGTTCGAGTTCTTCTACTTCTTGATTTCCGAAGTTGAGCTAGATAGAATCGGACACAGAGAGTTGGAGACACATCCAGCACCCTTCGATTCTGAACCTCACAGCTAATCTTTCCCAGGCTTCAGACCCTTAGCTTCTTTCCATCTGCTGCACTGATTTACCCCAGAAGAGACGGCAGGTCAGAACCAAGACCACAAACATCTTTCCTCTGGAAAATGGATTTGCATAGGAAGGTGCCCTTGCAGGATAATATTTACAGCCATCTCTCAGTCATGCTCTCATGTTGCATGGCATCACAGGACTTCAAACACTTCTACCCAGAAACGATAGGTGCTCCCTCCAGCTCTTCTCAGAAACACATGTGGGGATGTAATCCCCTCGCCGCAAAGAATGTGGCAGATAAATGCAACAAGGGGAAACATACATTCTGTTAACCATTTTCTTGAACTGAAGGAGCCCTGGTGGTACAGTAGTTAAGCTCTTGACTGACAACCTAAAGGTTGTTGGTCCAAACCCACCAGCTGCTCTTTGGGAGAAAAATGTAGCAGTCCACTTTCAGAAAGGTTTAGAGTCTTGGAAACCCTATGGGGCCATTTTTTGTCCGACAGAGTTGGATGAGTTGGAATCATCTTGATGGCAGAAAGATTTGATTTAGTTTGGGTGGTGCAAATGGTTCGTGTTGTTAATCCATTTGAACGTGCTGAGCGATCCCACAGGAGACATATGGTGAGTGAGATGACAGCTCAGAAAAATGGCGTGGATCAGTTCCACTCTGGAGCACATATCCCAAGTCAGAAGTGACCCAATGGCAACAGACTTCATTTTTGTTTGTGTTTTTATAAAATCTTCTTTGAGTTTTTTCTAGTTATACTATAAAAAAATCTATCAGAAAGCCCATAAAAAGGTCGAGCTCTGGTGGCCGAATGTGCAAGGAGTTGCAGTGTCAACCCAAAGACAGATCGTTTAATCCACCAGCTTCCACGGGAGAAAGGTGGACAATCTCTTCCCATGATTTATAGCTGAGTCGGTCCCAATCTGAAGGGCCTACGAACACAAGTGTGTTAGTAAGTGTCCCCGATGGGAGTGGGGAGACGATGGAGAAGGACTGACTGGAGACACTTCCTCCCCAAAAACTAAGAACTCACTGCCTTGTGCCAAGTGAGATAAGTCAGCCACCCAAGAGCAAATATGATGTAACCACACATACAGGGAACATCTAGGACAGGTGAACTCATGGAGATCAAAGTTTACTCAGGGGCACCAGGGACGGTTGACAGGGGAAACAAGGAGCCTTCCTCAGGGCGCTGAGTGCCGTGAAGAGTAAGGAAAATCTGGAAACAGATTGTGGTGATACTTGCCCACCAGCTGCTCTGTGGGAGAAGGATGGGCAGTCTCCTCTCCTGCATTTAACTGCCTCTGAAAACCCTCCAGAGGGTCAGGTATGGGTCGGTTCCAACTCTATGGTACAGAAGTACAACAATAACTGTAGTTAAAATGTAAGAATTATCATGTTAAAAAAATAAGGAAGAAGTACCTTTAGGCAGAAACCTTTCTGTCTGGGGCTGCCCTCTTGAAGGCGTGGTTTTGCCGCCATGCTTTGATGGACTGAGCAGAGCCAGCGCTGGCCCTTCTCTGAGCACCTTTCCCCGCAGGGTTCTAGGCCCTGACTAAGTCCTCTACAACGAGCGAGCGCTGAGGCTGAGTGAGCTGCCTGCTGAGTCTGGTCTTAATCAGGAATAATGAGGCTGGTTGTCAAAACTTCTACGAACCCCAGATGACTTCCCCATTTTGGTTACAACCTGATTAGCCTCCCAGGTCCCCTCTTCTTGCTGTTGTCCTGCACATTCAGGCAGGGGGGTTACGAGAGGGGGTGGGAACCACTCCTGGTGACCGTGCCAGAATGAGGAACACCAAAGCAATTCTCTCAAGTTTTTGTGTAGTGTCTCAACATGACATCCTTATTTTTTTAATAAAAATATTCCTGTAGTTCCTTATAACAAGATGAAACGCTTCTTGTCAGCCTAGTACACTTATACCCATACGAGGCTAATTGAGTCTTCTAATGTAAGAACTATCATTATTACCCAGTGACAAAGGCTATGGACTTCTCGCTGTCGACTTCTGCGTGGAACCTGCATATTGTGCAGAAACATTTGTAAACCAGGGATGAACTTCTCCATCTCAGACAGGTGAACATTAGGAATTCAGCATAAGCCATAGGTGAAAACTGAGAGACAGAAGTTAGGTGACACGAGTGGAGACTATGGGCATTTGAGTTACATCCTCATGCAATTTACTTGTGCCTTCACATTTTATTTGCTTGTAATATTAACAATAGTTTGCTAATTTCCACCTTCAGTTGAATCACCTTTTCTGGGAATTGAAGCAAATATGGCTCTCTTCCAGTCCATTGGCCAGCTAGCTAGCTTTCTAATTTCTTGGCATAACTGAGTGAGCACACCCAGGTCTTCATCTATTTGTTGCAACACCACAACTGATAGTCTGTCGATTTCTGGAGCCTTACGTATTGCCAATGCCTTCCGTGCAGCCTGGATATCTTCCTTCAATACCATTGGCTATATTGACTATTGTCACACCTATGTCCCTCAACCTTCTAAGCATGATGTCCTTCTCCAAGGATTGGTCCTTCCTGGCAACATGCCCAAAGTATGTGAGATGGAGCTTCAAAATCCTTGTCTCCAAGGAGCAGTTTGGTTTCACCCTTTCCAAGACAGACCTGTTCGTTCTCTTAGTAGTCCATGGTATATTCAATAGAAATATACTACTTCCAGATTCAGTGCTGACCAATTCTTTTTGGTACAGTGACTATATTCTTCTATCTTTTTTTGATGCTTCTTGCATCATTCAAGATTTTGTCCATAGATGCAAAGGAGGCTTGAGTCTTTTTTCTGTTCTGTCAGCTTGAATAATGCCAGTTCTTTCTTTTTGGATTTTTTATTTCAAGTTTTTGCATATTTCTTTAGAATACTTTGCTTGTCATCTCAAACTGCCCTTTTAAATCTTCTGTTTAGCTCTTTCCATCATTTCTTTCCTTCACTTTAGCTATTCTGTGATGGAATCTAATCTTAAGCAAGAGTAAGTTTAGAGTCTCTTCTGACATCAATTTGGTCTTTTCCTTCTCTCTCTCTCTTTTTTAAATGGGTTTGCTTACAAAGTTCATTTACACTGTGTTTCACACTATTCTTAATTCACATTGGGTTTCATATAATCATTCTCATGCATTATGTTTTATAAAATTAATCACCAGTGGACCTTGCCCATCATTTCCCTGTCTTCACCTGGACTTTTCCCTTCCCCTCACCCTCCACCCACCAAACTGTGTAGCCCAGTGGTTTCACTCCTACCTATCCTTACTCCTCCACTCCTCACCCTTGAGTTCTCATACACGTTTTACCAGTTACCCTTTTATTTTTACAATAATGGTCTTATGCAGTATTTGTCCATATGGGATTGTGTTAGTTCACTCAGCAGAATGCTCTCCATGCTCTCCAAAGTTACGTAGTATTTTTCAAAATTGCCCTTCCTCTGTGCTGCTTTCCTGTCTTTTTAAAGATTTTTGCTTCTTTCCTGTATGATGTCATCCCACAACTTGTCTGGTCTCTTGTAATTTGTGGTCAGTTCATTAAATATGTTCTTGAAATAGTCCCTAAAATCAGGTGAGTGTGTGTGTGTGTGTGTGTGTGTGTGTGATACAAAAACCAAAGTTGTGTTTTGGTCTGGTTAACTTGTTTTCATTTTCTTCATCTTCAGCTTGAACTTACAAATGAGCAATTGATGGTATATACCACTGTTAATCTCTGGCCTTGTTCTGACTAATGACATTGAGCTTCTTCATCATCCACAGATGCAGTCAGTTTCAGTCTTCTTTATTCCATCAGGAAAGATCCATGTGGATAGTCACAACCTTGGTTGTAGAAGATGAAGATGACGTGGGGCACTTACTGATGAAGTTCAGACAATAGTCTTCAGTATGTTTGATACATCAACATGAAATAAAAATCTTCACAAACTACACCAATAAACAACATCAAAATGGGTTGAGGAAAGAGTGAAGTTGTCAAACATTTAATTTTATTTGGGTTCACAACACCCATGGAAGCTGCAGTCAAGAAATCAAACTATGTGCTGTAATGGGCAGATCTGGTGCTAAAGGCCTCTTTAAAGTGCTAATGTGCCAGGATGTCTGTTTAAAGACTAAGATGCATCTGGCCTAAGCCGTGGTATTTTCATATATGTGTGAAATTTGGGCAATGAGTAAGGAAGACTGAGGAAGAACTTTGAGTTGCAGTGGTGGGGAGAATTGAATATTCATGCACTACCAAAACAACAACCTGTCTTTGAAGACATGTAACCCTAGTGTTCCTTAGAAGCAAGGATTTTGAGACTTCATCTCACATACTCACTACATCTCACTACACTTATCAGGAGGTGCTAGTTCTTGGTTGGAAAAGACAACATGCTTGGTAAAGAGAGACTCACTGAGTGAGAGGAAGACCCTCAATGAGCTGGACTGATACAGTGACTGCAACAGTTGGTTAAATGCAATGAGATTATGAGGCCGGTGTTCGGATCTGTTGTACGTAGGGTCACTTTGAGTTGGAGCTGACTTAATAAGACTTAACAGCAGCAATAACATATATACTAACATGAATAAATGTTGAATTAGAAAAACAAGAGGGTTATTATAGTCTAATTCTATTTGAAGACTTCAAATACAAAAATCAATAGTTTATTAAGACAGCAAAAATAGAAAATAAATGGAAATCATAAACACCAGATTGAAATAGTGACAATTTCTGCATGGGAAAAGGTGAGTAGAATTAGAGGGGGGCATGCAAGGGACATGGCATCGCTACTGCGCTGGCCTAGGGGTGTGTTAGGTTGACATTCACAGTGGCAAAGAGAGATTTATAACCGCAACTCTGGTCAACTGGACCTGTTGTGTGATTTTCCCTGGCGATGAATAGACTTTTGGGAGCTGCGAATGAGCTGATTTGCCTGAAGGTGGTGCGTATTGTCCTAAGGGTGAGACTCGAGCTTGGGTGGTGTGTGCTGCTTTGGGGAGGGTGTAGGGTGCAGGCTGGCACGTAGGTGTGACAATTATCAACTGAAGGGTGGCCTACTGCCCAAGTTGGGCAAAGGTCAGGGGCCTAGCGGAGCTCAGAAATAGAGGGCTTGACCTGAAGTGGGGGGAAGCTGTACAAGGGGGCAGACCCTCGGACCAGCTCAAGGCTGCTGGGGTTCTGCGTCCTCACACAGGTACTTCACGGGCGTGGCGGTTGTCTTTCGGACAGAGTTAACAGTGCTAGTTCCAGCCACGGTGAGTATTCTACAAGTCAGAGCTGTAATACTATTTTAAAATGTCTAGCATGCAAAAATCCAATAGAATTAGAAATCTCAATGCGACTTTAACATTATAATTACCAATGAAAGGAAAGAGATTCACCGTTGTACTTTTTTTCCTTTAAAGTGGCAGAACAAATTTTTCCAAACTTCATCACTTACCTGTGAAAGCAAAGTTTTTTAGCAATAAAAAAAACCCCTCACAGCAGAATATGAATTTCTTTGATTTACTGCTTAAAATCACTTTACTTTGTCCAATTTTTACTGAACTTTTTATGTAAAAAATAAAATCAAGAACTTGGGGGGGGGGCAAAAACCAGAATAGAAACATCTATAGTCTATATACTATCTATGCTCACTGAGCTGGATGATGAATGAATAAGGATGACAGAAGAATAATACGTTTAAACTTTAAACTTCAGTGTTGAAAAAGAGTACTGAATATGCCACAGACTGCCAAAAGAACAGATCTGTCTTGGACAAGGTGCAGCCAGAGTGCTCCTTGGAGGCAAAGATGATAAAGCTTCGTCTCACATCTTTTGGGGATGTTGCCAGGAGAGGGTATTCCTTGGAGAGAGATATTATACTTGGGAAGGTAGAGAGACAGTGAAGGGCAGGAAAGGAAGATGCTCAATTAGGTGGATTAATAACATGACTGGAGCAATGGTCT
The DNA here is from genome assembly GCF_000299155.1 of Elephantulus edwardii. Taxonomy (NCBI): domain Eukaryota; kingdom Metazoa; phylum Chordata; class Mammalia; order Macroscelidea; family Macroscelididae; genus Elephantulus; species Elephantulus edwardii. The sequence goes on from NW_006399783.1 coordinate 13,706,899, forward strand.
CGGATATGTCAGAAATTGTAAGGATGTCACAGGACAGGACAGCGTTCAGATCTGTTGTTCATAGGGTTACTATGAGTTGTACTTGACTTGATGGTACCTAACAACAACAACAGGCTCTGCTGGCCTAGTCGGTGGAGTGTTACCAGGGATGTGAAGGGAGAGAAAGGACAGTATATATTAATGAAAAGATAAACTGGGTGAAAGGAAAGCCAATATACAATAAGGGGTTGATCAGACATTATCATGAATTTGTTACATTACACAATTCTAAAACATATATGAATAAGTGAATGAAAAACCAATATAATTTGTGAAGTTTCACTAAAATAAAAAGAAATTAAAACACTGATAATTAAATCCATGATTAGGGAGTGCTGGTGGCCTAGATGGTAAGGAGTTGGGCTGCCAACCCAAAGGCAGGTGTTTCAAATCTGCCAGTTTCTCTATGGGAGAAAGGTAAGCCATCTTCTCCTGTGTGGTTTACAGTCTCTGGAAACTCACTACAGCATCAGCTATGAGTATGGTTTGGTTCTGATTCAGTGGGAATGAGTTTGAGGTTGATCTGTAAAACAAAAGATTGAAGGTTTAAACTCACTCGTGACTCTGCAGGAGAAAGACCTTTCAACTTCCTCTCTCAATGATTACAGCCTAGGAAATCCTGTGGGGCAGCTCTTCTCTGTCACATGGAAGCACTGAGCCTGGATTGAATTGGCAACACTGGTTCAAAGCCACCATCTGCTCCCCAGAAAAAAGAGCAATCTCCTCCTGTGTTAGCTATAGGGGCATGGTCTTCACTGACATTAACTGCAGACACATGGTCTTGCAAATCATGAACAGCTGTAGGACCAACATAAGAGAGTGTTTTCCACACTGAGAGGGCTGGCAATGATGGTAGTGGAGAGGCTGTAGAGAGACTATGGTAAGAAACCCTGGAGATGGAGCCATAGTTAAAGGCTTTGTTGCTGGATGATTGAAGGAAAAGCTGACCTGTTACTGCACTGAGTTAAGATAATTGGATGATTGAGGAAACCAGAGCTATGTTGGTGCTATGGATATTACTGATGGGGAAAGTTCTCCTTTATGAAGCAGGCAGAAGTCAGACTGGGCCACCTTCACATTGTTGTATCCATTTAAGAATTAACTGCCTCTAGAGGATCAGCTATAAGTTGATTCTGACTGGTACACAACAACAACAACAACAACACCACTATTACAAAGCTGTGTAATGAAGTCCCAGGTGGTAGCCTCTTGTTAAAGTTATATTTGCAGGAGTAATGTTCATTACTGGAAGAAGGAGTGGCATCCACTTCCATAATAGCTTGCCTCTGGAAACCCTATGAACCTGGAGAGAGGATGAGAGACAGCCAAGCGTTGAGGACTCTCCTTCATAGGGTCGCTATGAGTCACCTGCGACTCGACGGCACTTAACAACAGCAATGTTCATTAAATTTCTTGGAAATATTTTATTAAAATTTCATAGTAAAAATATTTCCTATTTTTGGCATTTTATAATTTATCAAGTTAATAATAAGATGCAATAATTATTTTCATTTTATAAACAATAGTCACTCCTAAAAGTCTTCTAGTTTAGTGCAGTTCACCATAGAAAGATTACAATTTGTGATAGGGTTCTCGACGTGAAAGGGGAGCTCTGGTGGCATTATTCATAGTGAGTTGTGCTGGAAACCTTCATTCATGTCTCTGAGGTTTGAATCCACCATTGCCTCTGTAGGAGGAAGATGAGCAATCTCCTCCTGTGAGGATTTTCTGCCTCGGAAACCTGGTTGGAGGATCACTGTGAATCAGAACCAACTCCATGGTAGTGAGTTTGAGTTCTGAGATGTGAAGGGAAATAATCCCTAACAGGAAAATACATTTTTATACATATGGTATACCAATATGCTTATTTTTAAATTGTGAATTTTCATGGAGTCACAAAAGAATGAGACCCAGGGATTAGAGTAAAACTAGACGGCTAGAGTAACACTTCCAGAAGCAACAGCCTCCTTGTCATGAAACCAGAAAAACTGGATGGTGCCCAGGTACTGTGACTGGACAGTGTGACTGAGGACTTAATCAAGTTCTGATCAAAATGGGGAAAAGGTGGGGAAAATGTAATACTTCCTAAAGAAGTCAAACTTATTTGAGCTACTGAGGCTGGAGGAAACCCAGACCTGTTGTTCTGAGAACATTTTTTAACCTTGACCTGAAGCTCCTCTCTGAACTCACCATCTGGACTGTCCTTCAGCCCCCAGCCCCCAGGGAGACTCACCAGCAAGCAGAAAGGCTGGAGTGTGAGGTCAGGCTGGTCTGATGCTCTGGAGACTAGGAGGTTTATCCCAGTTGCCTGGTGCCTCCTGAGCTGAACCCAGAGAGGCCTTGTTCTAGAAAGGCTCTCTGCAAATGCAGGAAATGGTTGAGAATAAATGAGCGGATGAATGAAAGGAGTGAAGGAGAAACAAACTTGTGGTCCATAAGGGAAGGATTCTTTCCTTTCTAGGTATCATGGCCTGTGAGCAATGGATCTGGCACCAGCTGGTCAGTTGAAATGAGACGTGGCTTTGTCTTTTCCCCTCAGTGTCCTGCCCTGTGACCATCCATTGTGGTGGGATCAAAGGTTGCTCTTGGTGGAAGTGTGGCCCTCCTGTTTCTCTGGGCCCAAAGGGCAGTGACCTTGAGTCTTTGAAGCAGAGTGACTTCTAGGTGTGGCCCCCAGGCTTTTGTCTTCTCCTCAGAGGAAAGGCCACCCTTGGGGGCAGGCAGAACCCACTCAGGACGTCACTTTGAGCCCCAATCCTGGCTTCAAAGAGACCCTTTCAAGTTAGCAGATGGGCTCAGCTGTCTGAGCCCTGTGAATAGCATGAGTGTAGGCAGCAACTCAAGAGTCAGTTCAGTGCTAAGGGCCAGCCACTCAATCCATCGCCTTTGAGGGCCCAGCTGGGAGTCTGTGCAGCTTCCTGCGGAGCAGAGTTCAGGGAGAGAAGACAGGTGGCTGAGCCATTAGCAGAGGAGAGCAAAACATCCTTAGTCTGACACCCTGGAGCTCCAGGTGCGTTTTCTGATCCCTCTGGGAACTCTGAGCCTTAGGGAGAGCAGATTGGTCTGTCTCCAGTCTCTGTGGCACCTGTGTTAACAAGAGTGACCTTCTGGGACCAAGGTTTGAGGCCTTGGATCTTGGCCAATGGGGAGCACCCTTTTTGTTTGGTGCCATTGAGTTGTTGTTGTTATGTGCCATCGAGTCATTTCCGACTCATAGCGACCCTATGCACAACAGCTCTAAACCCTGCTCTATCCTGCGCCAACCGCACCGCCTCTGACA
>NW_006399783.1:13712672-13720108 GCF_000299155.1 Elephantulus edwardii
ACTTTTTTTACTATAAAGGCAACCCCGTTTTTCCTTGTCTTTTCATCTCCAGAGTAATATATCATATGGTCACCTGACTCAAAATGCCCCATGCCAGTCCCTCATCTCTCCAATGCCTAATATGTCAATATTTATGCGTTCCATTGAGTTAAGTACTACTGATAAGGACCCTATGAACAAGAGATCTGAACCTTGTCCTATCCTGTGCCAGCCGCACAATCTCTGACACACTCAAGCTCATTGCTGCAGGTAGTGTGTCTATCCCCCTGATTGAAGGTCTTCCTCTCCTTTGCTGTCCTTCCACCTTTCCAAGCATGAAGTCCCTCTGCAAGGAATAGTCTCTCCTAGCAACATGCCCAAAGTATGAGATGAAGCTTCATCATCTTTGACTCTAAGAAGCACTCTGGCTGCACCTTCTCTAAGACATAAGTATTTGCTCTTTGGCAGTTCACGGGATGGTCAGTACTGTTCTCCAATACCACAGTTCAAAGGTATCAGCTCTTCTGTTATCCTTAATCATTGCCCAGCTCTCAGCAGTATAGCAAGTGATTGAAAATACCATAGTTTGAATTAGGTGCACTTTAGTCCTCAAACTAGCATCATTGCTCCTCAATCATTTGGAGAAGCCTCTGACTGCAGACTTTCCCAGTGCAATACATCCCTGTTCTCCTGACTGCTAGTACAAAGTATATTGCTTGTGGATACAAGTAAGATTAAGTTTACAGTTTCAATCTTATCTCCATTTATCATGATGTTGCCTATTGGTCCAGTGGCGAGGATATTTATTTTCTTGATATTGAGATGCAATCCATATTGAAAGTGATTTTCTTTGATCTTCTGCAGCAAGTACTTCTAGTCCTCATCACTTTCAACAAGAAGGTTGTGTCATCTGCATAACACAAATTATTGATGAGTCTTCTCCAATCCCGATGCCACATTGTTCTTGATAGTCCAGCTTGTGAAATAATTTGTTCATCATACATTTTGAGTAGGAATGGAGAAAAAATACAACTTGAACAGGCACCTCTTTTAATTTTAAACCTTGTGGTATTCCCTTCACACAACAGTTTTTGTGGGTTTTTTTGGTCTAGATATAGGTTTTGCATGAGCACAATTAAGTGCACTGGGATTCCCATTCTTTGCAATGCCAACAACAATTTGTCATGATCCACACAGCCAAATGCCTTGGCATAGTCAATAAAGCACACATAGACATTCTTCTGGTATTCTTTGCTTTCATCCAAGATCCATCTAACATCAGCAATGATAGCCCTGGTGGCACCCCAGTGTGAAAAATTTCAGCCAGCTAGAGAAAGCACAGAAGGCCATCTTCTGAGAGAGGCTGGACTGAGGGCTTAACCAGGACACACAGGAATTTGATTCTCACGGTCAGGAGAATGGACATGCTTAGAGAGTTCCTGTGTTTCCTGTTGTTGTATTGTTGTTGTTAGGTGCTGTTGAGTCTATTATGACTCACAATGACCCTTACGATCAACAGATCAAAGCCTTGCCTTATCCTGCGTCATCCTCACAATCTCCAACACGCTCAAGTCCACTGTTGGAGTCACTGTGAAAATCCATCTCGTGGAGGGTCTTCCTCTCTTTGCTGACCCTCTACTTACCCTGCATAAAAGACATCATTTGTTCAAGGGTAGTGCCTCCTGACAAAGGCTCTAAGGTCATCCTGGCATCTAAGGAGCACTCTGATTGTACCTCCTCCTGGACAGCAGTCCGTGGGATGGCCCATACTCTTGGTCAATACTACAATCAGAGACAATGGAATTTCTTTGGTCTCCCTTATTCACTGCTCAACTTTCATACTGTATGAATTCATTGAAAATAGCATGATTTGCTTCATATGCATTACTGCTAACAGAAAGACTGATGTTTATGCCCACCTGGAGGCACCCTGAAAGAAAGGCCTGGGGATCCACTGCCAATACCCAGACACTGGGGTACATTCGGCTCTGACACACGTGGGGTCACCAAGAGTCGAAGTTGACTCTACCGCATCTTTTGCCCCTTTGTATTGTTGTTATGTGCCTTGGAGTTGCCTGTGACTCATAGTGACCCTGTGTACAACGGCCCTGAACCCTGCTCTATCCCTTGCCGCTCTTTTTGTTTCCAACAGGCCTGTCCCCATTACCCCAGTGACGGAATCAATCATGTCATTGAGGGTCTTTCTCTCCTGTGCTGCCCCTCCACCCTCCTAAGCATGATGTCTCTCTCCAAGGACTTATCCTGCCTTGCAGCATGTCCAAAGTAGGTCAGATGAAGCTTCAGAATCCTTGCCTCCAAGGAGCAGCCCAGCTTCACCCTCTCCAAGATGAACTTGTTTGTTCTCCTAGCAGTCCATGGTATATTCAATATTCTTCTGCAGCACCAAAGCTCAAAGACATCAATTCTCCTTCTATCATCCCTAGTCTTTGCCCAGCTTTCTGATGCAGAGCAGGTAATGGCAAAGACTATGGCCTGTATCAGGTGCACCTTACTCTTCAGACTGACATCATTGCTCTTCAGTACTTTGAAAAGGTCTCTGGCAGCAGACTTTCCCAATGCAATTCGTCTTTTAATTTTCTGGCTGCTGGTACCAAGAGTGTTGATTGTAGAGCCAAGCAAACGGAAGCTGTTATCTCAATCTCTTCACTATCTATTATGATGCTGCCAATAGGCCCAGTGGTGAGAATCTTTGTATTCTTGATGTTGAGCTTACCTTTTCTTAAAATAGGCACCCAGCACAGCATCTCAGTCCACAGTGAGTGAATGGAAGGATGCAGATGTGCCTGTTGGAGGGCAGAGCCTGCAGGCCAGGACCAGGCAGGCACTACAGCCACAAGCTGTCACGTAGAAAGCACTGAGATTTGATGTGTGGAGGTTTCAACTTGAAAGCCAAATGCGCCTGAGCATCATGGGAGATAAGAAGTCGGTGTCCAGTGATAGCGGCCCGGGAGCCAGAGAGGCGCTGGGCAGGGATCAGCACTCACCCGGCCCACAGACAGAGGAAGGCAGTAAATATAGAACCACATGAAAGCAGGCAGCCGCCCGCCACCTTCCCCACAGCGTGATGGTCAAATGTGACAGAGGCTTTCAGCCACCTCATTATTTGTAAAAGACATTATTTTTCAGAGAAAGTCTAGGTTTATAAGTAAAGAGGTAGACAGAAAGCAGGGAGAGCTTCCACACCATCCCTCAATCATTCTCTCCTATTGTTAATATTTTGTCCATTGGTACATTAGTTACAACCGATGGGCCACCAATCCATTGTCTTTTTTAAATTTTATTTTATTAAATTTTTTTTGCCTTTTATGAACATACATTTATTTTTTTGCATTATTTTATTACTGTTTATAGAGCAAAATAAGAAAAAATATTCATCACCAGATTATAATTTGTAGCCATTGTAATCCTTGGCTGCTGAAGAGAATACCACAGAACAAGATTATCCAAACAACAATTGAATATGAGTGGTGTGTTTCTCGGTCTTGTAAATTATTAATTTTAATGAACATTTACAGAGATTTTGGATTTCCATTCATTCATTGTTGCAATTTTTTCTCTACACCCCCACCCCCACCCCAGTTCACTCCTCTTTTCGAAAAACAAAAGATAAACTCCTTCATTGGTATACAATCCCTTGCCCCACCCCCACCTCTGCTCCGAATGCACTCCACTATGCAACCTTAATTCTGGATTCCTGTGATAACCATAATAATCCTATCGTATATCGCTTTTAAACTGTTCTCTCCCTTATCTATTTCAATGCAGTATACATAATTTATCCAGTTTTTCTCAGTCTTACCCCAACTCTGATGTCAGCCTCATTCTACAACAGTGGCACCATGCAGTATTTGTCTTTTCGTGACTGGGATATTTCACTCAGCATAATGTCCTCCAGGGTCACCCATTTTGAATAATATTGCATGAGTTCCTTGTTTTTCAATGCAGCATAGTATTCCATTGTATGAATATACCACAGCTTCTCTATCCATTTGTTTGTTGATGGGCACTTAGGTTGTTTCCAACTGCTTGCTGTTGTGAACAAAGCTGCGATAAACACGGGTGTGCATATGTCTGCTTGGATGTCAGCTATGGTCTCTTTAGGGTATATTCCCAGTAGTGGAATTGCTGGGTCAAATGCTATCTCTATTTGCAACTTTTTGAGAGAGCGCCATACCGCCTTCCACAGTGGTTGCACCGTTTTACACTCCCACCAACAGTGAATAAGGGTTCTAGTCTCTCCACAACCTCGCCAGCATTTGTTGCTTGCTGTTATGTTAAATTTTGCTATTCTGACTGGGGTGAGATGATATCTCATAGTTATTTTGATTTGCATTTCTCCAACAAGCACATGAAGAAATGTTCAAAATCTGTTGTCGTTTTTAACTAAAGTCTGGAGTTTACACTAGGCTTCGTTGTGTTTTACTCTTGGGTATTTTTTTTTAATTCTAATTTTTAAAATTTGTTACAGGAAGTTGCCCTGCAGTCCTGCAGGCATGCAGTTTGAATCCACCAGCTGCTCTGCGGGAGAAGGATGGGCAGTCTCCTCCCGTGGGGTTAACTGCCTGTAAACCAGAGGGTCAGTTCTGACTTGATGGTATACAACAATAACAACAACAACAACAAAATCTATTTTAAGTACATAGTTAAATACAAAAGTTAGCAAATTTTTTATTTTTAATTATTACATTTTAATGAACATTTACAGAGATTTTGGGTTTTCATTCATTCATTGTTGCACAAAAGTTAGCCATTTTTAAGTGCACTACTCAGTGACATTAATTACATTCACCATGCTTTGCTACCATCACCATAGATTTCTAGTTTTTTATCTTCAGACAAAAACTCAGCATCTCTTCCATAGAAACTCCTTGTGCCCCTCCCTGATCCTAGGTAACCATGGCTATCTTTGTCTATTTGTCTCAATGTTTCATGTAAATGGAATAATAGAATATTTGTTGTTTTGTGTCTTATTTCATTCAGAAGCGTGTTTCAAGGCTCATCCAGGCCATAGCATGTGGCAGAACTTCGTTTCTCTTTGTGACTGACTAGTATTCTATCATATGAACGGCTCTCCTTCTGTTAATTCATTCATCCCTTCAGAGATGCTTGGGGTCTTTGCCTTTTGTGCTGATTGTGAGTGATGCTGCAGTGAGCACTGGCATACAAGTCTCTGCTTGAGGTCCTGCCTCTTCTCGGTATCAGCCCGGGAGTGGAATTTCTGGCTCATGTAACAGTTCTTAAGGAGCTTTGCTAGTGCAGTATGTTACCTGTTGCACTGCTAAGTACAGTAGGCCTTTTGAATCCACCAGCTGGTCCACAGGCAAAAGATGAGCAGTAAGTGACTGTTTCCGGTATTGATTGCATTGTTAGTTGTACAGTGCAACCATAGACGGTCACTCACATCAAAACAGTGGTTCCAGCCGACAGGATCTGTATAGTGATCAGACTTCCTGTGCGATGGCTCCATACATATTTGAAAAAAAAAAAAGATGAGCAGTGTCCCCAGCCTTGGAAACCTGGTGGGAGGTTGTGGATTGGTTGGGACCAGCTGGACACTAGTACTATTATTGGTTATTAGAATGAGGGTTTCGCAGGTGTGATGAGTTGAAATTGACCCTGTGGCAATTAATTTCATCGTAATTTTGTGTGAGACTTTTTGAGGAACTGCCAAACTGTTTTGCTTTTTTCCTTAGAGAAGCAAGAATATGACTTAACATGACACAGAACCCCCAAGAGGTGGTTGGAGGGGAAGACGATGGGCAGGTTCCCACTCCCTCACCAGCCAAGGTTTTAATTTCAGACGCGCAGCAACCCCTACCCATTCACTCAGCCTCTCTGCAGTGCGAGCGGGCACAGAGCTGGAAGTTGAGAGGTTGCGAATGCAGAGAAGAGCGATGCCAAGACGAGGAGAGGCCTGGTTGCGGAGGCGGTCTAGAAGGCTGGGGACAACTCCCAACTAACACAGATCTTCGGCAGCCAGCATGCGCTTTACTTCGCGTGATGGAGTCCTTGGTGGCATGGTCGGGGTGCTCCTCGGATGAGATCTCCAGACAGCTGGGATGGAGCGCTGGTGGACGTCCAGCGCGTATCTCAGCCATGAACTGGGTGACGAGGACGATACCATTGTAGTTCTGATTCAGAAACTGCCAGAAAGTATCTTCGATCTCATGGATGGTTGTATCATTTTGCACCACCAGGGAATTTGGATGCCTATTCTTGTTAAGTTCTCCTGGACCTCCCAGCAGGAAGCCAGTCACCGTGTCCTCGTCTCTGATAGCCCCTTAGCCAGCAGGGACCTCCTAGCGCCAGCCGGGGTGACTGAAGCCCCCTCTGCAGGCTTCTGCCTTTTGGGCTTATTCCCACCCTCTCAAGGCTGCACCATTTTAAAACCCACCAGCAAAAGATAAGGCTTGCAATGTCCATATTCTCAACAATACTTATACATCCCCCCTTTTTTGTTTTTGTTTTAATAATAGCTATCCTAGTGGGAATATAATTTAAGGAAATACCATTCAATCAAGAGCCATTCAAGTGGAATGAAGAAGTGCAAGCTGCCCTGAAGGGATTGGCAAAAAAAATAAGGCCCCAGGAATCCATGGGATACCAATTAACTTGTTTCAATTAACAGATGCAGCCCAGGATATGCTCCACCAGTCTATGCCAGGAAATTTGGAGAGCAGCTACCTGGCGACTGACTGGAAAAGATCCATATTTGTTTGTTTCCATTCCAAAAAAGGTAAAGCAATAGAATGTGGAAATGATCAAACAATATCCTTAATATCACATGGAATCAAAATATTGCTGACAATCCTTCAAAGATAGCTAGAACAGAACATAGACAGGGAACAGTCAGAAGTTGAAGCTGCATTCAGAATAGACCATGGCACCTGTAATATTATTACTGATGTCAGATGGATCCTGGCTGAAAGCAGAGAATACCAGAAGAATGTCTCTTTGTGCTTTGTTGACTATGCAAAGGCATTTGACTGTGCAGATCATAATAAATTGTGATTAACATTGAACCTTTGATATTGATTGCATCTTAATGTCAAGAAAACAAAGATTCATAGCACTGGACCAATAGGTGACATCATGATGGATTGAACTGTCAATGATTTTATTTTACTTGGATCCACAATAAATACACTTGGCACCAGCAGTCAGGAGATCAGGAGATGTATTAGTTTGAGGTCTAAAGTGGTGTTAAGGACTTAGTCAGACCATGGGTTTTTCAATCATCTGCTGTGCATTTGAGAGCTGGACAATGAATAATGATGATTGAAGAAAAATTGATTCCTTTGAAATTGTGGTGTTTAAGGAGAGTACAGAATAATCCATGGACTGCCAAAAGAACAAACAGATACGTCTTGAGAGAGTAAAGCCAGATTGCTCCTTGGAAGCAAGGATGGTGAAGCTTCATCTTGACTATTTTTTTT
>NW_006399783.1:13722523-13726128 GCF_000299155.1 Elephantulus edwardii
GAGGTGATAGTGGGCATCCTTGCCTAGTTCCTGTTCTTAAAGGGAATGCCTTTAACCTCTCTCCATTAAGAACAATGTTGGCTCTTGACTATTTTGGACATGCTGTTAGGAGAGGCTATTCCTTGGAGAAGGACATTGTACTGGGAAACTGGAGGGACAGTGAAGGAGAGGAAGACCTTTAACCAGGTGGACCAAACAGTGACTGCTGTAATGGGCTTGAGTGTGTCAGAGATTGTGAAGTTGGCACAGGATAGGACAGTGACATTCTTGCCTGATGTCCATCATTACAGTATCATATAGAATAGCTTCATTGCCCTAAAACTGTCCTGTGCTCCACCTACTCATTCTTTTGTCATTTCCTCGAGCCATTGGAAACACCTGATCTGTTTACTATCTTTCTGGGAATCCCAGAACACTTGATTGTGCTCATGGAAAACCTAGACTTAAACCAGGAATCAGTCACATGAACAGAGGTAGAAAACACTGCATGGTTCAATATCAAGTAAGGAGTGTATCATGGATATGTCCTTTTTCCATATGTTTTCACTCTATACCCAGAACAGATCATTCAGGAGGCTGGACTCTCTCAAGAAGACGGGAGGGATTGGAGGATTGGAGAAAGAGTCATCAACAATCTGCATTATAATGACCCACCTTGCTCACCGAAACTGAGGAGAACATGATGCGCTTGCTGCAGAAGGTCAAGGACTGCATTCTTCAATATGGATTGCAGCTCAACATCAAGAAGAAAAGATTCTCAGTACTGGGACAGCTGCAGCATCATGATAGATGGAGATGAGATTGAGGTTGTTTGTTAGCAATTTTATCTTGATAAAGTCTACAATCAACACTCTTGGCACCAGCAGTCAGGAAATCAAAAGATTAGTTGCTTTGAGAAAGTCAACTGTCAGGAACCTCTCTAGAGTGTTAAAGAGCAACAGTGTCAGTCTAGAGACTAAGGTATACTTGATCCAACCCATGTTTTTTTGCAATTACTTGCTATGCATCAGAGAGCTGGACAATGAAGAAGATGCCTTTGAGTTGTGGTGCTGGCAAAGAGTATTACACATATGATCGATTGCCAATAGAACAAACAGGTCTGACCTGGAGAGGGTGAAACCAGGCTGCTCCTTGAAGGCTAGGATTTTAAAGCTCTGTTTCAAATACTTTGAACGTGTTGTCAGGAAGACCCAGTTCTTGGAGAAGGACATTATGCTTGTAAGATTGGAGGATCTGCCCAGGAAAGGAAGACTGTGGATGAGATGGATTGCCACAATCACTGTGGCAATGAGAGCAGGTGTCAGAGACAGTGATATTGGCTCAAGACAAGGCAGGGTTCAGAGCTATCGTTCATCGGGTCACTATGAGTGATAGTTGACCCGATGGCACATAACAGCAACCACAACAACATCTCTTCTTTTATGCAACTCACATGTGATCAAAGTGCCCAGGAGTAATGGCTATAGAGGGTACAGATATACTTCACAAATCCACCCCCTACCCATGTCAGGGAGAAGCCAGCCTGTTTCTAGTCAATAAACAGATCTAAAAATATTTCTTTCTATTCAAACCACCTTTTACAAGCTCCACTCAGAGTCCTTCAAATATTTTAATTACTACCACATAATGGTTACTTCTCATTCAATATGGAGTGCATCTCAATGTCAAGAAAACAAAGATTCTTGTAACTGGACTGATGTGCAATATCACGATGTAGGGAGAAAAGTCTGAAACTGAAAAATGTCATCTTATTTGGATCCACAATGAACACCCTTGGTACCAGCAGTCAGGGAATCAGGCAACCAGCTTTGGGAAAGTCTGCAGTTAGGGACCTCTCTGAATTTTATTTTTAATTGAAATTTTAATGTGAGTTTATAGAGATCATGAATTTCCATTAATTCATTGTTGCACATTCTCCTCCCTGCCCACCCTCCTCCCAGTTCACTTTTCTCTTTGTAAAGAAAAAAAATCTTTCATTGTTATACATTTCCCCCACTCCCCCAAGTACACTTTACTATGAAGCTCTTATTTTGAACTCTTGTCATGCAAAATACCTAATAATATGTTCCTTTTAAGCAGTTCTCTCGTTCATCTGTTTCAATGCAGTGTACATTATTTATCCCCTCTTTTCTTAGTTTCCCCAAACCCCCATGTCAGCTCTGTTTTATAACAATGGCATATGCAGTATTTGTCCTTTTGTGACTGAGATATTTCACTCAGCATAATGTCCTCCAGGGTCACTCATTTTGTACAATATTTCATGACTTCCTTGTTTTTCAGTGCTGCATAGTATTCCATTGTGTGAATATACCACAGCTTCTCTATCCATTTGTTTGTTGATGGGCACTTGGGTTGAGCAGGATAATCATATTATAAAGCTGAATTTGATCTTTCTCTCCTCTTACATAATAATGTATTTCTTCAATGGGCATGTGTGTGGATGTCAGCCGAAATATACATTTGTCAGCCTCCCTTGTCTGTAGGTAGCTATGACAGATGGTCCACTTTCAGATAATGACATGAGAATGACAGCTTCATGTGAACCTCTAGGACTGTGCCTTTAAGAAGAGCACCTCTCCCTTTCCCTTGTTAAGCATCTGCTGGTGGGAATTTGCATAGGAATCATCTTAGACCATGAGGTGGCTGCTACACTAAGAACCACAGAATAAGATAGAGTCTGAATTCCCAAAAATATTAAGCCACAGTTTATACCATTTGCAATAAATATCTAATTTGTTTAAATAATTCCAGTTTTGTATCTCTTTCATAAAAATGCCCAACTTTTATCCTAACCATTGAAGCATACAACTTCATTAACCATGCAAAAGAATTTAGATTTTATTCCCAGATAAGGGACTGCAAACTCAAAGGCCTAAAGAGGCCAGGCAGGCCATGTAGATGAGTATGGCAGGCAGTGTTTCTTTTCTTTCTTTTGTTTTTTTAAATATATTACTCTGATTTATTTACAAAATTTGAATACGTTGTTTTTCACAAAAGATCCTTCCCATTTTCTTCACCCCACTCACCCACTGAATTGTGCAACCCTATGATTAACACTCTGGGGTAATCAGGATGGGTGTGTCAGAGGCAATGCGATTGGCAAAGGATAGAGCAAGGTTTAGGGCAGTTGTACATAGGGTCGCTATGAGTCGCAAACGACTCAACGGCACATAACAACAACAACATGATTAACACTCTACCCCTCCATGTCTACCCTCCCTCCACCTCCCGCCTTTGATCCTTATACTCATTCTACAATAATCGTTTTTATACAGTATTTGTCCTTGTGTGACTGAGTTAGTTCACTCAACATAATGCTATCCAGTCCCTCCCAAGTTAGGTAGTAATCTACGAAATGATTACTCCTGTGTGCTGCATAGTATTCCATAGTATGCATGTACCACAACTTCTCAATCCATTTGTTTGTGGTTAGACATCTGGGCTGTTTCCATGTTCTTGTGATGCTGAATAATGCTGCTATGAATATTGGTGTACAAGTTTCTGTTTGAGCCTCAGTTCTTATTTTCTTGGGGTATATTCCAAGCAATGGAATATCTGTGTCATATGGAATTTCTTTTTTTTTATTATTATTAAATTATTTATTT
>NW_006399783.1:13727373-13739075 GCF_000299155.1 Elephantulus edwardii
GGGTGACCCTGGAGGACATTATGCTGAGTGAAATATCTCAGTCACAAAGGGACAAATACTGCATGGTATCATATGGAATTTCTATGTTCAGCTTTTTGAGGAAGTGCAAAACTGTCTTCTAGAGTGGTTGTACCATTTTACAATCCCACTAACAATGTAAAAGAGTTCCTATCTCACCACATCCTCTCCAACATTTATTACTTGCTGTCCTATTAAACTTTGCCACTGTTACTGGAGTGAGATGGTACCTCGTTGTGGTTTTGATTTTAATCTTTCTTATTGCCAGTGATTTGGAGCATTTCTTCATATGTCTGTTTGCCATTTGAATATCTTCCTCTGTGAAAATTCTTTCCATGTCTTTTGCCCATTTTGTAATTGGGTTATCAAGATTTTTTTCTCATGGAGGCCCAGGAGTATTCTATTAACTTTCATTATGAGACTTTTATCTGAGATGGTATTGCTAAATGTTTGTTCCCAGATAGTAGGTTTTCTTTTCACCCTGTTGAAAAAGTTTTTGATGAACACAAGGATTTAATCTTTAGAAGGTCCCATTCGTCAATTTTATTCTGTTCAGATTATACATTTCTGGGTGTATTTGGCAGTCTCTTTATACTGTAGACTAGAGATTCTAAACTTGATCTCAGTTTGTCTCTTATGAACATTATGGTTTTGGGCTTTCCTCCGAAGTATCTTATCTACCTTGAGGTGATTTTTGTGTATGGTGTGAGATGTAGATCCTGTTACAGCTTTCTGCAGGTATCAGTCCAATTTTGCCAGTACCATTTGTTGAAGAGGTTGTCATTTCCCCATTTGATAGGTTTTATTCCCTTGCTGAATATCAGTTGACCATAGATAGCTGGGTCTGTTTCTGGGCTCTCAATTCTGTTCCACTCATCTGTGTGCCTATCATTGTACCAGCACATAGCTGTTTTGGTTACTACCACTATGTAGTAGGTTTTGAGGCCAGGGAGTGCTATACCTCCCACTTCATTTTTGCTTCTCAGAAGTGTTTTGTTTATTCAGGGTCTCTTTCCTCTCTGAATAAACTTAACAACTTCCCTTTTGATCTCCTTGAAAAAATGAGTTTGGTGTCTGTATTGGGATTGCATTAAACATGTAGATTGGTTTTGTAAGATTGTCATTTTCACAATGTTGAGTCTTCCTATCCATGAACAGGACACCTTTTTCCATTTCTTTAGGTCTTTTATTAGAGGCAGTGTTTTTTATAACCAAGAAATATTTTTGCTCCTCTTCTTCTGGAAATACAGTGTCCTCTTTCTCTACGTTTAAGGACTTTTGGTAGTATAATGTGTAAGCTATAGGCTGGTAACTTAAAGGTTGGCAGTTCAAGTCCATAATCACTATACAGGAGAGAAATGAGAAGTTTTTCCCTATAAAGATTTATAGTTTAAAAAAACCTCACAGCGGGTTCCTATAAGGTGGAACCAACTCAATAGCAATAGATTTTCAATTTTTGTCTGCATTTTATTTTCCCAATTTTTTTATTTTTTCATTTTTTTGGCTGCGTACAGTGCACTTTCTTGATGCTATGTGATAAGGTGGACTCTCTAAGCCCCTCCCCTTTCTCAGAGGCCTGAATGAAAACTGTCAAGGATGTTAGATTCTCAGTTTATGTGTTAGGGATCGAGTTGGAACAAGGACTCTCCAGCAGATGAGAGTCTCTTTCTCCTTCTAGTGCTATTGCTGGGGCTGGTGGTCCAAGGGACTTTTATTCTTTGGAGGCCACGTGAACCATCAGGTCAATCACCCTGCTCTCTAGCCAAATTCATTGTTGTATCAGGAAATGAGTCTGACAAAGTTTCATGTAAATGCCAGCCCCAGTATAAAAAAAAAAATGGAAGAGTGGGTGTCATGATTGAAGTCACAAGAAACAACCTGGTTAGAGACCTTTCTGATGCCTGCTTTCCTATTTTCTTGGTGTCATTATATTTGACAGCTTTCTCCAGATGGCAGGTCAGATCTATGACTTACACATTGAGGGTGGGGACATGGAAAGCCATATCAGTAAGTTTTCCATTCAGCTCAGGGATGACCTTTCCCATGACCTTGGCAGCACCAGTAGATGCAGGGATGATGTTCCGGGAAGCTCCATAGCTATCACACCACAGCTTTCCAGAGGGGCTATCCAGTGATGACATGGACTGTGGTCATGAGTTCCTCTAAGATGATGAAGTTGTCATGGATGACCTTGGCCAGGGATCCAAGCATTGGGAGGTGCACGAGACATTGCTGATAATCTTGAGAGAGTTGCCATACTTCTCATAGTTTAGGCCCATCACAAACATGGGGGCATCGGCAGAAGGAGCAGAGATGATTACCCGTTTGGTACCACCTTTCAAGTGATATCCAGCCTTATCCAAGGTTGTGAAGACACCAGTGGACTCCACAAAATATTCAGGGCCAGCATCATCCCACTTGATGTTGGCAGGATCTGGCTTCTGGAAGATAGTAATGGCCTTCCCATTGATGACCAGCTTCCCATTCTCAGCCTTGACAATGCTGTTGCACTTGCCATGGGTAGAATCATACTGCAACATATATAGACCATGTAATTGGGGCCAATAAAGTGGGCCATTGATGGCAACAACATCCACTTTGCCAGAGTTAGAAGCAGCCCTGGTGACCAGGTCTCCAATGTGGTCAAAACTGCTTACTCTGACCTTCACCAGCATGTCTCAGGGATGCAGCTGAGGCTTAATGAGAAGAGAGGGCTATTGGTCGATCGACGAGGAGCAGAGAGCCCCTTTTCCCTATTTAAGAGACAGGAATATAAGAAGTCTTTTATTAGACTCAACTGTGCCATAAGAGATTTAGCGGGTATATATCATTGTCTGAAAGCAATAGGGAGTGGTGGTGGTTGTTGTTATGTGGTTGTGGTTGTTGTTGTTATGTGCTGTCAAGTTGCTTGCGACTCATAGCGACCCTATGTACAACAGCCCTAAACTCTGCTCTGTCCTGTGCCAGGGACTGTGAATTGGACCTTAGATGCTTTATAGAAAAGGCAAGTGCTCCTTAGCCTCTCTTTATTGTTGCTACATGGAACCATTGACCTCTAGTAACTAGATACCCCATCCCCCCCCAAAATGTTTCATGAGCTGGATACTTACATATAACACAGCCTGTAAGGGGGAGAAGCAGGTGCCTCCTGAGGCCACAGCCACTCTGAGCTTCAGATGGGGGAGCTTGGGTGCAGTGGACAGGCCTAAGGCTCACCAGCTCCTCTAACAGTGTGAGTCATGGGAACACTAGGCCGCACGGGACATGACAACGGAGAATGAAAGAGAATGAAAGGACCTCGTGGAACCCATCTCCTCAAACCATGCTGATTATAGATGCACTCCAGTGGTAAAAACCAGGGACCACTTTCTGAGCTCCTAAGTATAAGCTTTGCAGCTGTTACATATATAAATCTTAAAACAAACAAAACCACACCAAAACATCCAAACACAATCAAAACCTTAAACTCATTGCCATCAAGTCAATTCCAACTGATAGTGACCTCCCACTGAATTTCCAAGGCTGTAAATTTTAGAGGAAGGAGATGGCCCATTTTCCTCCATGAAACAGCAGCTGGATTCAAACTGCCACCTTTTGCATTAGCAGCACAACATGTAACTCTCTGTGCTGCCAGAACTCCTCAATACACAGTCATGATAAGTTGTTTATATTCTATTCATTGTTGTTGTTTTTATGTACTGTCGATTCACCTGCAACTCGTAGTGACCCTATGTACAACAGCCTTAAACCCTGCTCTATCCTGTGCCATTCTCACTGTCTCCAATACACCCATCCCAATGACCCCATTCAGTGAATCAATTCACCTCATAGGGAGTCTTCCCCTCCTGAGCTGTCCCTCCTCCTCCCAAGAATGGCATCCCTCTCCAAGGACCGGTCCCTACTTGAAACATGTCCAAAGTATGTCAGGCGAAGCCCCAGAATCCTTGCCTCCAAGGAGCAGCCCAGTTTAACCCTTTCCAGGATGAACCTGTTTGTTTTCTTGGCAGTCCATGGTACATACGATACTCTTCTCCAGCACCACAGCTCAAAGGCGTCAATTCTCCTTCTATCCTCCCTAGTCATTGTCCAACTCTCTGATGCATAACAAGTGATTGCAAAGACGATGACATGTATCAGGTGCACCTTAGTCTCCAGAGTAACACCATTTGGAGAGGTCCCTAACAGCAAACTTTCCCATCACAATACATCTTTTAATTTCCTGGCTGCGGGACCAAGAGTGTTGACTGTGGAGCCAAGCAGACTAAAGCTGTTAATAATCCCAATCTCTTCACCATCCATCCTGATGCTGCCAATTGGTCCAGTGGTGAGAATCTTTGTCTTCTTGATATTGAGCCTCAATCCATATTGAAGGCTGCAGTCATTGACCTTCTGTATTGACATTGACATTGTATTCATTAAGGAAAAGAATTAATCCTGAGAAAATCAAGCCAAATAAATGTTCACCCCTTTGGCTGCAATGACTATACATGATATGACATGATAGGGTGTTGGGTGATGACACCGTGAGGAGAGATGTGGAGGCTACAGAGTGAGGAACGAGGCCAGTGTTCTCAGAAGAAAGCAGTGGCATTTGGTTAGCATGGTGGTGTGGACTGAATGGCATCTCCCCAAAATATGTGTTGAAATCCTAACCCCTTTACCTCTAAATAGATTGTGA
Organism: Elephantulus edwardii; assembly: GCF_000299155.1. Lineage (NCBI taxonomy): Eukaryota > Metazoa > Chordata > Mammalia > Macroscelidea > Macroscelididae > Elephantulus > Elephantulus edwardii. Next base: position 13,732,070 of record NW_006399783.1, read on the forward strand.
TTGGGAAAAGAGGTTTTCTTTTGCTGTTGTTGTTAGGTGCTGTCAAGCCTGACTCATAACAATCCTATGAACAATAGATCTGAGCCCTACCCTATCCTGTGCCAACCTCTCAATCTCTGATGCACTCAAGTCCATTGCTGCAGTTACCATGTCAACACACCTGGTTAAGGGTCTTCCTCTCCTTTGCCATTTCTGTACCTTTCCAAGCATGATGTCCTTCTCCAAATAATAGCCTCTCCTAGCAACATGCTAAAGATATTTGAGATGAAGCTTCTAATGAGCAATCTGGCTTCACCTTCTCCAAGACTTATCTGTTTTTTCTTTTAGCAGTTAAACTCTCCTCCAAAGCATTGTTCAAAGACGTCAATTTTCCTCTGTCATTCTAATTCATTGTTTAGCTCTCAGATGTATGTTGTTATTGTTGTTATATGCCTTTAAGTTGCCTGTGACTCATAGCAACCCTCTGTTTAACAGCCCTAAACCCTGCTCTATCTGTGCCAACCTCACTGTCTCTGACACACCTACCCCCATTACCCCAGTTACTGAATTGATCCATCTTATCAAGGTTCTTCCTCTCCTGCGCTGTCCCTCCACCTTCCCAAGCATGATGTCCCTCTCCAAGGACTGATCTCACCTTGCAACATGTCCAAAGTATGTCAGATGAAGCTTCAGAATCCTTACCTCCGTGGAGCAGTCTGGCTTCACCCTCTCCAGGACAAACCTGTTTGTTCTCCTAGCAGTCCATGGCATATTCAATACTCTTCTCCAATAGCACAGCTCAAAGGCATCAATTATCCTTCTATCATCCCTACTCATTGTCTAGCTTTCTAATGCATAGCAAGTAAGGTATAGCAAGGGATTGAAAAGGCCATGGTCTGAGTCAGGTCCACGTTATTCCTCAAACTAGTATCATTGCTCTTTAGTAATTTGGGGAAGTCTCTGACTGCAGACTTTCCCAGTGAAATACATCTCCTGATCTCCTGACTGCTGGTACCAAGCGTGTTGATTGTTAATCCAAGTGAGATGATGTCACTGACAGCTTCAATCTTTTACTCCGTCTATCATGATGTCACCCATGGGTTCAGGGATGTGAATTTTCATTTTCTTAATGCTGAGAAGCAATCCTTATTGAAGGCTGCAGTCTTTGACCTTCTGCAGCAAGTGTTTCAGGTACTCCTCACTTTCTGCAAGCAAGGTTGTATCATCTGCGTAATTCAGGTTATTGATGAATCTTCCTCCAATCCTGACGCCATATTGTTCTCCATAGAATTCCTACTTTCAAATAATTTGGTCAGCATACAGATTGAATATGTTTGGAGAGAGGATAGAATTCTGACACAATCCTTTCTTATTTTTAAACCATGCGTTATCCTTCACTCTGTTTGCACAATAGCCTCCTGGTCTAGATACAAGTTTCAGATGAGCATGATTAAGTGCTCTAGGATTCCCATTCTTCTCAATGTAAGCCATAATTTATTATGAGCCACAGAGTCAAATGCCTTTGCGTAATCAATAAAGAAAAAAAAATAGCTATCTTTCTGGTACTCTCTGCTCACAACCAGATGCCATCTGACATCAGCAATGATATATATCCCTGGTGCCACGACATCTTCTGGATGCAGCTTAGATTACTGGCAGTTCCCTGTCAATGTATTATTTTAGATGTCTTTGAATGATCTTCAGCAGTGAGGATTTTGCTTGCATGAGATAGTAATGATGCTGTTTGATAACTTCTATGTTCTGTCAGACCTTTCTTGTGAATGGGAACAAATACTCTTCTAACTGGTCATCCAGGCAGCTGCCATCCAAATTTCCTGTCATAGACTGGTGTTATGTTTCTGACTGGTACAGGAGAAGATTGCCCCTCCTTCTCCAGCAGAACATCTGGTAGATTTGAACCGTGCACTTTAGGATTGTAGTGCAGCTTCTTGCCACTAGGCCACCACAGCTCCCTGGTTGTTTTTGTTGTTGTTGTTGTTGTTATGTGCCGTCGAGTCACTTGCGACTCATAGCGACCCTATGTACAACATCCCTAAACTCTACTCTGTCCTGTGGCAATCGCACTGTCTCCGATACACCCATCCCCACCACCCCAGTCACTGAATCAATCCACCTCATAGGGGGCCTTCCCCTCCTGCGCTGTCCCTCCACCCTTCCAAGCATGATGTCCTTCTCCAAGGACCAGTCTTTCCTCACAACATGTCCAAAGTATGTTAGATGGAGCCTCAGAATCCTTGCCTCCAAGGAGCCGCCAGGTTTAACCCTTTCCAGGATAAATCTGTTTGTTTTCCTAGCAGTCCATGGTACTCTCAATACTCTTCTCCAGCACCACAGCTCAAAGGCATCAATTCTTCTTCTATCCTCCTTAGTCATAGATAGAAACGACCTAATAGTCTATTGTAAAAAGTGAAACTTTTGGCTCTTGAGTGCTTTAAAAACAAAACTAAAATTGAGCTTAAAAAATTACCTATATATATATTTTTTTAATTGATTGGATTGGACCCAAATGGACAACAGCGGTTTTAAGGCATAGCAAGGAGATTGGAGAGCAGACTAGAAATAAGGAGCATGTTGATACCACACGAGAATGTAACCATTGCCACTCAGGTCTAGAAACTGCTGAGTGGAAGTGTTTATTGTGCTAATTTTCACCAAAAAGAAAATCATAATAATAGAAGTACTCATTCCAAGATGTCAAATTTTGTAGAACAAAAAGAATAATAAAAAAAAGAGCCTTCCCAATGCTCTCTCCTCTACTCATTCCCTACAGAGTTAGCCACTGAGGTCAGTGAAATAACAAAGAGAGTTGAAGGACAGCAGCAAATTTCCTCAAGCATCTCCCCAAACTCACCAACCATCTCCATCGCCCCACCGCATCTGGCCTAACCTGGTTTATCTGTGCATGTTTATGAGAGAGATTGGTTTATCTTTCAATGGCTGTTCACTCCTTTTCTCCCCCCACTTCCCATGGAGGAGTGGTTCCAGCTCTCTCATTTTGGACTTTGTCAAGTGACATATTTTAGCCAATGGAATGTCGGTACATTTGATGGAGGAGGGATTTGAAATCCCTGCTCTCTGCCTCTTCTGCCTTTGGGTTAGCAGCACGACTTGCTACCTGCTATACCACTAGAGCACCCTCAGTCACAGTAAACATTTTTAAATTAAGTCACCCTCTTATCGTTTTTGTTTGTTTCAGTAGCATGAAGTAACTAAGACAGTAGCTAAGGGTCCCAAAGGCAAGAGAGGCTCAGAGGATCCGAGATGGAGTGTGTTGTTGTTGTTATGTGCTGTCGAGTTGCCTGTGACTCGTAGTGATCTTATGTACAACAGCTCTGAAAGCAGCCCTATCCTGCACCAATCTCAGCATTTCCAACAGACCTAATCCCATTGGTCCAGCCACTGTGTCAATCCATCTCATCCTGGGTCTTCCTCTCCTGCACTGTCCCTCCAGCCTTCCAAGCATGATGTCCTTCTCCAAGGACTAGTACCTCCTGGCCATGTGCTCAAAGTATGAAAGATGGTGCCTCAAAATCCTTGCCTTCAAGGGGCAAACTGGTTTCACCCTCTTCAGGAGAGATCTGGCAGTCCATGGTATATTCTACTGGCACTCCACAGTGTGTTTAACACTCTTCTCCAGCACCACAACTCAAGGTATCAGTCCTTCTTCTATATCCTCAGTATTGTCCAACTCTCTGATGCATAGCAAGTAGTTGTGAAGACAATGGCCTGGATCAGGAACACCTTAGTCTCCAGACTGACATTGTTGCTCTTTAGTACTCTAGAGAGGTTCTTGACAGCACAGTTTCCCAATGCAATTTGCCTTTTGATTTCCTGACTGCTGGTGCCAAGAATATTGATTGTGGAACCCAGCAAACTGAAGTATCAGTAATCTCAGTCTTTTCTCTGTCCATGATGAAGTTGCCAATAGGCTCAGTAGTGAGAATCTTTGTTTTCTTGATATTGAGCTTCAATTCTGCAGCAAACGCCTCATGTTCTCTCCAATTTTAGCAAGCAAGGTTGTGTCATCTGCATAAAGCAGATTGTCGGTGAATTTTCCTCCAATCCTGATGCCACATTCCTCCTTATAAAGTCCAGCTTCCCAAATTATCTGTTCTGCATATGGATTGAAAAGGTATAGAGATATTATGTATCCCTGACGTACATCTTTCCTGATCCTGAACCATGCAATGTTTCCATGCTCTGTTCTGACTACTGCATCCTAGCCCAAGTATAAGTTTCACATGAGCACAATTAAGTGTTCTGGGATTCTCATTCTTCTCAAGGTTAGCCACAATTTGTTATGATCCACACAGATAAATGCCTTTGCATTGTCAATGAAATACAGATAGTCATTCTTCTGGTGCTCTCTGCTTTCAGCCAAGTTCCGTCTAATGTTGGCTGTAATATCCCTAGTACCACAGCCTCCTCTAAACCCAGGCTACACCTCAAGCAGTTCTCTGTTGATGTGCTGGTCCAGTCATTTCCGGATAAACTTCAGCAGAATCTTGCTTGCATGTGATCTTAGTGACATCACTTGGTAATTTCCACTCTCTGTTGGGTCACCTTTTTTTTTGGAATGGGAATAAATACAGACTGTTTCCAGTCATTTGTCCAGGTGGTTGTCCTCCAGATTTCTTGGCATAACCTGATGAGTGTGTCCAGGGCAGCATCTGTTTGCTAAAATATTTCATTTGATATTCCATCTATTCCTGGGGCCTTGTTTTTTTGCCAATTCCTTCAGAGCAGCTTGAACTTCCTCCTTCATCATTAAAGGCTTTTGCTCATATGTTGTTTCATAAAAATATTCTGTGTGATTGTGGGACCTCTGGTTGCCTAGTGGCAAGGAGCTGCATTGCAATCCCAGAGGTGCACAGTTCGAATCCACCAGATGCTCTGCTGGAGAAGGAGGGGCAATCTCCTCCTGTACCAGTCAGATGGTACACACACACAAATAATAAAAAACTGCCAAAAAATATTCTGTGTGAGCTAATTCTTTATGGTATAGTGACTTTGTGTACTCCTTGCATCTTCTTTTGATGCTTCCTGAGTTATTAAACATTCTGCCTTCAGCATCATTAAGTATAGCATTGTTGTTGTTATTGTTATGTACCGTCGAGTGGTTTGCGACTCATAGCGGCCCTATGTACAACAGCCCTAAACCCTGCTCTATGCTGTGCCAATCTCATTGCCTCTGACACACCCATCCCGATTACCCCAGTCACTGAATCAATCCACCTCATAGAGGGTCTTCCCCTCCTGCACTGTCCCTCTACTCTACCCAGCATGATGTCCCTCTCTAAAGACCTGTCTCTCCTTACAACATGTCCAAAGTATGTCAGACGAAGCCCCAGAATCCTTGCCTCCAAGGAGTAGCCTGGTTTAACCCTCTGTAGGATGAATTTGTTTGTTTTCTTGGCAGTCCATGGTACAGTCAATGCTCTTCTCCAGCACCACAGCTTAAAGGCGTCAATTCTCCTTCTATCCTCCCTAGTCATTGTCCAACTCTCTGATGCATAACAAGTGATTGCAAAGACCATGTCCTGTATCAGGCGCACCTTAGTCTCCAGAGAGACACCGTTGCTCTTGAGTACTTTAGGGAGGTCCCTAACCTCAGACTTTCCCATCGCAATACGTTTTTTGATTTCCTGGCTACTGGTGCCAAGAGTGTTGACCGTGGAGCCGAACAAACGGAAGCTGTGAGTGGAGCCGAACAAACGGAAGCTGTGAACAATCTCAATCTCTTCACCATCCATCCTGATGCTACCGATTGGTCCAGTGGTGAGAATTTTTGTCTTCTTGAAATTGAGCCTCAGTCCATATTGAAGTATAGCTTATATATTCCATTGATGGACTGAATTATGACCTCTTGTACTTGTTATAATTAATTTCCAAATTGGGTCATATTTATAAGTACAGAGATTAGGATTTCAATAATTTTTCAATCCTTAGCAGCTACTTCATGTTACCCAGTCATTCCTGTGGTAAACATTCTTCTTCTCCTCACATAAAAATTCACAGAACTTATTTGAAATCCTACTACTCTGCCATGGTGGTAAAGACAGCAAGGTACTGGTACAACGACAGACACATGGACCAATGGAATAGAATAGAGAACCTGGAGATCAGCCCATCTATCTATGGTCAACTGATTTTTGACAAGGAGATGAAATCAGTTAAGTAGGGAAACAACAGCCTTTTTAACAAATGGTATTGGCAAAATTGGAAAAGTATCTGCAAAAGACTCAAGCAAGACCCACACCTCACTCCATATTAAAAAAAAAACAACTCAAGGTGGATCATGGACCTAGGACTAAAACCAAGGACTATAAACTTCATTAAAGAATAGCTAGGAACAATGTTAGAAGTCCTAATAAACAACATAAACAGTCTTCCCAGTATCCTGAAAAACATACAACCAGGAGAAGATAAAGCAGATGAATGGGATCTTCTAAGAATCAAATCCCTATGCACATCCAAAAACTTCTCCAACAGGGTAAAAAGAGAAGCCCCCGACTAGGAAAAAGTATTTGGTAATAACATATCAGATAAGGAACTTATATCCAGAATTTATAAAATACTTGAGCACCACAACAAGATAAAGGTATATAATCCAATCAAAAAATGGGCACAGGATCTGAACAGACACTTCACCAAAGAAGACATTCAGATGGCCTACAAGCACATGAAGAAATGTTCAAAATCCCTAGCTCTAAGAGAGATACAAATTAAAACAACTATGAGATAATCATCTCACCCCACTCAGAATAGCAAAATTTAACAGAACAGCAAGCAACAAATGCTGGCGAGGTTGTGGAGAAACTAGAGCCCTTATTCACTGTTGGTGGGAGTGTAAAATGGTGCAGCCACTGTGGAAGGCGGTATGGCGCTTTCTTGAAAAGTTGAAAATAGAGATACCATTTGGCCCATCAATTCCACTACTGGGAATATACCCCAAAGAGACCATAACTGACATCCAAGCAGAAATATGCATACCCATGTTTATCAC
>NW_006399783.1:13739175-13745139 GCF_000299155.1 Elephantulus edwardii
TTTGCATATGAGTAGTTGGTGGTCTGTTCCACAATCAGCTCCTGGCCTAGTTTTCACAGCTGATACTGAGCTTCTCCAGCAGTTCTTTCCACATACAAAAATACCCAATCACATATCCCTTTTAAACAGTTTTCTCCCTCATCTGTTTCAATGCAGTAGCATTGATATGTGATTGGGTATTTTTGTCATGACAGAAGTCTAGAGCGAAGGCTACATGGTGGAGTGGTTCTGGGGGAGAATTTGTAAAACAATGAAAGAATTTTTCTTTTACTTTTCCAAGAGGGTAGTGTACTAAGGGGGAGGGTTGGGAGGGGAGAAAATTGCAACAGTGAATGACTGGAAATCCAAAGTCTCTGTAAATTTTAATTGAAATTAATAATACATTTAAAAAAAAAGAAAGTAGAGGGTTAGCAAAAGAGAAGAAGACCCTTAACAAGCTGGATGGACACGGTGACTGCAACAGTGGGCTTCAGCACAGTGAAGGCTGTCTGGATGGCACATGATTGGGTAGGGTTTTGTTTTACTGTATTCTGAGTTGAGTCCACTCAATGGCACCGAACAACAGCATACAAAACCAACAGCAACATTATTCTCACTGCAGAAAGATTGAGAGCAAGTTCCTTGAGAAAAAGAATGAGATAAGGCTACTTTTTATAATGACCTTAAGTCAATATTGTTCTGTAAATCTTGGTGAGTGAAATAGGACAATAAAGAGAAGCAAAGGATATCCAGTTTGAGGGGGAAGAAATGAAACCATCCTTATTCACAGTTAACACAATCCTATACACTGAAAATCCCTGTGACTCAACAAAAGGGTAACCAGAACTAATAGAGGGTTTAGCGAAGTGGTATGATGCAAGATTCCACAGTCAAATCTCTGTACATTAATAAGGAAGACTCTGAAAAGGAAATCAAGAAAACAATAACATTTGCAGTAACCCCAGTATGACAAAATACCTAAGAACCAAACTGTACAGGAATGTAAAAGAATATACCAGCTTGGCTACCATTCTGTTCACTCTAAAAGGGGTCATGGTAGAAGGTCCTGAACAGAATGAGTGGAAATGTGAAATAAAGCTCAAAACCAAATATGACCAGACTTACTGGTCTCATAGAGACTGGTGGAACCCTTGAGACAATAGGTCTTACTTACCCTTCAAGTGTTAAACAAAACTTACTCCAAAGGCTCACTCATCTTTTAGTCAAACAATAAATAAGCTTATAAATTCAAAGATAATACCAGAGAGATATTAATTCACTCCTTAAAACAATGAACTGTACAAGGTCAAACTGCAAGCATTAGCTAAGAATAACATTCAGAAGGCAAAAAGAGCTAGTGTAGAAGGAAAAATGAAAAGATGAATCATAGGGAAGAAGGGGAAGGTGTGTTTATAATGTGAGGATGTTAATTAATATCTGAAACAAAATGTGGATGGATGTAGTTGAATGGAAAAACCAATTTGCTCTGAAAATGTCATTCAAAGTATAATTTAAAAAATAAGAAATGGAAAAACAGGTGAAAAATCATGAGGTGGGGGAAAAAAACCCCACAAACCACACCAAAAAAGCCAACCAAACCTGTGCCTATTTTGAAAGAAGTGCAGACAGAATGACGCAGGCGAGGATGTGAGCCTTCATCTCCCACATTCGGCATGTGATCAGGAGGGGCTGGTGCCTGGAGGCGGAGGTCAGGCTTGGCAATGTAGAGGGCCAGCAACAAAGACGCTTAAAGATGAATTGTCACAGTGGCTGCAGGAATGATCTCAAATACAACGTCAATTGTGTGAGTAGCATGGGACTGGCCAGTGCTTTGTTTTGTTGTTACTCTGAGTTGGAATGACACAACAGCACTAAACAACAACAAAGGCTGGAGAAGCTGGGTACAGGTTATTTTGTTACATAAAGCAGATAGGATGACAGAAGAATTTATGCCTTTGAGTTGTGGTGCTAGAAAAGAGTCTTGAACATACCATGGACCACCAAGAAAACAAATAGGTCTGTCTTAGGGTGAAACCAAGTTTCTCCTTGGAGGTTAGGATTTTGAAGCTCCATCTCACATACTTTGGGCAGGTGGCTAGGAGGGACTGTTCTTCAGAAAAGGACATCATGCTCAGAAGCCGGGGGGCGGGGTTGGGGTGGGGAACGGACAATGCAGGCAAAGGAGACCTCAGATGAGATGGATTGCTACATTAACTGGGGCAATGGGGTCAGGTGTGCCAGAGTCAGTAAGACTGGTGCAGGATAGGGCAGAGTTCAGAGCTGGTGAACATAGGGTCACTTTGAGTCACAAGTGACTCAGCAGCACATAACAGCAATAATGAAGCAGATAGGTTCTAAGTGGTTGAAAATCTAATTAGTTGAGCTTTAAAAAAAACAAAACCAGTTGAACTGTACCTATTGAATTTGGTGGTGAGGGCTCCTAGTTTGATAAGAAGAAGTAAGCAATTTGAGACCAGTACACAGAGGCCATTAAAGAGCAAGAATGTAATTTTAAAGATTAAGGTGCCCCTAATTCAAGAGGAATGTGGCATCAGGGTTGGAGGGAGACTCATCAATAACCTGCATTATGCAGAAGACACGACCTTCCTTGTGAGGAGGACTTGAAGCACTTGTTCCAGAAGGTCAAGGAATGCAGCCTTAGGTATGGATTGTGTCTCAATACCAAGAAAACAAAGACCAAACAAAAACACTGGACCAATAGGCAGTGTCATGATGAATGGAGAGGAAACTGAAACTGTTAACTGCTTCACCTTGCCTGGATCCATGATTAACACGCTTGGTATGAGCAGTCAGGAAATAAGAAGTCACATTGCACTGGAAGATCTGCAGTTAGAGACCTTTCCAAATTATTGAGGAGAAGTGATGTCAGTTTGAGGACTAAGGTGTGTCTGATTCAGGCTGTGATCTTTCCGATTACTAGCTATGCAACTGAGACCTGGACAAGGATGACAGAAAAAGAATCGATGCCTTTGAGCTATGGTGTTGGAGAAGAGTATTGATCACCCCATGGACAGCCAAGAGAATTGGAGAGGGTGTAGCTGAAGTCTCTTTTTTTGTTAAAATATTTTTAATGAACATTTAGAGAGATTTTGGATTTCCATTCATTCATTGCTGCACTTCTCTCCCCGCCCAGCCCTTCCCCCCCACCCCCAGCTCACTCCTCTCTTTGAAAAGTAAAAGAAACACTCCCTCCCTGGTACACAATCCCCCCCGCACTCTTCCCACCGCCCCAAGTACATTCCACTATGCAACCTTAATTGTGGACTCTTGTGATAACCATAATACCCTATCATATATCACTTTTAAACTGTTCTCTCCCTCATCTGTTTCAGTGCAGTATACACAATTTATTCAGTTTTTCTCAGTCTTACCCCAACCCTGATATCAGTCCCATTTTACAGCAGTGGCACCATGCAATATTTGTCCTTTTGCGATGAGGTATTTTACTCAGCATAATGTCCTCCAGGCTCACCCATTTTGAATAATATTGAATGAGTTCCTTGTTTTTCAATGCAGCATAGTATTCCATTGTGTGAATATACCACAGCTTCTCTACCCATTCGTTTGTTGATGGGCACCTGGGTTGTTTCAACTCCTTGCTATTGTGAACAAAGCCGTGATAAACATGGGTGGGCATATATCTGCTTGGATGTCAGTTATAATCTCTTTTGGGATATATTCCCAGTAGTGGAGTTGCTGGGTCAAGTGGTATCTCTATTTGCAACTTTTTGAGAAAGCGTCATACCACCGCCTTCCACAGTGGCTGCACGGACGTCTCTTTGGAGGCAAGAATGATGAGACTTTGCTCAAATACTTTAGACATATTGTTAGGAGGTGCTATTCCTCGGAGATGTAGGTGATGTTGGGAAGGGTGGAGGGTTGGTGAAGGAGAGGAAGACCCTCAACCAGGTGGATTGAGAAGATGACTGCTGCAATAGGCTGTTGTGTGTCAGGAAATGTGAGGATGGCATAGGACAGGACTGGGTTCAGATCTTTTGTTCATAGGGTCGCTATAAGTCATACTCAACTCTACATCACCTAACAACAACAATTCAAACCATGGTACTTTAAAAAAATTGTGATTTTTAACAAAAGTTCACATAAAAGTTGGGTTTTCATTCATTCATTGTTGCACATTTTCCTCCCTATTTTCTTCAGTTCACATTAAAAAAAATTCATTCATTGTTGCATAATATTCCCCCTTCTCAAGCTCACTTTGCTATGCACCTCTTTTTCTGGACTGTGGCCAAAACCAAATAATGTCAGATTGTATATTCCTTTTAAACAGTTCTTTCCTTCATTTGTTCCAATGCAATATTCATTATTTATGCCCTCTTAGTTTCCCCCCATGTCAGTTCTATTTTAGAACAGTAGTGCCATACAGTATTTGCCCTTTTCTGACTGAGATATTTCACTCTGCATAATGTCCTCCAGAGTCACCAATGTTGTGTAATATTTTATGAGTTCCTTGTTTTTTCAGTGCTGTGTAGTATTCTCTTGTGTAAATACACCATAGTTTTTCCTATCCATTCATTTGTTGATGGACAGTTGAGTGGCTTCTATCTCAGCAATAACTCAGCAAAAAACATGCTGTGCATAAGCCATGATATTATCAATTGTTTCATATGTAATGTGAAAGTTATCCAATAAATGAGAAAGACTGAAGGAAAATTGAGGCCTTAGAATTATAGTATTGGTTAAGAGTAATGAATATGTCATAGACTACCAAAAGAACAAACAAATCTGTCTTGAGAGAAGTGTATCCAGCATGCTCCTTAAATGCAAGAAAACTTTATTTTATATACTTTGGGCATGTTATCAGGAAGTGCCAATTTTTGTAGAAAGATACCTATTGGAAAAAGTTGAGGGCCAGCAAAAGAGACGAAGATTCTCAATCAGGACTTGACAAAGTGACTCCAACAATGGACCAGAATATGCAGGGATTATGAGGATGATAGTGCAGGGCAGGGCAGAGTTTTGATCTGTTGTTCATAGGGCTGCTACAAGTCAGAGTTGATTGGACAGCACCTAACAACAATGCAGAGGCCAACGTTAACTCATTTCTACAGCAATACTCCTTTGTGGACAAAGTCAATGTTAAGAATAATTCTGCAGTTCAGTCCACTGACTGCGTAGGTCTTCCTTAACTTGCTGTCTGTCCAAACTCTGGTAGTGCTTATTAAATTTCTCCAACAGCCTGGTGGTTTCTGGAAGTTGTAGATTCAGCATGGAGGCCGTTCTCAAAAGGGACTTTGAGGGTGAAAACACCTGACATCTGTGCTCTCTGAAGACAGTACTGCTCCTTTCGTAGCTCAAGACTAACCCGTCGTGCTTCTGGTAAAAAGATTAGAAACTTAAAAAGGAGCACCTGGCTTGGAGTGGGAGCTAATTGCCCCTGAAGCCTCACCTGCCACAGTCCCCAGGGCTCAGCTCACACTTGACTCCAAAGCACAGCCTGGACCACAGGCCCCAAGGGCTACTGGATGAAAGAACAGAGAAAGAGAATTCCAACATCTAGATTTCAGTCTGCTGCTTGCACAGCTGTGTGAAGCAGACTCTTTATTCTGCAAGAGAGAGGATGGCCCAGCCATCTGGTTGGCAGAGGCCAGGGCACGATTAACTTCTTCTAAATGCCATGCTTAAACCGAGTTCTCGGGCTTTGAAGATGATTCCTGCATGACCAGAGTTCATTTCATTGAAGAGAAACATAGCAAGAGTTAAAAGCCGTCGTCCTGCAGCGAGGTTGGTGGCTCTCTCCTCATCTGTAAACACGATTAAGCAACAAACTGGTATTAGCTCTAACAAGAGAAAAGTCCCTGAGCAACACACTAAGTAGGGACAAGCTGGCACAGAGACCAGATGGCGGGGTAGTGGAGCCACGAACGGCTCCTAATAGTTTGGGTTTCTTTTCTTTCTTTTTCCTCTTTTTTATTTTTTTGGCTGCAATAGTTTTATTTTTTATAC
>NW_006399783.1:13745644-13791262 GCF_000299155.1 Elephantulus edwardii
TCCTTCCAGAATGGTTGTACCATTTTACAATCCCACCAACAATGTATAAGAGTTTCTTTCTCACCACATTCTCTCCAACTTTTATTACTTGCTGCCCTGTTAATTTTGCCACTGTTACTAGTGTTACCTCATTGTGGTTTTGATTTGCATCTCTCTTATTGCCAGTGATTTTGAACATTTCTTCATGTGTATGTTTGCCCTTTTAATAATCTTCCTCTGTGAAAATTCTTTCCATGTTGTTTACCCCTTTTGTAATTGGGTTATCAGTGTGTGTGTGTGTGTGTGTGTGTGTGTGTGTGTGTGTGTATGCCCAGGAGTATTCTGTAAACTTTCATTATAAGACTCTTGTCTGAGAGTATTACCAAATGTTTGTTCCCAGTTAGGAGGTTTTATTTTCACCCTGTTGGAAAAACTTTTTGATGAACACATGAATTTAATCTTTAGAAGTCCAAGTCATCAATTTTATCCTCTTCAGATTGTGCGTTTCTGCCTGTATTTGGCAGTCTCTTTATATCTTGGATTAGTGCATTTAAGCTTGATCCCAGTTTGTCACTTATGAAATTTATGGTTTTGGGCTTTACTTCCATGTCTCTTATTCACCTTAGGGTGATTTTTGTGTATGGTGTGAGCTGTGGATCCTGTTTCAGCTTTCTATAGGTAAGCAGTCCAGTTTTGCCAGCACCATTTGTTATCATTTCCCCATTTGATAGCTTTGATTTCCTTGTCGAATACTGGTTGACCATAGACAACTGGGTCTATTTCTGGGTTTTCAATTCTGTTCCTTTGGTCTATGTGCCTGTCATTGTACCAGTAGCATGCTATTTTGGTTACTACTGCTGTGTCGTAGGTTTTGAGGTCAGGAAGTGCTATGCCTCCCACCTAATTTTTGTTTTGCCTATTTGGGGTCTCTTGCCTCTCCAAATAAATTTGATTAATTTCATTTTCAATCTCCTTGAAAAATGAATTGATATCTGGATTGGGATTGCATTGAACATGTAGATTGCTTTTGGTTGGATTGTCACTTTCACGATATTGAGTCTTCCATGGACACGGTACATTTTCCCATTTCTTTAGGTCTTTTATTGTGTCTTGCAGAAATTCTCTGTAGTTTTCTTTGTATAGGTCTTTTGTGTCTCTAGTTAGACTCACTCTCAAGTATCTCAATTTGTGTTTGGCTACTGTAAATAGTATTGTTTTCTTTATTTCCTTCTCTGAGTTCTCTTTGTTACTGTAGAGGAATTGTATTGATTTTTGGATATTGGTTTCATATCCCGCCACTCTACTAAATTGGACTACTAACGCTAACAGATTTTTTGGTTGAGTCTTTGGGGTTTTCTGTGTACACTATAATATCATCCACATGTATTGTTGATTGTCTTCGAGTCAAGCATGACTCGTAGCAATGGTATGAACAAAAGGCCTGAAGCCTTTCTATAACTATTGACATTTATCAAAGTTCATAGAGTTTCCAGAGGCATGTTGTTTAGGAAGTGGATGCCATTCCTGCTTCCAACCATCCACCAGGATTCAAATACTGGACCATGCCTCTGAATATTTGCTGGCTGTTCAGCTATGAGTTGTTTTGGACTTGATGGCAATGAGAGAGACTATCCTGTTAGCGGGCAGTGATGGATCAGTGATAGAATTGTCACCTTCAATGGCTCAGGACGGGCAAGGTTCACATTAATTGTTCATAGGGTTACTACAAGTTGTACTTCACTTGACAGCACCTAACAACAACAACAACATGCAAGAATTCCAGGTCTGAGTCCCAGTTATCACCTGTTTGCCCATGAAGACATGTTGCTGTGTTGACTGAGCTTAGTGAAGCTTCCAGAGTAAGAGAGACTAGGAGGAGAGAGGCTTAATAATCTGTTGTTGTTATGTGCCATCAAGTTGATTGAGACTGACAGTGATTCCATCAATGGCAGATCTGAACCTTGCCCTATTCTGTGCCAGCCTCACCATCTCCTATGCACTTGAACCCCTTCTTATATTCAGTGTGTCAATCCATCTTCATTCCTCTCATACCTTACCCTTCTCCAAGGTCTGGTTCCACCTAACAACAAACCTAAAGTATGTGAGATGTCATTTCACAATCCTTACCGCCAAGGAACACGTTGGTTTTGTTTTCTCCAGAACAGACCTGTTTGTTCTTTTGGCAGTCCGTGGATATTCAGCGTTCTTCTCAAACACCACAACTCAAAGACATCAATTTTTATTCTATCATCCTTAGTCATTGTCCAACTCTTAGATGCGTAGTAAGTAATTGAGAAGACCATGGCCTGGATCAGGCACACCTTAGTCTCCAGACTGACAGCATTGCTGTTCAATACTATGAAGAGGACACTGACAGCAGATTTTCACAACATAATTTGCCTTTTGATATCCCGACTACTGGTACCAAAGTTGATTGTGGGTCCAATGAAGATGAAATTGTTGACAATGTCAATCCTTTATTATCTATCTATCTATCTCCCATCAATCTGCTCAGAGGTGAAGATTTTTGTTTTCTTGATACTGTGATGTAATCTATAGTGATGCCGTGGAGATTAAGGTGATTTGATCCTCTTGGACAATGGCTACAATGAGTCAGGGACAGATTGGATGGTAGCTAACAATGATTATGGGTGAGAATGCACTAAACTCTCAGCTCTTAGAACATCTCTCGATATTGACAACTTCCTCAAATGTTCTTCTTCACATCTTTGTCTCCCCCACAAGAATCTCAAATTTATGAGATCAGACTTTGCTTATTGTTGGATGTCAGGTCTCTTGCATTTTGCCTAAAAAAATATGTATTTCATTCACTCTAAAAAAAAAATCAAAGGACTAGTGGAAAAGGAGAGTCTGAAAAGTGACAAATAAATTGCTTTTTATTTTTTATTATGCTTCCAAATGTACATTTCTTTTTTTTTCCAAATGTACATTTCTTTGTATAAAAATTCAGAATACATAAATACTCCTTTTCATTCATCATCAACAAAACCCCCTCAAACTCACTGCTGTTGAGTGTGGGCTGACTCCTAGGTGACACTCCATTGTGTCTCTGAGGCACAGGAGGAAATTGTTCATCTTTCTCCCATGAAGCCACTATGCTTAAACCCATCCCACACATATCTATTACGTGCGTGCTGGGAAGTAGGAACGATGCAGGGTGAATACGCACGTACTGAGTTCTATGGAGCGCACCAGGGGCAGAGTTAAAACAAGATTTACAAACACCATGACCCTACAGCAGAGAAGGATGGTCAGTCTCCTCTCATGTGATTTACTGCCTCTGAAAACACAATGGAGGGTCAGCTATGGGATTCTGACTCGACAGTACACAATAACAACTTGACCACTACAGGAAAGATGTAGGGGAGATCATGAGTTCACAGCTGTATTGCTTCCTACATGTAAGATTTGCTTGTTGCTTTTATGTACTGTGGAGCCACTGGCCACTCATAGCAGCCCTATGTACAACAGCTCTGAATCCTGATGAGTCAATCTCATCATCTCCAACAGACCTACTCCCATTTCTCTAGTCTCTAAGTCAATCCATTGAATCCTGGGTCTTCCTTTCCTTTATTTATTTATACATGAGCATCTGTGTTGGAGAAGAGCACTGAATGTCCCATCAACTGCCAAAAGAACAAATAGATATGTCTTTGAGAAAGTACAGCCAGAGTGCTCCTTGGAGGGAAAGATAATAAAGCTTCATCTCACATACTTTGGGTATGTTGCAAGGAAAGGTTATTCCTTGGAGGGACATCATACCTGGAAAGGTGGAGAGTCAGCGAAAAAGAGGAAGACCCTCAACAAGACAGACTGACACAGTGACTGCAGCAATGGGCGTGAGTGTGTTGGAGATGATGAGGATGGTAGAGGATAAGACAGCATTCAGGTTTGTTCACAGTGTCACTATGGATCATACTTGACTTAAACCAGGCTGCTCCTTGGAGGCAAGGATTCTGGGGCTCTGTCTAACATACTTTGGACATGTTGTGAGGAGAGACCGGTCCTTGGAGAAGGACATCATGCTTGGGAGGGTGGAGGGACAGTGCTCTAAGAGGCCCTCTATGAGATGGATTGATTCAGTGACTGGGGTAATCAGGATGGGTGTGTCAGAGGCAATGTGATTGATTGGCACAGGATAGAGCAGGGTTTAGGGCTGTTGTACATAGGGTCGCTATGAGTCACAAGTGACCCGACGGCACATAACAACAACAATAACAACAACAACATCTACTATATAGCATGTGGTGTCAAACACTGTGGGCACAGTGGTAAATCAACCAATAGTAACTGCATTGTTACAAAGTCAATTCTTTCACAGTAGTGGAATGCTTCTCAGGAAGGGCCATTTAACATGGGTCTTTGTGGGTGAACTAGATTTCTCATGTGGACAGGAGAAGTGCAAGCACAGCACTTGAAGAGGAATCCTGTCCCCGAGACAGGAAGAACAGGGCATGGCTTCCAAGAAAAATGCTTGCCAGAAAGGGACCACTACATATAAGTGGAATTCACAATAGGATAGCTAGGTTTTTTCTTTTTTACAAAAGATTAGTTTAGAATTTTATCTTTTAGAAAATGAAATGAAAAATAGGAAAAGAAATAATTTTTTATTGGAAAAAATTAAGTTGTATTGCAATTCCTTTCATTCTGGAAACAAACCAAAATTGAATCAAATCCTGATTTTGGGATAGGGTCGTTTGTTTAGCCAACAAGTCACATCCTGCATTTTGTACTTGACTTCAAGGCACAAGGGGCAAAAGAAGTAGTTTTTGCAGGAATCCTCAAAGGCCTCATCAGTTCCCTGGGGTGTTTGTCCTTGTTCTGATGTGTCTAATCATTCTCCTTTGGAGTCTCCAGTCTTACTACTTTCCTTATCATTTTTTTCTTCATCCCTGGTTCCCACTCTAGTCCCCTGCTGTACTTCAGTGTATCCATGGCTGAGCTGGGCTGGAATCCCTGAGGTTCTCTGATACCACTGTCTTCAAAATATGACCTCCTGCCTATTCTGTAAGCCTTGTCTTCTCATTCTGCCCACATCATTTCATCTGATGTTTGTTGTTAAAGACACAAAGATGTTAACACGATCATTGGTGGCTGTGTTGAAGAGTGGGCGATGGACCCAGTTAGGAGTACCCTTGAGTGGGGTGGATTTGATATCCTAGGGCACATTTTCTTCTCTGAGCCACAGTATAGCAGGGCCTTACACTATGCAGACTTCCTGTGATTGCTATTTCAGGGGCCTAGGATGCACAAAATCATGGAAGAGCAAATAAATGGAGAGGATCAAGGTTTCAAATGAAGAGGATCAAGGTTTCAAAGATCTGTCTGGGGACCATGAAGAGTTTAAGCAGTGTTAAGACCCAGTCAGAATTGACTTCAGGAGTTTCTGAAAAATATGTTTTGATATCCAATTAATTGGTTTACTAGGGGTAGTTGTGCTACCAAGCCAAAGGTAGGTGATTTTAATCTGTGGCTTTCAGGCCTGGTTTTAATTGTTTTTGGTCAAACATTCTTCTAGGTGGTATAGCACTGATCTATTTGCTGTATAGAGGTAACTCGTGGTTGCTGTGATGCTAAACACTGTGACACTGATGTATCAAATGCAATAATGGTTACCCATGGTGGACAGTGTTTGGTGGAACTTCCTGATTAAAACAAGCTTAGAAGTAGGAGTGGCATATACTTCTGAAATAGTGTGAACCTATGAACCTGGAGAAAGGATGAAAGTTATAAGTGTTCAGGTCTTTTGTTCATAGGGTCACTATGAGTCGTCTGTGACTTGACAGCACTTAGCAACAACAAGGTGTAGAAAGAAAGGAAAACCTGAGGAAACAGTGTCTGTTTAGGAAGATGGGAAATTTCACAATGATTATAGGTGGTGGTTGCACAACAAAAGTAATGTGTCTGATATTATTAAATATGTGTATTAATATGTGTATTAAATTATACACATGAAACATGTTGAATTGGCCCATGTAGTATTATATACTTTTAATAGCAGTAATAAAAATAAAGACAATCTCTGAGGCATACAAGTGGACTGGCAGAGGTCCCAGGGAGACAGAGCTTCCCCACTGCAGAGGGCAGCCAGGCTCCAGGTGACATGCATAGCCCTCACTCCCTCCTCGGTGGGAGGTGAGTGGGAAGACGTCTGTTGTCTGGGAAGGCGCTCGTCTGGAATCGTGGAATACCAGCCTAGGAGTGATAGAGACTAAGGATAAAGCCCCTTAGATAAGAGGGACACTGGAAGGCTTTCTGACATGATGGCCCTTAAATGCATACAGGAAGGTGGAGAGGAGCCTAGTTAGGCAAAGAGTGTTCAGAAAGCTCTGCCAGTAGAGGAAGCAACATGGCCAAAGGTCCCTGGGAGGTAGGGGCTCCATTAGTCCAAGGGTCTGCCTGTATATCTGTGTTTGTAGACCGAGAAGAAGGTGGGCTGGGACTGAGCTGAGAGCAGACAGGTCCTAGACCACCAAGGTCCTGGTCCTAAGATCACAGAGATGCCACTGAAGGCTGTTCATCAGGGGAGTAGTGTGATCCTCATCTAATTAGTGTCTTTGTAAGGAGCCCTAGTGGCACAATAGTTTAACATTAACTAAAAGGTTAATGTTAACTTGTGAACTTGGTGGCCTAGTGGTAAGGGGCTGCACTGCCAACACAAAGGCATGTGGATCGAATCCACTGGCTACTCTGTGGGAAAAAGATGAACAATCTCCTCATGTGCAATTTACACTCTCTGAAAACCTGCTGGAACATCAGCCGAGTCAGTTCCCACTCCATAGTAAATAACAGTAACAACTAAAAGGTTGGTGGTTCAAACTCATCCCATGGTTTCTAGAAAAAAGACCTGGTAATCTGCTCCTACAGATCATCTATGATCCTGTGAAGCAGTTCTGCCCCGTCACATGGGGCCTGTTAAGACTAACAATCAACTCAATGGCATCTATTAACAACGTCTTTGGAAGAGTTTACTGACTGTAGAGGCAGCTCTGGTGACCTAATGCATAAAGAGTTGTGCTGCCAACCCAAAGGGAGGTGGTTCGAATTGACCAACTGCTCCAAAGGAGAAAAATGGACAATCTCCTTCCTTGTGATTTACTGCCTCTGCAAGCCCACTGCAGGGTCAGCTAAGAGTAAGTTCAGACTCAACAGCAATGAGTGCGTTAGTTTGACAAAAGCTGTTTTAAGAGCAGATAGGTAGAGGAGATCTAGGAATGAGGCACCCTGGTTAAGATTTACCTCATAGTGTGAAAGAAGAGGGAAAAGAACCCAGTGCACTTTGCTTACCCAGCAGTTTCTGTCCCTGTGGTGACTAATTTCTTCCCATTCCATAAGGTCTTGAACTGCTCAGGAGCTGGGAATGCATTAAAGTCACAACTTTCTGTAGAAACAAGGACATTCATCTCAGAAAATTTGGCGCTAGCTATCTCACAGCCCAAGGAATCTTTTCTCAGGTAAGCACAACAGCCACCTATCTTATCTCAACCTCACTTCTTAAATCTGAGACAATAGAATGTGCTAGAAACAGCATGGATTCCACAGTGCAGACAACCCTTTCTTTCTGTGAGAGCTGGATTTGGAAAATCTAAAGGGATAGGAAGATTATCCAAGAGGCTGGGCTCTATGAGGAGAAGTGTGGCATCAGGATTGGTGGAAGATCTATTAACAATCTGCGTTATGCAGATGACACAACCCTGCTTGCTGAAACTGAGGAGGACCTCATGCACTTACTGCAGAGGGTCAAGGACTGCAGCCTTCAGTATGGACTGAAGCTCAATGTCAAGAAGACAAAGATTCTCACCATTGGACCATTGGCAACATCAGGATGGATGGCGAAGAGATTGAGATTGTTCAGAGCTTCAGTTTGCTCGGCTCCATGGTCAACACTCTTGGCACCAGTAGCCAGGAAATTAAAAAAAAAATATTGCGATGGGAAAGTCTGCTGTTAGGGACCTCTATAAAGTACTTAAGAGCAACGGTGCATCTCTGGAGACTAAGGTGTGTCTGATACAGGCTATGGTCTGCAATCACTTGTTATGCATCAGAGAGTTGGACAATGACTAAGAAGGATAGAAGGAGAATTGATGCCGTTGAGCTGTGGTGCTGGAGAAGAGTATTGAATGTACCATGGACTGCCAAGAAAACAGACAGATTCATCCTGGAGAGGGTTAAGCCAGGCTACTCCTTGGAGGCAAGGATTCTGGGGCTTCGTCTGACATACTTTGGACATGTTGTAAGGAGGGGCAGGTCCTTGGAGAGGGACATCATGCTTGGGAGGGCGGAGGGACAGCGCAGGAGGTGAAGGCCCTCTATGAGGTGGATTGATTCAGTGACTGGGGTAATCGGGATGGGTGTGTCAGAGGCAGTGAGATTGGCACAGGATAGAGCAGAGTTTAGGGCTGTTGTACATAGGGTTGCTATGAGTCGCAAGTGACTCGATGACACATAACAACAACAAAGGGATAAACTCACTCAGCATTTCATAAGCTGAAGGAAGTAAAGAACATATTCAAGCTTAAAGTTGCAACACTTAAGGATGCTGTGGACAGAATGTCTAATGACCCAGGAAGCATTAAAAGAAGATGGAAGGAATACAGAGAGTCACTGTACCAAAAGGAATTGGTGGACACAGAAGGATTTCCTTGGACAACATATGATCAAGAGCCTATGGTGATGAAGGAGGAAGTTCAAGCTGCTCTAAAGGAATTGGTAAAAAATATGGCTCCAGGAATTGACAGCATACCAACTGACATATTTCAACAAGCAGATGCTGCCCTGGATATGCTCATTAAGTTGTGCCAAGGAATCTATATGAAAACCACCTGGCCAACTGACTGGAAGAGATTCTTATTTATTCCACTCCAAAATAAAGTGATACAACAGAGTGTGGAAATTATCTAACAATATAATTAATATCACATATAAGCAAGATACTGCTGACAACTATCCAAAAATGACTGGAACAACACATCAACAGAGAATTGCCAGATGTGCAGAATGGATTTAGAAGAGACTGTACCACTAGAGACATTATAGCTAATGTTAGATGGATCTTAGCTGAAAGCAGAGAGTACCAAGGGAATGTCTATCTCTGTTTTATTGACTATGTAAAGGCATTTGACTGTGCAGCTCATAACAAATTGTGGCTGACTCTGAGAAGAATGGGAATCCCAGAACACTTGATTGTGCTTATGCAAAACCTACACTTTGACCAGGAGGCAGTCATCAGAACAGAGCAAGGAAACACTGTATGGTTCAAAATAAGGAAAGGTGTACTCCAGGGATGCATCCTATCTCCATACCTTTTCCATCTATATATAGAACCTATCATCCTGGAGGCTGGGCTGTGAGGAGGAATGTGACATCAGGATTGGAGGAAGACTCATCAACAGCCTGTGTTATGCAGATATCACAACCTTGCTTGCTGAAACTGAGGAGCACCTGAGGCATTTGCTGCAGAAAGTCAATTGTTAAAAGCTTCAGCTTGCTTGGTTCCACAATTAACACTCTTGATACCAGCAGTCAGGAAATCAAAAGACAAATTTCATTGGTAAAGTCTGCTGTTAGATACCTTTCCAGAGTACTGAAGAACAACGGTGTCATTCTGGAGACTAAGTTGTGCCTGTTTCAGGCCACGATCTTCACAATTACTTGATAGTCATTAGAGAGCTGGACAATGACTACAGATGATAGAAGAAGAGTTAATGCTTTTGAATTGTGGTGTTGGAGAAGAGTATTGCATGTACCGTGGACTGCCAAGAGAACAAACAGGTCCATCCTGGAGAAGGTGAAATCACGCTGGTCCTCAGAGGCGAGGATTTGGAAGCTCTGTCTCACATACCTTGAGTATGTTGCCAGGAGGGATCAGTCCTTGAAGACAGATGTCATGCTTGTGAGGGTAGAAGGACAGCATAGGAGAGGAAGACCCTCAATGAGATGGATTGACTCTGTGACTGGGGTAATGGGGTAGATAGATGTCTCAGATACAATAAAATTGGCTCAAGATAGAGTAGAGCTCAGAGCTATTGTGTAGAGGGTCGCTATGAATCACAGGCAACTTGGTGGCCCATAACAACAACACTGTTATCAGAACTGTTTAACTTCTGAGGAGATTAATGATCAAGGTCAGCCCAAGCTGATTCTCAGGAGGTGGAGGTTAGACATACTTCCAACCTTTTTCTCCAGTTCTGTTGGAAACCACCCTTCCCACAGAGTTTATTAAGGGAATAACAGGCTACGGCTCAGAATCAGGAACAGCATCAGGAGGAATGTGCATAAAGTATTTTCTTTAGGACAACACAGATCTCTAAGCTACTGTTGTCCCCTCGCAGACCTGCCACCTGCCACCACTACCTCTACTACAGGGTCCCTTCAGGGCTAAGTGTTACAGCTCTTGTTCTGTGTTACAGTTCTTTTATGAAATGTCTTACTTTCTTTTTCTCTGCTGCTTCCCTCTCTGTTTTGCCTTTTCTCCATTCTGTTTCTTCCTATTTCCATTTGTTACACTTCTTTGGGATTGGCTGCACATATATACACAAACCTCTGGTCAATTTTAAGGCAAAATCCTCCTTCTAGGACCACAAACTAACCAATCCCTTCTCAGTAGGCCAGACTTTTTCTTTGCATAGCTGTATTGTCTTTCTGAGTTGTCAAGTCACCTGTGACCCATCACAATCCTATGTACAGCAGCTCTGAACCCGGCCCCATCCAGAGCCAGTCTCATTGATTCTGATACACCAACCTCCATTGTCTCAGTCACTGCATCAATCTCTCTCATCTGAGACGGCAAAGTTGGCACAGGATAGAATGGCATTTAGGGCTCTTGTACACAGGGTCGCTATGAGTTGCAAGGGACTCAATGGCACATAACAACACAACAACTATTGAGAATGATATTGGCTCTTGGTTTTGCATGCATACTTTTTACTATGTTAAGGAAATTCCTTTCTATTTCAATTTTGCTGAGTGTCTTAATCAGGAAGGGGTGTTGGATTTTGTCAAATGCCTTTTCTGCATTAATTGCTAAGATCATATGGTTCTTATTACTTATTTTGTTAATATTTCAGAAGAGATTGTGATTCTAGGGATATTATAGTTAATATTAGATGGATCTTGGCAGAAAGCAGAGAATACCAGAAGAGTGTCTAGCTGTGCTTCATTGACTATGCAAAGGCTTTTGACTGTGTGGATCACAAGCAGCTATGGCTGACTCTGAGAAGAATGGGAATTCCAAAACACTTGATTGTGCTAATGTGAAACCTATACTTGGACCAAGAGGCAGTCATCAGAACAGAGCAGGGAGACACTGGATGGTTCAAAATTAAGAAAGGGGTCAGTCAGGTATGTATGTTGTCTCCATACCTTTTAAATCTGTATGCAAAACAGATCATCTGAGATGCTGGGCTGTATGAGGAGGAATATGGCATCAGGATTGGAGGAAGAATCATCAATAACCTGCGTTACGCAGATGACACAACTCTGCTTGCTGAAACTGAAGAGGACCTGAAGTGTTTGCTGCAGAAGGTCAAGGACTGCAGTCTTCAATATGACTTGAAGCGCAACATCAAGAAAACAAAGATTCTCACCACTGGGCCAATTGGCAGCATGAGTATGGACGGTGAAGAGAGTGAGATAGTTAACAGTTTTAGTTTATGTGGTTCCACAGTCACTCTTCGTAACAGCAACCAGGAAATCAGGAGATGGATTGCATTGGGAAAGTCATGTGTAAGGGACCTCTCAAGAGTACTGAAGAGCAACAACGTTAGGCTGGAGACTAAGGTGCACCTGATCCAGGATATAGTCTTCACAATTACGTGCTGTGCATGAATAGGGCTGATAGAAAGAGAATTGATGCCTTTGAGCTGTGGTGCTGGAGAAGAGTGTTGAATATACCATGGACTGCTAGGAGAACAAACAAGTTTGTCCTGGAGAGGGTGAAGCCAGAATGCTCTTTGGAGTCAGGAATTCTGAAGCTTCGTCTGACATACTTTGGACATGTTGCAAGGAGGGACTGGTCCTTGGAAAGGGACATCATGTTTGGGAGAGTGGAAGGACGGCGCAGGAGAGGAAGACCCTCAATGATATGGATCGATTCTGTGAGTGGAGTGGTGGGAATGAATGTGTTTGAGATGGCGAGGTTGGCACAGGATAGAACGGTGTTTAGGGCTCTTGTACATAGGGTCGCTATGAGTCACAAGTGACTCAATGGCACATACAACAACAACAACAACAACAACAATATGGTGAGTTATGTTGATTGTTTTTCTTATGTTGAACCATCCTTGTCTACCTGTTATGAATCCTACTTGGTCATGGTGAATTATTTTTTCTTGTGCTTTTGGATTCCAATGGCTAGCATTTTGTTAAGGATTTTTACATCTATATTCATGAGAGATATTGGTCTGTAGTTTTATTTCTTGGTAATATCTTTGCCTGGTTTGGGTATTAGGGTTATGCTTGCTTCACAGAATGACTCTGAAAGTGTTCCTTCTTTTTCAATTTTTTGAAATAGTTTAAGTAGAATTGGTGGTAGATGGTCTCTGAATGTTTGGTATAACTCAGCTGTGGAACCCTCTGGTCCAGGACTTTTCTTGTGGGAAAGTCTTTTTATGATTTTTTAAATTTCTTCTTTAGTGATGTGTCTGTCTCAGTGTTCTATATCTGTCTTTATCAATCTGGGAAGGGCATAAATTTCAAGGGATTTGTCCATTTCTTCTAGGTTTTCAAATTTATCAGAGTATAACTTTTCATAGTATTCTGATATTATCAATTTTATTTCCTTTGGTTCTGTTGTGATGTCACCTCTATTATTTTTAATTGAGTTATCTGTGTCTTCTCTTTTTTCCCCCCTTTTATTAAGTTTGACAGTGGCTTGTTGATTTTATTGACTCTTTCGAAAAACCAGCTCATGGTCTTATTGATGGTTTCAATTGCTTTTCTATTTTCTATCTCATTGATTTCAGATGTTGGCCTGATAATTTCTTTTCTTCTGGAGGCTGTAGGATTAGACTGTTTTTCTTTTTCTAGATGATAAAGGTGTTGAGTTAGATCATTGATTTTTCTTTTTTCTTCCTTTTTTTGTTTTTTAAGTAATATTTATTAATAAGGTAGGTAACATGTTTATCTAATGTCATTTCAGCCACTGAAGCTAATGGCAAACAACTGACTGGGTGGGTAAAAGATTTGTGTATACACTTCAGTGCAATTAGAAAATACTATAGATTTCAGAATTTAAATAGGTGAAGTGACCTCCTATTTGAACATGGGAACAGAAAATTCCTTTAAAACCACTTGAAGCTTGAATAAAAATTCCATTGCTCTTGTCTTAGATTACTCTAGTTTTCATAATTCAGACAAGACAACCCTGGTACAGATGCAGGATTCAGCCTTTGAGGGAAGACATGCCAGCTCACATGATCTCATCAACCAGGGGGATGTTGGTAGCAATAACAGTGCAGGAGTGAAGCAGCTGTTTCTTTACACAGTAGTTATCCCACGCGCCTGCTTCTGCTGCTACCATGGGCTCACCTGTGTTCAAGTCAACACCCACAAGTTGACCGGATTCTAAATGTTCTGCTTGAATTTTGACTAGTGTTTCCTGAAGGTCAAAACCAGAATTCTGAGCAAGAACCTTGGGAATAATGAGCAGTGTGTCAGCAAATGCCTGGACACCAAGCTGGGCCCTGCCCTTGACAGTGGGCTTATGCTTCATCAGAGCTTCTGCCATCGCCACTTCCACAGCACCAGCCCCTGGGACCACACAGCCATCATCGATGGCGTTCTACTCTCTTCTTCATATCAGGATGCCGTGCCCCGTGGTCCAAAACTAGGCCTCGGACTAAGCTTGTATCAGTTTCAGATTTATGTTTCATCTCCACGATTTCAACCATGAAAAAGTCAATAGGTTCATCTTGCTTCTTAATGGCCAAAATGGAGTCAACAACAGCCTCTGTTAAGACATCAGTGAGTTCAGTGTCTCTCTGTCCATCTCTTTGCTTACTTTGATTTGTTCCAAAAGCCTGAAGGGCCTTTTCCTTTGCTGCTTCAAATCCTTCTGTTATTATTCTGGGATGCAAACCTTCAGAAATGTAGAGGTCCCCCTGTTTGAGCAGCTCACCGATGATCAGAACGTTGGAAGCAGTCCCGTCCCAGTGATGTCATCCTGGGCTGTCACTACTTTGGCTATCAAGGAGGCTGTTGGGTGCTGAATTTGCATTTCATGAAGCAGCACATTGCCATCTTTAGTGAGCTTGATGTCTCCAGCACCAGAAACCAACATCTTCATGGTGCCCTTGGGCCCCAGGTTGGTCCTCAGCACATCCTGGGGGCCCTGGGACACACTGATGTTCACCGCCAGCGCCACCTGGGCTTGGGCCACTTCGGCCTTGGGGTTCAGAGTCTTCACGGCCAACGTGATGGGCCCGATAGAAATAGAGGATTACACCATGCGTGCGGAAACCCCAAGGCCGGGGAATCACCCTTTCTTCCTTTTTTATACACATATCCTCTTGTTGAAAATGCACAAGGACTTATGGAGAAGCTGCTAAAGAACAATAATGAATAACTATCGTTGAACTCATTGAAAATTGGAATTCCTCCCCCCTCCCCCAGTTTTATAGCATTGTGGTCCGAGAAGATACTTTGTATTATTTCAGTGTTTTTTATTTGTTGAGGCTTGCTTTGTGTCCTAATATATGATCAATTCTGGAGAACATACATGTGCACTTGAGAAAAAAGTAAATTGAGTTTTGGTTGGGTATAGTACCCATCCACAAGGTCATACAGAATTTACTCCTATACACCACTTCTTATAAGATTTTTCCTAAAAAGCTAAGAACAGAGGCAACCAGCATCTGCGGGAAGGGTTCAGCTAAAAAGAGTCAGTTGAGGTTTTAGAATCCAGCAGAAGTGAGGGTGGTGGGGAAGGTTGGGGGTAAAAGTGAAAAGAAGAGAGTTTGATACCAAAACTCAACTCAGCTGCTTTCTAATTGTAAAAATCAGGCAAAAGTCGAAAGCTTTTTGTACTCACTTCCTCCATCTGTTAATTATGGAGTATGTGATGACCAGCTGATGGCCAGCTCCAATGACACCGTGAGAGCAGAGGGCCAGCTAGGAGCTAGGCCCACGTTTAGCTCAATGGAGGCTGGTTTGCACCCTTTTCTTCTTCCTCCAAGACCTCAGGCTAGAGATTAAAATTTGGGCAGAACACATGGACTATTTCCAGATGAAAACCAGCTGCCATCAAGTCAACTCCAAGTATGCCAGAGTGGGACTGTGCACCACATGGTGTCCAACGGCTCATTTTCTGGAAGTCGATCACCAGGTCCTTCTGAGGATCCTCTGGGAGGATTCAAACCTTCAACCTCTGTGTTAACGGTAGGATTTTTGTTAACCTTTTGTACCACCCAGGAACTCCTGTCTTTTATGTTATCTCTGACTCAGTGACCCTGTAAGACAGAGCAGAATTGCCCCATGAGGTTTCCAAAGGTATAAATCTTTAGAATGAAGGCTATCACTCTGCTATCCCTTGGAAAAGCTGATTAATTTGAACTGCTGAACATTTGATTCATGACTGAGTGCTTTAAGCAGGTTCCTTTTTCCTCCAATGCATTACTAGCAGGAACTGGGCTGCATGAGTCCTGGGGGTGCTATTGTGGCCTGTGTGAGCAGGTGTACACCAGAGACCCTCTCTAGACTCCACCTCTCCATTTCCCCAAGCTCTGCTTCTCTCTTTCCTTTCAGGATCCCCAGGCTGCCTGGCTTGAGCTATAGCACAGCCGCTGGATCACAGCAAACATACAGAGACCTTGAGACAGAAGAGCAGACTGGGAGAGAGGAAGTCTGGTTCCAGTATCTCCCAGGTTGCAAAAAAAAGCCCTGGATATCTGGGGCCTCTATGAGTAGCATTTCTCCAGCCACATGACAAGAATCATCTGGCTATAAACCAGGTCTTGCAGGCCTCATCCCTGGGAAATCCAACCCGAAGGTTCTGGGGTAGGTGGGAGTAGGTCCTCTCAGTCCCCAGGCAATGCCTGCCTTCTGGCAAGTTAGGGAAACATGGGACTAATTTAAAGAGCTAGGACTCCCTAATAATCTGGATTCAAGTCCTACCTCTACCACTTCCTATTAAAATGATGTCAGATATATATAATGCTGCTATAACAAAAATACTCCACGAGAGTGGTGTTAACAAGCAAATTCATTATTCTCACAGTAAAAAAATTAACAAACTCTTTGCTGTTGGGTCAGAATTAGCTCATACCTGACTTCCCAGATGTTTCCAAGACTAAATTTTGAAGGAGGAGATTGCTCATATTTCTCCCCAAGAGGCAGGTGGACTTGAACTTGTAGAGAGAAGGCCTTTGGGTTAGCAGGGAAATTTGCTATGGACTGTGCCACCAGGGCTCTCTGTAGAGGGACTACAAGTCCAAAGCCAGTGCTGGCTCCAGAGAAGGGCATTTTCTCTGTGTTGACTCTGGGGAGAGATCCTTGCAGAGCAAGCATTCATCTCCCCTCATGCTGGTCTTTGTTCATTCTCCCACTCTGGTCTTTTGTATTTCAAAAGAGATTGGTTTAGATCTCTCCCTACACTACTACTGCCATTTACATCAAGAAAACCTATTCCCAAATGAGAGTCTAGCCACTGGTGTAGGAGTTAAAACCCACAACACTTTTTTGGGGGGGAAGGGGGGCAGGGAACAAAATTCAATCCATAATTGTAGACAATGAGTTAACGTTTCCTCCTTGGGAAACTACAGAATGGAGTTTGCCGCTTTGGCATTTAGCCCTTGGCCTGGCATTGCTCCTCACGGTATGTTATACTGTGCAGGTTTGGGGGTCCGAGCAGGGCCAGGGGGGACGGGCCCTTCACTGCACACCTTCTCTCCAGACTTGTCCTGAAGGGGCAGCAGAGGGATGCCTGCCCCGTGTCCTCTCGTGCTCCAAACGATGAATTGTTTTCTGTGAGCATGGGCTTTTTTGTGTCTGGCAGATTGAAACCTGTGAGGAACAGTTGGCTAATAGTGGTGTCCGCTAGTGAACGACATGATAACATTTTCATTCCAGCTACAGACCTAAAGACAACTTAGAAGAAAATCTCCAAAACTCAGCCTTTGAGAAACCTTGCTGGGCACAGCTCTACTCCAGCACACCTCTGGAGTCAGAGTCCACAAGAAGGTAACTGGTAGCTAATAATATTGTTGGACTTTCTGACTGATTAGCAAATTACTGCACTGCCCAGCAGGAGCCCCCTCTGGTGGGAAGTCTGCGCCCCAGCAGCGTGGGGCTTGTTTCTGTAAGAGGCGGCTGCACAGAGCTCTGGTGCGGGGCAAGGTGGCTGGGACCGCTCCCGCTTCGTGGTGAGCACTGTGGACTTTGTATGGTTTTTTCTTGAAAACCTGTTTTTAGACACAGTATAGTGTCAATTTTAGCAGAAATCGAAACGAAATAAGAGCATCAAAGGTAGTCTGATTTGGTAAAACCTATGCCTCTGGACGAGGAATGATGGAATTGTAACGTAGGTGCAGTGAGGCCAAGGACCCGGCCCAGAAGGAGCCCTGAGTCCCCCAGCTCCACCCTGCACGCGGCAAAGGGAACCAACCATCCCATCCAAGGTAGGACAGAAGTGCTTTTCGTTTTAATCTCTATTTACCTTTTAAAAATTGTTTTTAACCACATTATGGACACATTTTCATTTTTAAAATGATTAAAAAATAATAACTATGCCCCTATGTGCCCTCCTAAAGATCCCTGGGTAGCCAACGTGATTCAGACTAAGGCCACAAGGAGACTACAGCCAAGAAAACAAATGCTTTGAAATCAGTTCTACTGCACAAGGCAGGGGTCAGCAAGACTCAGAATAACTCCAAGGGCAAAGGCTTTGTGGATTTTGTTGTTGTTATTATGTGCCTGGAACACTGGGTGTCTCATTTGTTTCTATGTATGTCCTAGTTGTATGGTCTCCCTCTGTCTGTGTTGTTTGTATCAATACTTTTAAGACAAAACGAAATCATACCGAATGTATTTTGGGAGAGATCACTAGGTAAGGAGTGGAGTATGATTAGTTTAAAATTAATGCTCAACATTTGCAGGGTAAGGGCAGCAGGCACCACTTTTCCAGAGCTCCTCCCTCTACAGTGCATGGTTTCCTAAGCCTGAATCTAAGGCCTGAGATCCTCACCCATTGTGAGAACACGGGGCTGTCCTCCGCATTTCCCAGCTGTGTGCTGCTGATGTTCCCTCACTGGTTCTTGGTTTTGTGATCTGCAAAAGATGATGGGTTAAGAGTAACTCACCAAAGAAAGTCCCTCATAGCTGACTAACATTAGGTTTCAGAGCTGTTAAGTTGCACAGGAGGGGATTGTTCGTGTTTCTTCAGTGAAACTGCTGGTGAATTAAAGCCGCCAGGAGGGCTCAGCCTTGGAGTTGGCAGTGCCACCCTATTTACCCACCCTAATAAGCCCACCACTGCACCACCAAGAGTCCCTTCATCTGAAGACTGGGGAATTGCCTCACCTAGGTGCAAATGGCATTCGCTGTCAGACCTCAGGCTGGGTTCTAGGTTGGTCTGTCTCATCTTAGAGATTGAGGGGCACCTGCCCAGAGCTCTCGGGTTCACTCATTGACCCCTGCTAAGTACCAGGCACCACTGTTGGTGCTAGGCATTAAATGGAGAGCAAAGATGGGCAGGGCACAGTGCCACTGGAGCTCACAGTAACTCAGTTCCCTTAAATCAATGCTTTCGCTTCATTTCACATCTAGAAAAAAACTGAGAATGGTGATGCATGTTAGCCCAGGGTCTTCGGGAGGCCCCACAACAGTTATTCGGTCACTGCTCCCCATTTGTGAGGCCTTGGCTAGAGGTCCAGGGAGACCCTGCAGCCTCCTGAAAGGAGGATGGAAAGTTGTATAAGGTGGGGTGGGAGAAATTAATCACTGTAGCTACATAGAGGTGAAAAATTCGAATGAAGGTGAGAGAATCTTAATGAAGAAATGAAAATACTTTCTGATAGATGTCCACAATCGTTAATTACCCTGGTTGCTAGGGCTGCAGGCATCCTGGGGGCACCCAGAACTACTTGAATGTCGACCTGTAGGCACTTCGAACCTCAGTTTGCACATCCTAGAGATTTATCACTCCTGAGATCAAGTTTAAGAGACCAAAGAGAGCATGTACTGGCTCTCACAGTAAAGGCTCACAGGTCTGGGAGAGGAGACCGAAGTTTAGGTCTGAACTGAGCTAAGCCTCCTTCCTTCCTCAAGAGCCTCTCAGAGGAGCTGGACCTTAGCAGTGAGGGAATTCAGACTGAGGTTCCAGATGCGGCTGTGCATTGTCCCCTGCGTCTCTTTCTGTGCCTTGTGGGGCTCCAGCAAAAATCTTCAGGCCTCTCCCCTTCTGCGGGCGGGATGTGGGTCTATGCAGGCACATAATCAGAAAAACTTGGTCTCCAGCGCCGTGGATAGTGCTCTGTGGCACCACTGTGGTTACTCTTCACACACGGAGCCACCCTCTGTGCCAGGGTTGCATTGAGGAGTTCCCAATCCCAGGTTTCCAGGCCTCACACCATCCACTCTCAACACCTAAGCGGTGGGGGGAAATAAACTCTTCACCTTTGAGAACACAAAGTCGTGATCCCTTGCTACTTTCATCTCTTTTTAAGAGGAGCTAAGCAGTTTCTCCTGAAGGCTGAGGAATCTGCCGTGTTCCTGTGGCCGGCCAGATGCTCAGAGCCAGGCATCCCTGTCATCCTCAGCTTACAGAAGGGGGGGGGGGAGGCGCACGGGTAGCACGGTAAACAACATAACAAGCAAGGATTTTCTTGAGCATAATTTCCTAGCGCTTCACAATTTTCTAATTTCTAAAACCGGTGCAACGCCATTTATCTGGACTATGGTGGGGCTCTTTAAATGCCCTTCGGGGAGGCGGCCTGCTTGATTGTTAGTGCCCACTGATGCCTGTCTGGGGAGAAGAGTACCATAGACCTTCGGATGATCTGCGGGATTGATCTCCGCGCTCCACAGCGCTCCACAGCGCTCCACAGCCTCCGAACTCAGTCAGGCTGGTGGAAATTTGCCGGGCTGGGGAGTTTGGGACATCTTTCTCATCTGAAAAACGGACTAAAGCATTCTTTTAAGCGGAGTAACTTTGAGCTTCAATTAAAAAAAAAAAAAATATGGCCTTGGTCCTCTTCGCTCTACGAGGCCCAGTGCCTGCCGCACACATCGCAAAATTCGGGGAGTTAGTTTGAGAGCTCTGCTAAGGCACCTTCACTCCCTGAAAGAACTCAAATCCAGAAATCTAACTTCAGCATCGTCAACACCCGTTATTACACGCAGACAAGGCATTAAACCTCCTCAGACTTCAGTTTAGTAAATTTTAAAGAAAGGTCTCCCTTTTTAAAAATTAGTTATGATTACACCAGATGACATGAGACAATCCTGAAAGGACCCGAGTCCCAACACCAGATTCCTTTTTATTAATATTGTTATTATTCATATACTCTGTGACCGACCTTAAGCCAATCGCCATCAGGCAGCCTCTGGTCTCA
This sequence comes from Elephantulus edwardii, assembly GCF_000299155.1. Classification (NCBI taxonomy): domain Eukaryota; kingdom Metazoa; phylum Chordata; class Mammalia; order Macroscelidea; family Macroscelididae; genus Elephantulus; species Elephantulus edwardii. The sequence goes on from NW_006399783.1 coordinate 13,766,191, forward strand.
GAATTGCATGTCTGTTGTGCCATGAGCGGAAAAAACCACACGTGCGGGGTCAGCGCACTCTCTTTAATGGAAAGGGGGTGTCTCATTTCTTACAGCAACAGGTAAAAACATAAATACGGGTGGGTGGGCGGCGATGGCAAGGCAGCCAAGGGCCCGGGCTCCGGGCCCAGGCTCAAGGAAGGGAGGCTGGATATCAGGCTCCGAGCGCTCAACTCTCAGCCCCAACGGACCAGTGTTCTGCCTGTTGAGGGTGCTTTGAGTACACTCCTGGGGCCGCAGCTAAGGCATCGCTCACCGAAGGTCACAGTAGAAACGACACAGAGGCCATAACAACGTTCCAGGACCTCCCCCGGAGTGAATGCAAAATCAGCGGCGCACGAGTTCCCTCCCTGCCCTTGAGAGTCGGTGCCCCTCCGGGATAGGTCAGGGGCGACCCAACAGGGTCCCTTCCCTACCAGGCTCGGATACCGTGCAGCGTGGACACCCCCGAGTTGCCCTGCGGGATCCCTGGGCTCTGCACCGTGTTCAAGTCCCCCACGCCGAAGTTCACGAAGTTGTTATTGGCGGCGGCCGTGGCTGGCTGCGCGGGGGGCGGGCCTGCGGGGTAAGCGGCGGCGCAGCTGTACCCCGGGCTGCAGGCCGCACCGCCGTACCCCGGGTAGGCGGGATAGGCGTTATAGCCATAGGCGTTGAGGCCCACGCCGTAAGCGGGCGCGTAGGGCGCCGAGTCCCCCAGGCAAGGCTTGCCATCGCGTACCAGCACCGGCACGGCGATCCTGCGCGCGGGCGGCGGCGGCGGCGGGGGCAGCCCCACCAGCTCCAGAGTCTGGTCCTGCCGCTGCCGCTTGCATTTGTAGCGCCGGTTCTGGAACCAGATCTTGACCTGCGTGGACGTGAGTTTCAGCACGCTGGCCAGCTGGTCTCGCTCAGGAGCCGAAAGGTACCGCTGCTGCTTGAAGCGTCGCTCCAGCTCATAGACCTGGGCCTGCGAAAAGAGCACCCGCGGCTTCCGTCGCCTCCGCGCTCGGGGCCGCTCAGCACCGTCCGCCTCGGGCTTGTCCAGCTCCACCGCCTTCTGTAGCGCGCACAGCTCTGCGGGGACAGAGAGCAGAGACGCGGGTCAGAGCCGAGCGCCCGCTGGGAGCAGGCCCTCAACTGCCAGGAGCCCTGTGTGGCTACAGTTTACTATGCCGAGTGTAACCAACACTCGGGCTTTCTCCTGACGTTCGCCTCGTATTTGTTGAACTTCTACTGTGTGTGCGCCAGGCACGGTCCTAGGCGCAGGAGGGGAAGTTCATACCCATATGAGAGATAGTAGCCAAGAGCTCGGGCTGCAAAGTAAAAACTGAATGATGTGCAGGGGTGAATCATTAGGGCTACTTTGGTTTCAGGGTTAAAAGGAGGGAGACCGAGGCCTAACCTGGAGAGCCAAACACATTGACTTAAAATTCTGATCAAAGATTTGCGTTGTCAGGGGCCTCAGAACCTGCTCTGCCCCGCGGCTTGGATTCAAATGAGTAGAAATCAATTCTAGCTGCCATTCTCTCCCTCCTGCGTTGGCTTCTTTCTGCTCCCAGCTCAACCTACGAATCCTTCCGGCTCACAGCGGACGGTCGCGCCTGACCTCCGGAGTGCGCCCTGCGCAGGGGCCTGCCCAGTAGCTCTTTACCGTGGGGGCCAATCTGGCCACGCTCCCCAGCCATCTCCACTGCCTGGCGGCTCCAGTCCCGCAGCATTTTGTTCTACCACAGAACCCCACGGCCCTGGCGCCCTCGGCGCTGGCCGCCCCTGAAGTTGGGCTGGAAAAATAATGCTGCTGAGGCAGACTCCTGAGGATCCAGGATATCCCACTTTAAAATAAAAACCAAGCCCTTTCTTCCCAGAGACTAGACACTCATTGCACAAAGGAGGAAAGGTCTAAGAAAACCGGAACAGGAGTAACAACAGAAGATTCAGGACCCTCCTCCAATAGTAAACAAAATTGTGCCTGGTGTACAGAGTTTGTGTTTAGCAGTTTTCATCAGAGTCTCAAAAAACCTCTCCACAAATCCAAACGCTTGCCCAAGCTCCAGATGTAGTGAACACTTAGGTCTCTCAATACGATAAACTTACCACTCAACTTCGTAACAGACTCCGGAGCAGGGCCCAAGCCCCTGGCCTTTGTTAGGCTGACTTTTTTGTTGTTTTGTTTCTCGCTTTTGATCATCTCAGTCTGACATTGTATCCAAATCTCCAATAGGCGTGGGGCGCCAGGGCCTCCAGACAACCTAGCTCCTCATACACAGAACCCCCTCCCCCTGTCCCCGGACCTCGGAGCGCACGTCTTCACCGCGAGGGCCTGGGCTTTTCGGCGATGTGGTTTTGGAACAAAGCGACTCGACTTGGGAGCCCAGAGACCACAGGGAAGGTAAAGTAGAGGGTTTTGTGTTTCGTCCTCACCTTTCTTATCGGCCCGAGGGTCCTTGGCAGGGTCGGGGTCGCCGTAAGCACGCGGGTAGAATGCGGGTGTGGTGGGAAAGGCAGGGACGCACTTAGCGGGCGAAGGCGCGGGGCCCAGCTCGGCGCGCAGCTCCGGGAGGCCGGGAGCTGCAGCCTCGGGCCCCGCGTAGGCCTCGGGCTTGAAGGCCGCCAGCATGCAGGAGGCCGGCGCCAGGGTGGCCTCCAGGCGCGCCGAGAGTTCCCCGGCGGCCAGGCTGCGTTGTTGCTGCTCCAGGTTCAGGATGTCTTTGACAGAGAACGGCGTGGGTGTGAGCGCGGGGCTGGGGAACATGGTGGCAGCACCCGTCTTACAGCGCCAGGTGGGCGGCACAGAGCGGCGCTGCCCACGGCCCCTGGCAGCCCCGCTGCATGGTGCCCGCTGCCGCACGCGCACCCGCCTTCCTGCTGGGGATGTGGCGGGGCAGCAGGTAGCGCTGAGCACAAGGGGCCAGAGAGGCGGGACCAGTCCAGAGGAGGGGGCTCTCAGCCTGCCATTGGGCCTGGGGCGCGATGACAGTAGCGATGAGCAGCTTCGTGTCACCTAATATAGTCATACAACTTTAAAAAAAAATGGGCTCAGTTTTTTAAAGGGGCCACCACACATTTGGAAAGCTCTCCTTTTTTCCCCTGTAGCCTGAGTTTTGTTCCTAGAATGAGCCTGAAAAAGACACTAAGGCACATTTACAGCAAAGAGCTAGAGTGGTTTTTAGTTTAGTTTAGTTTTTTTTTCTTATTCTGACTCTCAACTCTGCTTGGAGATGGATGGGTCTAGGATTTCAATAAATGCTTCTCAGCACGAAAACCTAAAGAAGACAGTAAAGGTCTGGGTAGGGAGCTTGAGAAGGTTATTTACAGGGATCTTTAAGGCTGCAGCACACGGGTTGAATGGGAGGAGAGACATGGGTGAAAGGATTTGCTCTGGATTGGTGGCTGAAGGTAGAGATCTGGACAATGTTGGGGTTCTTTCTGGCTTGACTTACAGGTCTAGAAATATCCAGTAGACATTTAAGTGTCAGGTTCTCAGGTGGCAAAGGCCAAGAGAAAGAGCAGGGGTGGTTGTGGAGTGGGAGATGGTCAGCTCTTTACAATAGTGGGAGTTGTACACTGCACAATTGCCAGTCCTTTTCCAGGGAAACCATCTTCCCTTAATAATGAAACATGAAAATTCCCAAGTGGCCTCCAACTCCTGGTGGCCTAGTTTCTTCTTCCAGAGTCCACCTTTCCTGCTTCCGTCTCTCTTCTCCACTGTCTCTGCTTAGCAGGAAGGCCCTCAGGTCTCAGCCAGCCCAAGGTCTCAGGGCCCCAGCCCAGGTTTAGAAGTCTTTCTTCTTTGGGCCTGACTGGGCCAGGATTCCTGTGAGGCCTCTGGGCCCAGTTCTGGGATGGACACCCTGGCAGCTGTCCTGATACATGGAGGGAGGAGGAAGAGTAAGCAGAGTAATCATTTTCCAGTGTCATTCAAACCAGGATGGTGGGCCGTGGCCAATCTGACACAGTTTAAGGAGTGCAAGCTGGGGGGCCAGCTCCTGCCTGGGGCCAGCTTATTCCTAACATCCTTGGAGAGGTTTGATGAAAGCTCTGCTTGTTCCATCGCAGCCCCAACATTATATAGAGAAGCTCTATCCTGCATAGATTTCAGGAAGGTGGGGTTGGTGGAAGAGTTCTAGATTAAAGCCATCTGTTTTACCTGTTCACAGACCTTGGCTTCTAGTTAATGGGAAAGAGGTGATTTCCCAGAAACCTACAGAGAGGCAGGCAGGGCGAGGAGATGTGCCCAGATTGTGATATTGAGGTGTTGAAGACACTTGTTGCTTCTTTCAGGGAGAGAGTTGAGGCCTTGGGAAGGCCGTGTGGGACCAAAGACTAAATCAAGTTGCTGCTAGGGTCCAAGGCTCCAGATTTGTAGAGGAAATGAGAAAAAGAAGGGATGAAGAGGCCTCTGTCCAGAATGCACATCTTGGGATGTGAAAGAGGGAAAGTGAGCCCAGGGTGCTAATAAAGTCAGGTCTAGCCCTAGTGTGGAGACCTGCTCTCCAGGGCCTGGGGTCTAGAGAGCCCTGCATGTGGTCCATACTGTACCCCAGGCACTTGCCTGACCTGGATGGCTGCCTTACCAGGCCCGAAGGCACCAGCAGCCTGGCCCAGGTCTCAGCTGCTGCAGGAATCTCAGGTGGAGCTTTTGGACCAGGACGTTGTATACAGACTCTGGGATTGATTGTTAGCCCAGTCTGTGAACGGTGCCTTCTCCTGAAAGTGGATGCTTCTCAGAGGTCGCAGGAATTCTCTGCCTCCCTTTGAGGCCCCTCGATGTCGGACTGGCCATCCATCGGGGGATTCTCCTCTGTCTTTTTTCTCTGGACTTTTGGCCAAGATATGATACTGTTATTGCTCCCAACTAACCCGTATTAGGGGCCTACCTTGTCTTTGAAGGTTGTTTTCGGGGGATGAGACATGAGGCCTATCTCTGAGGCGGTGACGTCTGGCAAATGAGCCACATCCGATTCAATTAAATGTCCTGCTGAAAGGCGCTGGGAGAGAGGGTCCTGGGAGCACTGTTAAGTGAATGGGCTGGCCGCTTGGCTCTTGATGACAGTTTGAAAGATTAGTAGGAGCAGACGCCTGAAATATTACCGTTTAATGGGGGACATCGAGGCTGCATCCGGGATTCCTGCTTTCAGGATTTTTAAGAAAGGGATAGTTCTGGAGGAAGAAAAAAAAAAAAAACCAAAACTACTAGCAGTTTCCTCTGCAAACCTATGCTGTGAAGATTTATCACCTTCTTATTGAGTAAGGGATTCCCAGGGTTGTGGGTCAGGTGTCATGAAAAGTGGAGGAAGAAAACTGTCCCTATTTGGACAATGTCAGCGACTTCACCCCCTATGCCCTCTGTGAATCCGGTAATAATTCCTCTTAGTTCTAAAAAAGGCGTTGGTGTTGCAGAAGAGAGGAAACAGGGGCCAAACCGGATAAATATATGTTGAATCCAAATTGAGGGTCAACTCCTGGTGGTCTTCACGGAGAAATATCTAAGGGCAATTTCTAACTTTGCTTTCCTTACTTTCTGAGTGGGTGGGGGGAAGGAGTTTTTGCTTTGTTTCACTAGAAGTTGCAATAATGAAGGGAGAATCCCTAAAAACCCCTTACCCCCGCCCCCCATTTTCCTTCTCAGGAGTAGTAGACTCAACCTGCCCCCCTCTCTAAGCCGCACTATGACCAGACTAGCAGGACAGTCTTCAAAGAGGAAGAATAAAAAATCTACCCATCTATCTCCTTGCCCTTTAAAGAGTTGGTGTTCTAAGACTAGCCAAATTCCAGGGCAACTCTGGACACATAAAATATTATTAATTGAAAAGAAATCGGCACTGCCGAGCTTGACACCTCCCCCCCCCATCCCTGCAATCAGCAGAGCTAGCCGCAAAGGTATATATGATTAATTGAAAGATAAGCTGGAACTATCACCGGGAATGTCATTAATGCGCCGGGGAGACGTCCATTGGAGACAGGCGGCGTTATCCACGGCTTTATCTTCAACAACGCCTCGCTCTCGGCCTGCGCTGGGGAAACAGATGGGGGTTTCTGTCTGGGACGCTAGCCCCGTGTTTATATTTTGGGAAGAATCACAACTCGTGGGAGTCCCTAGCTGGCCCCCTGATAAATGAACATTAGCACTTTTTCGGACTACTGTATCAACAAAAGGGCTGCGGCGCGGCAATAATTGGCGAGAAAGCAAACAGAGGGCCGAGAGCGCGCCTCTGCTCTTCGTCCGGCTGATGGATGAGCGGCCGAGGCTGCGGGCCGCGCTCCCGGATTCCGGCGGTGCGGCCGGTCCTGGGGCCCCTCCGCCGCCGGGCTTTGCTTCCTGGCTCCGGAAGAGCATCGGCAACGCGGAGGCGGCACCCCTTCTTTCCTAACGCACCATTTAATTCCAGTGGCTCGGTCGGCAGCAGATCCACCACAGGCTTGCACGTCTGCCATCTCACCCTCTTATTCCAATGGCACGGCAGAGGAGAATGGGACTCGGAGAGGTGAAGCCACTTGGTCAAGGTCATGCAGGCAGGAAATGCCCATGCTGGGATTCGAACATACAGCAAACTCCATAATTGAGACTATTCCCCCTCACCCCCCATCCCGTGGTGTATCGCTGCCTCTTAGAGTTACTTAACCAGAGAGGAAACAAGACATGCCCTTGCTGTTGGTTATGTATACCAGATTCCCCACAACCTTCACCAACAAGAGAGGATTCATTTTAGAGCGAGGAGAGGAACAAAACAAAGCAATTTCAAGTTCTCTCCCCTTCCTACTTCTGCCTTTTTTTTTAAAACCACCTTTTCTTGATAACAGCTTTATTGACAGATAACATACATACCATATATTATAATATCTTCTTTTAAAGTTTACAAGTTAATACATATAATCTATTCTTTAACGTTTACAATTTAATGATTTTTCATACTCATATATGCTATATTCATAGCAAGGAACCATGTAAATGTCACCACAATCTATTTTAGAACGTCATTCTCCAAAGGACACCCTACCATTTAATTATCACTCTCAACCTCCCTCCCACCCTCTCACCTTTAGTTCCAGGCAACCTCTAATCTAGTTTTTGTCTTACCAAAACCAAACAAAGCAGGACAAAACAACCCCAACCCATCCAGCCTGAGTTAATGTACACTCCTAATGACCCTATAACACAGAGTGGAGCTGTTCCAAAGCATTTCCAAGTCTGTAATATTTACAGCTACTGCTATGGTGGGTTTGAACAAATACAGATTTTTTTTTTAAACAGACTAGTTTATTTACAAAATTCAAATACATTGTTTTCCAGAAGATTCTTTTCCATCACCCCTCAACCCTCTACCCATCAAACTGTTAACTTCATGATTAATCCCCCCCTCGCTGCACACCCTCAAAAAATACAGAATTTTTGAAGGACACTGCTTTTTTTTTTTTTTTTTTTAGGGGACAGAGTTCTTTAGCTATTGTGCCACCAAGGAACTTTCTTTTGTCTCCATGTTGTTGTTATGTGCCTTCGAATTGCAACCAACCCGTAGTTCACCCACCTGCGAATTCTCAGAGGCTGCAAACTGCCAGAGAGGAGATTGCTCATCTTTCTCCTGAGGACCAGCTGGTGGACTCAAAACTGCTTGCTTTTTGGGTTGGCAGCACAACTCCTTATCCCCATAGGCCATCAGAGTTCCCTCTGTCTTTATAGATTTGGCTGTTATGGGCATTTCATGTAAATGTGATTGTGCAACAAAAGCCTTTTGTATCTGGCTTCTTTCACATAGCATAAATGTTTTTCAGTCTCATTCATATGATAACATTAAGTAGGCCATGATTTTTCACAATTGAATACTATTTCTTTGTAGAGTATGCCATATTTTGTTAACCCATTCATTTGTAGATAGGTACTTGGGTCATTCCCACCTTTTGGCTTGACCCAAAAATCTAATGCTTTTGAGGTCTGAGAGGAACCCAGGGGTGTGCAACTGAGAAGACCAGAGTTAAAATAACTCTAGGAGGACAGTCAGCAGAGAGTTATGCTGCTAGCAAATGGTCCTTGATTTAATGCTCTGCTGTCAAGTTGTAACATTTAAAAAATAATTTTACAAAGGCATCACATTTTCATTTGCACTGAGCCCCACAAATTAAATAGCCAGATTCCTGGGCAATCTGGGCAGAGTCCTGGAAATAGCACTTTCATGTCCCCATGCTGCTAGTTTTCTGTTTAGCTATTTGCTAACTTTGACCCAGGATCTAATTTCTGGCAGCCAATTTTAATAGAGAGGAAGCTCCCTAAGCAGTATTAAAGCTCTGGTGGCTTAGTGCACTACATGTTGCTTAATGCATTATGTGTTTTATCGCAACTCAGTTGATAGTGGTTCAAATCCACTAGCTGCTCCATGATGGAAAGATAAGCAATTTCCTTCTGAAAAAATTTATAGCATTAGAAAACTATGGGTCAGGATTGACTTGATGGCCGTGGGTTTAGTTTTAACCAAAGTCATTTAACCATGGAAGAAGAGCAGAACAGAAGACAAGGAGCCCTGGTTGGTGATATGTGTGTGTGTGTGTGTGTGTGTGCGCGCGCGCACGTGTGTGTGTTTGTGTGTGTAGTAGTAGTAGTAGTAATGAAAGAGGTGCTAAGAGAATGGGTCAGAACTCCAACTCAACCTCTGATTAATGATATGGTCTAGTAGTTACTGGATGCTATTGGATGCTACATCTAATTTCCTAGGGAGCTCTGGTGGCCTAGTGGCAAGAAACTGCACTGCAATCCTGAAGGCAAGTTCAAGGCCACAGCTCCTCAGTGGGAGAAGAATGAGCAATCTTCTCAGGTGTAATTAACTGCTTCTGAAAACCCGCTGGAGGGTCAGTATGGGTTGGTTCCAACTCCACAGTACACAACAACATCTAATTTCCTGCTTTTCTTCACTCACATTGGTTGTGTGCCCACCATGGTCCAGGTACTTGGGTTGCACAGTCTGAAACATATAACTCTCAAGGAGGCAAAGGTGCATCAGAAAGGGTACCAAATTCCATTATTGGCTCTGGTCTGGCCTCTCTCACTGATTGGCTGATCTAAAGTCCATTTTTTTCCTTATTGGTCACTAGTTTCCATGTTTATTTCTTTTTTCCAGTGTGTTGTTCTAAAAATATATCAGAATTTTGTAAATAAATTAGTATATAAAAAATAAAATAAGAGGAAGCTCTGGTAGCTTATTGGTAAGGAATTACATTGTTAACCTAAAGGCACGACGTTCATATCCACTAGCTGCTCCATGGAAGAATGGGCCATCTCCTCCTGTGTGGTTGATGCTTCCAAAAACCTGCTAGAGGATCAGCTATGAGTTGGTTTCCACTCAATTATATACACAATTTATCCCAAACTATTACCTGACCTACCTAAATAGTGGACCTTGACGTGGGGTGTGGAAGGACCCCCAATTAGTCATTGTCTAACTTACAAAATCAAACGAGTGAAATGGAAATAAATCCAGGCCAATGATGACATACATACTATTTTGGGAATGTAGTCTATACAACAATTGTTTTATAATTGAAATCAACAACAATAACAACCATAGACTCAGAATTGACTCATAGCTGATGACCCTTGAGCTGGTTTTCAAAGACAGTAAATTGTAGGGGAGAAGATTGCCCATCTTTCTTCTATGGAGCAGCTAGTGGATTCATCTTTGCATTGGCAGAGCAATTCCTTACTGAGCCACTAGAACTCCACATGACAAAATAAAGTGAGGGTGATGTTGGAGAAAGAAAAAAAAATGCCCTGTTTTTATAGAATGCATTCAGTTCCAGAGGTATGACTCAAATTTGAAAAATAAAATGCGAACATGCTCTGCATTTTTCGAACAGTAACTTTGGATTATTTGTCTATTTCAGAGGTAAGTAGGAGAAAGCAAAATATTTATAAAATATAAGAGATGAGTTATATAAATTTGATTGCATCAAAACAAAATTAGGGACAGAAAAAAAGGGGAAGGGTATTGAAATAGGCCCAGACACAAAGGAAAGATGCCAGCAATATATGACAAAAACCTGATTTCCACACTAGGATAAGAGGGCTTATAAACCAGCAAGAAGAGTATCCAACAAATAATTGGAAAAAGTGGCAAAAATCTGCTTGAGTGCAGGGGAAGAAACATAGATAGAAAAATGGCTTCAATTGTTAGATTAATGAAGATCATAAAAAAGTTGGAGAGTTGCTCTGCAAGCCAAGGAGGAAGAAACCCTGTGACTCAATGGTTAAGTGCTCAGCGGCTAAGGGAAAGGTCATAAGTACCAACCCAACAGCACTTCAGGAGAAAAGACTTGGTCACCCACTTCCTTAAAGATTCTAGTCTTCTGCTATGTCACGTTGAGTCGCTCACAAGGAGTTGGCACTTCCTATGGCATACAACAGCAACAGTCAAAGAGTTGGGAGGCATACACCGTTTTAGATTATTGGTTGGGGGAGGAAATTGGAAAGTCTCTTTGGAGCAATTTGATACTATCAGGATTAAAACCACACAAATCCTTTAAGCAATTAATTCTACTTTTAGAGTAGTGAAATAGTTTCTATGGATATATGAATATATGCATGAAAAAAAAGTTTGGTTTTTGATTCTTTGTTTGGGTTTTTTTTTTAGAAATTAAAAAATTTAAGACTCAGATATCCAGTTTAGGAGATTAGGTGAAATGGCCCATTACACTGACAATACCAGCAATCAAGAAAAAGAATTTAGTACATTATAGGCACTCTTATGGATTCATTATACTATCAAACCAACTTGCACAATTCTGCTTCTGGTATGCTATCACATTTTTTTTAATGTGGGTTTTTTTTAAAGTATAAAATAAGATAATAAAAATTTCTGAGAAAGAAGGTCAGAAATAACATAGAAAACATTTCCTAGTATATGCTTATGAAGAATCTCTTTTCTTTTTGATCTTTTGCAGTAGCGCAAGATCCACAAGAGTTTGTTTTGTTTTGTTTTAAAACTCCGAAATCTAGTGAGTAAAGTTCGTCCCTTTATAGAAAGGGGATGGGCACTTGGGACTGAGAAAATCTCTAGACCCCAATCCACTGGGGATACGTGTTAAAAATATAAGTTTCTTGACATCATCCTCCATGTGAGGATTTAAGAACCAACCTTATGTACAACTTTAAACAGGCAGCCTGAGTACATCCCAATTAAATTCCAGAGAGGAGCTATAGGAAAATTGAGTAGAGCGGTCACTGGGGCCCCAAAGAAAAGGGAGGGCGAGAGGAGTGAGATGGGCTTTAGTTACTCAGAAAATTCAACCTCTAGCAATCTCTAGATTCTCCTAAGGCTTATGTTTTGGTTCACAGACCAGGTAGATGCAAGTCTTCGAGTCACGGTAATGCAGCTCCCCACATTAATCGCTGCACTATCCATTCTGGTGGAAGGTCCTGAAGTCTGAGGTTTTGAGTGGGCCTGAAAAGTGGAAGGATGAGGCTGGCCGGCAGGCGAGTAACCCCACCCAGGCCCTGCCCCCAAAGAGCAGAGCAGAGCAGAGCAGAGCAGAGCAGTCAGGAGTTGCTAGTTTCTGGCCCAACCTCTGTCAATTTGTCTGCTGAGAGCTCGCCTGCAGGAACCGCTCTGAAACAAGCCGCAGACCCAAACCAGATCTGGAGTCTGCCCTAACAAGGCCAAGTGCCTCTTTTCCATCTTCCAGAGGATAAGCGGAAATATTTCACACCTATTTTCCAAACACAGGTGGGACCCTTGCAAGCTCTTGCCTCATGCGGAAGGCGGCCTCAGGGGTGATTTGCGCAAAGGTGCGCAAAGGTGGGGAGGTGTCGGACCTCTCAGGTGATCAGGGCTCCGGTTCACTTGCCTTGCCTTGGGGCAGCCTCTCGGCCACGAGCCTTCAGCGGGCGGAGCGCGGCCTTTCCCGAGAGCGCCAGAGGTCTCTGGTCACTGCGCCTTTGCCCGAGGCGGGAGCGCGTAGATCGGAGCTCAGTGCCCATCGCTGTCCCGTGGCCAGCCTGCCTCAGGGTCTCAAGAGATGACAGACACCCACAACCTATGTAATCCACAGGAAAGTTCTGGATCCTCATTTTTATATGTTGTTTATATGCTTTGATAGGCTACTAAAACTAACAAAAACCAACCAACAAACAAAACCAAACATGTAAGTAAACGTTACAATATTTTTGGGGCTTAAACGGCATAGTAGTTTTTCTTCTTTTTAGCTTTTTGGTTTTTGGTTTTCTTATTTCTACAAAAACGTTCCTGTTTTTTGTTGATTTTCTTAATAATTGTTTTACCGTCATATCAACGAATATTTTAGCTATACATTTTGAATATGTGAATCATTGTAAAAACAACACAACTACAAAAAAAAGAAACACGTACAGAAGGAAATGAGACATAAAGGGCCCCCGGATTCGCCTACACTCAGTTCCCACCACCGCGACAAAGCAGCGATAGGTTTATTTAATTTTCAAATCAATGTCATTGTGGCATAGCGTATCTAGAACAGAATGAAAAGAGCGCTCCTGTGTTGTTCAATGGATCTTGCCAGTGTGATGACAGTAAAAAGATTTACAGCTTCCCCCAAATTTCCATTCTGCGGTCTTCCCAGTTAACCCCCACTCATCACAGGCCATAATAGGTTTAAAAAGAAAAACCTTTCCAAAGACTTTTTTTTCAAAGTTGTTATTGTATTTTACATTTTTAAAATATCTGAGCTCGACTACATTCCACCGACTCCTTTACATCTGAGCTATCGCCAATTTTAATTGGCGATCGTGTCTGTGTAATTTGCTTTCTCATTATTGTGTATATTTTGAAAATTAATATATTCAGAGTCAATGAATAGGGCCTGTTTGCTTCACCTTCAAACTGTTGTGGGTTTCACCTCTCCCTTGTATGTCTGCGCTTCACGCTTCAGGGGCGGCTGGCATGGTCTCCTTCTCCCGACGGCTGCAAACAGCGCAGGGAAGAGATAGCACGGCGGGGTCAATGACCGCGATGCAGTCCTCGGAGATCACATCTGGAAAATTCAGGCGGCAGTTGGAAAATGACTTTTTGAGGGTTAGTCCATACGTGCTGGGGTGAGCCGTGCAACTGTGGAAGCCGCGTCCAAAGGACCTCCGGGGCGAGCAGGAGAGCCAGACAGGGCGACCTTTGCCCAAAGCGCGCTGCTCGTGGGGCCTACCTATAAGCACCTCAAGATTTGGGGTGGGTGGTCATCAGTTTTCACGAAACATGAAAAATGGCACCCAGATCTGACGGGTTCTTTGCGGGCTCCTGGGCCTGCAAGGGAAGGCAGGGCCTCTGGCACCCCCACCAGGGTTTTCGCCTGTTTTGTTTTCAGTCTCATTTGTGTTGGGAATGGCCACTCGGGAAGAGTATACCCTCCCAGGAGGTGCCTTTCCTTTGCCTCTTCTTCGCTGCTCGCAGTGCCTGGTAACCCACTCGGCTGAAAGGCTGGGCGGAGCAAGTCCTACATAGAGAGGTGGCAAATTGCTGCACTGGAACAGCCACTCCATTCCGGGCCATTCACTTCAATCATTATTAATTGACAAGGGAGGGAGATGCAGGGTGAACCAGTTAGGGTTTCCAGAAAAAAAATTCAAAACCAGAAGCGAGCTATCGCAGAAGGCATCCTGCTCTCATGAACACTGTAGAAGTGCGGGAGTTCAAATGTTCATCAAAGGAGCGCACTGCAGAGTGTTTGCTGGACGTTTCCCATTCCATGTATTCACGTGAACGGCAGTACAATGAGTTCACCGCCACCACTAACACGGTTTGAGTGTGTGTCCTGGGATATTTTAAATGTGTTGAGACAATCTGGTACACAAACTCAAACTGTAAGCAGCACAGTCACTTTATGTGTTTATAGGGGTGTGAATACACACAGTTAAAAAAACCCTCCAAGGTGCAAAAGACTTGTATGTTCTTCCTCTCCTAGTCTCCCTCTCATTGTCCCTCTTAGTATTCTTTCTCGATTGTTCTTCGCACGAACCCACATTTGTGTCTTCTCTCCCTGAGTCCGCTTGGACGCTGCCTGTGCAGCGTCTCCATGGTGTGGCGAGGCCTGTGGCCTTGTATGTCTAGGTCGGGAACATCTTTTGTGTCTCTGAGAGAAGCTTTCCTCCTGGAAAGATAAAGTAATCGATAGGGTCTTTTAAATAGCTCCTCGTTTCCTGTCGGGAGAAGAGTCTCAGCGAGAGCACCAAATCTGCTCTGGTATGTCACCTTATCTCCCGTCCCCGCTGTTGTCCCCAAACGCCGCCTGTCAAGGGAGACGCCACCCGCATTAGGACCCAGACTGGGGCCCTTCCGCTCGGGGTCACAAGCAGCGCCCTCCGCTCTCCCCTCTCGGCCTTTTCGGGGTCTGGGGGCGGCAGGGAGAGTGGGTGAGGTGGGGGTATGGGAGCGCGGAGAACCGAATTTGGGTCGGAGGCGCAATTAACAAACGCACGAAAATCTCCCAGCCTAGGAAAAGCGCACGGGTGACTATCCAAGAGGGATTTTTCATCTTCTTTCATTTTGTCCTAACAAGGAAAAATTGTGCTCTGAGTAGCTGACGGGCAAGGAGAATGCTGGTAGCTACTCAGGGTCGACCTTGCACAGAAGGGAAATCTGTATTTATTCTTCCAAAAGGGCCGCTTTCAGTCAGCACTGCGCTGTGGCGACCCCCAGGCACCGAGTGCAGGGAGAAGACCCAACTCAGGCCTTCAGATCCAGCGGCTGTCCCCAGCCACAGCGGCTAAGCCTCCTAGGACCGCACAAATTGAAGCTGACTCGAACCTGCCTGGAATAAGAATAAGAATAAGAATAAGAATAAGAGAAAGAATATAAAAATAATAAGAGAAGAAAGACAGGCTGGCTCTGTCACCAGCCTTCCCTTTGCTTCCCTGCACAGCATCACTTGAGAGCTTTAGAAGGTTCTGTGCTCAAAGAACATTTGTGTCAGCACACTGGTTAGCCTGAACCACCTCAGTGGTCAAGCTCTGTCAACTCTACCCCCTCATATTTCTCTTCCTATGTTCAAGGTTGGCTGTATATTTTTTTTAATGAAGAAAAGAAAACCAAATTACAATTTAAAAACCCCTCTCAAGCCTGTACCCTCCCAGACACATTAGGAGCTTATGAAACTACCTACCATCTACATTTGGCGAGATTCAGCCTTCTCTGCTTTCCAGCCTCACAGTTCCCCACATGACTCAGGAAGCTGCAGGGGGAAATTTTTTTCTTGGCTTCAATACAGATCTGTGCCCTCCCAATTTCCCCAGGATCATTCTGGATTAGACTAACAGCTGAGAGAGGGCCACCCACCAAAATACAACCTGGGGAATTTAAGGTCTTGGGAAAATTTGAGTTCTTATTAGGTTGTACTCATTCACTCACTCTGCCATTATGGAGCCAGACTCCATGCATAGCTGACCCTCCAGTGGGTTTTCCGAGGTAGCAAGTCACATGGGGGGAGATTGCCCATCTTTCTTCCTTGGAAAGGCTGGCAGATTTGAACAGCTGTAGAAATGCCACCTTGGAATTTAGCAGTGCAAGTCCCTACCCACTAGACCGCTACTAGGTGGTGCCAATGGCTGAAGTGCCCAGAGGCTAACAGAAAGGCTAGACGTTCAGATCTACCCAAAGCACCTCAGAAGAAAGCCCTGGTGATTCACTCTGACACTGGCCTTTGCAAGCCCGTGGAGCACAATCCCACCCTGACACAGGAGGTCACCTGGAGTCTGGGTGATTTTGCTACTGAGTGAGTCTGATTTTGTTACAGAAGAGAAAGAATACAAGGCAAAGCATCTTGGAGAGGAGGAGGAATTTCTGAGTCTTCATTTTTCAAGGCTGTGATGTTGACTTTCCCACTGTTTGTGGCTTTTCTATACTGGTCTTGTCACAATGACGGAAAGAAAATTTGATTATTATCAGTAAACAAAAGATGTTACTGGTGAGGAGAGACCGTTTAGAGATTATTTTTTTTTTCCATGATGGCTTACGTGCAGCATGTGCTGCGTTGCACTTGGCAGAACGTGATCTGGTAGACACCCCTCCTGGACCATGGCCACATGTCCTTCATCTCCTGGCCTCTTGAATTACTTCTGGTAACTTAGTTACTCAGGTAACTCAATAGGCCAGGAGATGAAGGACAAACGGCCATAGTCCAGGAGGGGTGTCTACCACATCATATTCTGCCAACTGCAGCACAGCACGCACTGCACTTCAGGCCTCTGTAGGCCTGGGAAGAGCCCTGAGTGTGTCTCGAAGCCCTTAACTACAATAGAAAAGTTGGAGATTTGAATTCACCACCTATTTCATGGGGAAAGAGGGGACAGTCTTCTTCCAAAAGGATGTACAAGCCTGCATACACTGTAGGGCAGCTCTCAGTGTCACTAGGAGCAGGAATCGATGGCAATGGGAGGTAGATCATGGGAGGGTACTCTGGATTGAATTGTGTCTCCCAAAACAGATGTAATCCTCACTCCTATCCCTATGGATGTAAGTAACCTTGTATGGATGTACTAAACCAGTCACAGGTGAGCTGATTCTGACTCACAGAGACCCTGTGTGTGTCAGCGTAGAACTGCGCTCTGAAGGGTTTCAGTGGCTGAATTTTCAGAAGTCCATCCTTTCTGTCTTTTAAAAATAATTGAGTCTTCTAAGGGCTGAGTATCTCCCTAGTACCATGTAGATCTGTTTATCATTTGTGCCACAGGGTGAGTTCAGTTTCAGGCTTAAAGAATGGCAAAAGGATACAGTCTGAGGGGTTCCACTAATCACTATCAGGCCAATAAGCCCATTTTGAGATTTATTCTCCCTTATTTTCTGACTCTACCAAAGACTTTCTATTTAATGTGATCCTTTGCAGAACAGTTAGCAGTGGTAGCCAGATACCATCTAGTTCACTAAGCTTTTCTATGAAGTCCGTTTGGCTGGACGTAAACCATTTGAACCACCCAGGAACTCCACAAATATACAAAACCCAAAGCCACACCCATTCCATTGGGTGGATTTTGACTCATAGCAACCCCATAGGACAGAGTAGAATTGTCCATAGTGCTTCCACAGATATTATCTTTATGGAAACAGACCAGACTATCTTCCTCTTACATGATTATAAGATTGTGTTGTTGTTAGGTGCCCTGGAGTTGAGTACAAATAATAGCATCTCTATGAACAACAGATATAAACCTTGTCCTGTCCTGTGCCATCCTCACAATCTCTGACACACTCAAGCCCATTGCTGCAACCACAGTGTCAATCCGGCTGGTTAAGGGTCTTTCTCTCCTTTGCTAACCCTATACCTTTCCTAGTATCATGCCCTTCTCCAAGGAATGATCTCCCCTAGCAATATGCCCAGAGTATGTGAGCTGAAGCCTCACCTTCTTTGCCTCCAAGGAGCACTCTGGCTTCACCTTTTACAGCACATCTCTGTTCTTTTGGCAGTCTGTGGGATGTTCAGTACTCTTCTCCAATACCACAACACAAAGGCATCAATTCTTCTGTTGTCTTTATTCTTTGTTCACCTCTCAGCTGCATAACAAGTTATTGGAAAGACCATGGCCTGAATCATGCACACCATAGTCCTCAAACGGACATCCTTGTTCCTTGATAATTTGTGAGGTCCCTGACTGCAGACTTTCTAAATGTAATGGATCTCCTTACTGCTGGTACTGAGTGTATTGATTGTAGATCCAAGTAGGATGAAGTTACTGATAGTTTCCATCTATCTTTTCTCCATCTATCATGATGTTGCCTATTGGTTCAGTGGTAAGGATTTTTGTTTTCTTGACATTGAGATGCATTCCATATTGATGGGTGCAGTGTTTAATCTTCTGCAGCAAATGCTTCAAATCCTCTTCACTTTCAGCAAGCTAGATTGTGTCATTTGTATAATGAAAGTTATTCATGAGTCTTCCTCCAATCCTGATGCCACATTCTTCTTCATAGAGTCCAGCTTCTTGAATGATTTGCTCAGCATACCTAGTTTTAAACCATGTAGTGTTTCCTTGATCTCTTTGCATAACAGCTTCTTGGTCTGGGTATAGATTTTTCATGAGCACAATTAAGTGTTCTGCAATTCCAGTTCTTCTCAATGATAGCCACAATTTGTTATAATCCACAGAATTAAATGCTTTGCATAATTAATAAAGCACAAATAGATATTCTTCTGATATGGTCCTACTGTTGATTTGTTTGTTTATGGATGCATGAGTAGCTCTACATTTTTAGCTGTTATGAGCAGTGACTGCTTCTCTGAACATTCTAGTACATGTCTTTATGTGAACATATGAATGAATTTTTATTAGGCATAATTAAGAGCAGAATTTATTTTTTTTTTTCATTTCCCCCCCACATTTTAACTGTTCTTTATTATTTTTAAATATTTTTTCTTTTTTGTGATTTTAATGAAAGTTTACAGAAAAGTTAGATTTTCATTTATTACTTGTTGCACATTTTACCCCCTTTCCCTCTGTGTCCCCTCCCCCAGAGCTTACTTTTTTTAATGTTCAAAAAAATTTTTAAGAGTAGAATTTCTGATAGCAGAATAGACATAAATTCAACTTTGGTAAATACTACTCAAGAGTTTCCAAAGTAGTTGTACCAAATTATGCTCATATTAGTAGTGGCCTAGTGGCAAGAAGCTGCACTCAATCCCGAAGGCAGGTGGTTGAAGGCCACCAGCTGCTCTATGGGAGAAGGGTGGGAAAGCTCCTCCCATGCAATTAACTGCCTCTGAAAACCCACTGAAGGGTCAGCTTTGGGTCAGTTCCAACTCTATGGTATACAACTACAACAACTGTAGTGTATGAGAATTCTCCTTGCTTTGTATTCTCCACAATACTTACTTGGTTTGTGCATTTTTAATTTTAAGGCCTTCTCGTGAGAGTTTGGTGATATTTCATTGGAACTTATTTTGCATTGGAGCTCTGGGGTGTGTGTGTGATGCATAGGGAGTTGCAGTGCTAACTCAAAGGGCACACATCTCTGGTGGATTCCACCACCAGTAGCTCTGGGGCAGAAAGATGGACAATCTCCTCCTGTGTGATTTACAATCTTGGAAACCAACCAAGGTTCAGCTATGAGTTGAGTTGGTGGATGGCTAATGACATTGCACACCTTTTCAAATGTTCTTTGGTTTTAGATCTGACTTTGTAATGGCCTGTTAAATTTCTTGCTTTTTTCTTATTGACTTACAGATGTTCTTTGTGTATTTTAACTACCAGTCCCTTGTTAGATATACATATATGATGACTATTATTTCCCAGTCTGTGATTCTCATATGCATTTTCTGAAGGACACAGCACCCATTTTTGTCTCTACTTTAATGACATGCTTTTTGACCTTGAGGTGGTAATAGCCCACTAGTCTCTAAGATATTTGTGACTGACATAGCTTCCTGAACTCTGAACATAGTATTAGCTTTCTGAGATATGTTCACATTCTTGAGCTCCTTGAAGACCTGCTCTCCCTGGTGAACTCCTGGAAGTCAGAATCCAAGCCCAATTCAGTTTGTTTCCCTCATAGTGACCAGAGCAGTGTCTTCTCCAAGATTTGTGAAATAGAAAAAAAACTCCAAAGAACACTCTAAATATGAACAAGAGAGTTGAAGTCACTTATTATATGTTCTTCATCTCTAGTGGTGAGCCAGATATTTTTGGAATTTCATGGGAAGACCTGAGATTTTATAAGGTACACAATATAACATGTCAAACTATAGCTGAGTCCTGTTCTAAAAAGTTCCAAGTCTAGTCCTGCCTCTTCCAGGTAGCCTTACCTAATTGCTTTGGCAGGGAAAAACACCTTCTTCTTGCAATAAACAAAACATGAGTGCAATTTTGTGGGATCCTTCTGGAAAGCAATGTGAGAATTTCTATTTAAAGGATATTTCCCCAAAAGTAAAGATAATATATAGAGAGTGATTTTAAAAATATTAATTTTATGAATTATTCATTAAGTATGATAAATTTATATATTTTTACTGCATTATTTATATTTCACCTTTTTTTGAAGGTAAAATAGTAAAATGTATTAGAAAGATACATCCCTGAAAGGACAGACTGCTCTCCTTGAAAGACTAGACAAGAGGAAAGGCCTGTTTTTAGAGTATCTATTGAGATGTTGTTAAATGCTGTTCAACTGAACGGACTCATAGCTGACCCTCCAGCAGGTTTTTAGAGGCAATAAATCTTATGGGAGGAGATTGCCCTCTTTTTTCCTGCAGAGCAGCTGGTGAATTTGAACCACATGCCTTTATGCTGGCAGCACAGCTACTACTAGGCCACCAGAGCTTAGTTCTCATTTTCGTTTTCCTTAATGATTTCTGTAATATTTTATATTAGGTAGTAACTTTTTATAATTGCATTAAGTGTTGCAAGCACTTTTCCCCTTGTCTTATAAAAATTTTTATTTTTGTGCACTGTATACACCAGGGATGTGTCCTCTCTCCATATCTTTTCAATCTATTTGCAGGACAGATCATCTGGGACGCTGAGCTCTATGAGGAGGAATGTGACATCAGGATTAGAGGAAGACTCATCAACAACCTGTGTTATACAGATGACACAACCTTGCTTGCCCAAACTGAGGAGGACCTGAAGCACTTGCTTCAAGAAGGTCAAGGACTGTATCCTTCAATGTGGATTGAAGCTCAACATCAAGAAAACAAAGATTCTTACCATTGGGCCAACTGGCAACATCATGGTTGACCATGAAGAGATTGAGATAGTTAGCAGCTTTAGTTTGCTTGGCTCTACAGTCACACTCTTGGTACCAGCAGCTAGGAAATCAGAAGATGAATTGCACTGGGAAAGTCTTCTGTCTCCAAAGTACTGAAGAGCAATGATGTCAATCTAGAGACTAAGGTGTACCTGATCTAAGTCAAGGTCTTTGTAATTATGTGCTATGTATCAGAGAGCTGGACAATGACTAGGGACGATAGACAGAGAATTTATGCTTTTGAGCCGGCTGTGGTTCTGGAAAAGATTATTGAATATACCATGGACTGCTAGGAGAACAAACAGGTTTGTCCTGGAGAGGGTGAAACCAGGTTGCTCCTCGGAGGCAAGGATTTTGAAGCTTTGTCTAATATACTTTCGGCATGTTTCAAGGAAGAACCAGTCCTTGGAGAGGGAAATCGTGCTTGGGAGGGTGAAGGGACAGCACAAGAAAGGAAGACCTTGGATGAGACGGATTGACTCAGTAATTGGGGTAATAGGAGTAGGTGTGTCAGACAATAAGGTTGGCTCAGGATAGAGCAGGGTTTATAGTTGTTGTACATAGGGTCACTATGAGTCGCAAGTGACTTGACTGCTGTGAAACCCATACTTGGGCCAGGAGGCAGTCGTCAGAACAGAGCAAGGAAACATTGCATAGTTCAAAACTGAGAAGGGTCCTAGCTCCTTACCTTTTCAATCTATATGCAGAACAGATTATCCAGGATGCTGCCTTCTATGAGGAGAAATATGACATCAGGATTGGAGGAAGACTCATCAACAATCTGCATTATGCAGATGACACACCCTGCTTGCTGAAACTGAGGAGGATCTGAAGCCCTTGCTGCAGAAGGTTAAGTACTGCAGCCTTCAATATGGATTGAAGCTTAATATCAAGAAAAACAATGATTCTCACCACAGGGCCGAATGGCAGCATCATGATAGATGATGAAGAGATAGAGATTGTTAACAGTTTCGGTTTGCTTGGCTTAACAATCAACACTCTTGGAATCAGCAGCCAGGAAATTAAAAGATGTGTTGCATTGGTTAAGTCTGCTGTTAGAGATTGCTCCAAAGTACTGAAGAGCAACAATGTCAGTCTGGAGATTAAGGTGCGTGTGATACAGGCCATAGTCTTTGCAATTACTTGCTATGCATCAGAAAGTTGGACAATGACTAGGATGTTAGAAGGAAAATTGATGCCTTTGAGCTGTGGTACTGGAGAAGAGTATTGAATATACCCTGGAGTACTAAGAGAACAAACAGGTTTGTCCTGGAGAGGGTGAAACCAGGATGCTTCTTCTTTTTTTTTTTTTTTTCAGGATGCTTCTTGTAGGCAAGGATTCTGAGGCTTTGTATGACCTACTTTGGACATGTTGCAAGGAGGAACCAGTCTTTGTAGAGAGACATCATGCTTGGGAGGGTGAAGGGACAGCACAGGAGAGGAAGACCCTTGATGAGATGGATTGACATTATGACTGGGTTAATGGGGTAGGTGTATCAAAGGTAATAAGCTTGGTACAGGATAGAGAAAGGTTCAGAGCTGTTGTACATAGTTGTAGGTGACTTGACCGCACATAACAACAACAACAGCAACTAGATAATACTGTATAAAGAAGATAATAATGCACACCCATGTTTATCGCGGCTTTATTCACAATAGCAAGGAGGCGGAAACAACCTAAGTGCCCATCAACAAACGAATGGATAGAGAAACCGTGGTATATTCACACAATGGAATACTATGCTGCATTGAAAAACAAGGAACTCATGCAATATTATTCAAAATGGGTAACCCTGGAGGACATTATGCTGAGTGAAATATCTCAGTCACAAAGGGACAAATACTGCATGGTGCCACTGTTGTAAAACAGGACTGACATCGGGGTTGGGAGGAGACTGAGAAGGATGGGATAAATAATGTATATTGAAACAGATGAGGGAGAAAACTGTTTAAAAGGGGTATGTGATTAGGTATTATTGTCATGACAGGAGTCCAGAATGAAGGCTGCACAGTGGAGTGGACCTGGGGGTAGAGATTGTAAAACAATGAAAGAATTTTTCTTTTACTTTTTAAAGAGAAGAGTGTACTGGGGGAAGGAGTGTGTGTGCAGGGAGAAAAGTGCAAAAACGAATGAATGGAAATCCAAAGTCCCTGTAAATTTTGATTAAAATTCATAAAAAAAATTAAAAAAAGGAAGATAATAATACATAAATGAGGTTTTGTTTCCCAGTAAGAACTGACCACAGACCAACAGCAGAAGGAAGGCATGAGGACTCTGTCCTCAATAGGGTGTACATTTGTCTGGAGGCAGTGGGGATTCCACAGAGGAAAACCCACTCCTGCTGCTGTGACCTCTTGGAGCATGGGCATCCTATGTCGATAACGTTAGAGACTGGCCAAATCTGGAGGCTGCCTGTCTACAATCTTCATTGTAGGTGAATACTGGTTGGAGGAAGCTGCGTCAATAGCTTCTCCAAAGGCAGAGGGATTCAAAGCAGGTAAACCAGGAAGTGGGGGGGGGGGAAGAGAGTCCTGGATTTGGGACTGAATGGGCTTGGGGAGCATCTAGCACAAAGAAGACATCAGGAAAGGACAGGTAGTGCACCTGGTCTGCGAGCATTTAGAGCTCAGGCTCTGGCTTAGAGTTGCTCACATTTAAATCTTTCTGGAGCCTCAGTCCCTTAATATGTAAAATGGGATTACTATTAGTACTTCCTAAAAGGTTGGTGTTTTTTTTCATTAAATGAGAATGTGTTGTAAAATGTAGTGGCAAATTTGGAAACACTCCCACTGAGGGGTGAAGTCTATGTCCTTGCCCTTTGAGTTTGAGCAGGTTTGTCACTGCTTTCGTCAACAGATTGCTTTGGAAGTGACAAAGTCAAGTCAGAAAATGACTTGTCACATCTTCTCTGTTTGCTGAATGCTTATTTTCAAACCCCAGAGTGAACATGGGGAAGTTCAAGCCACATGGAAACGTTCCCTGTGGGTGCAGTGGCTGGCGGTTGCAGCTGGGTCAGCCTCTGGTCATCCCAACCCAGGTGCCAGCCACATAGGGGAGTGAAGGGGCTTCCAGAGGATCCCAGCTCCCAGCGGGAGCAGTTATGATCGCTGAGGTCCAGACTTCCCCGAGCAGGGGAAAGCTATTTCTACTCTGTCTTCTTGAAATTACTGACCCCCAGAATCAATGGATAATAAAATGGTTGTTTTATACTACAAAATATTGGGACGGTTTCCTGCACAGCGACAGAGGACCATGAATCCATTGTTCTCCAGTTAGTTCCAGGACATGGTGACCTCCCGTCAGGTTTCTGCAACTGTGCATTTTTATGGAATGAGACCGCTCATCCTTCTTCCTTGGGGCCACTGACCTTTTGGTTAGCAGTAGGGCTTCTTAAAAGAACATAGTGCATGAGCATAGTGTAGAAGTTGCTCAATAAACAGTAACTCTTGGTGGTGTGTGTGGTAATGGGAGTTATCCCAGAGAGAAGGCTCTTAGGGAAGAAAAGGCACTCACCCGAGTTTGTCCTTGTTTTGGTTCCAATTTTAACCCCTCTTCCTTTGGATGGTGTCAGTGGCCAATGAACGGTCCTGGCTGTTAACTGAACATACAGGATTCTCAATGACTGATTTGTAAAATCAGACCAGATTGACGACTGTGTGGAACAAGATGAGGAGAACAGGTGCCAACTCAAAAAGTGTAATTAGTATCACTGAATTGTATACGTGAAGATGGATATATTGACATATATTCTCAACAACAAAAATGAAAATAGATTACATTTGCAAAAGAAAACCCTCCATATTAGCCAACAGTAATAATATTGTAAAAGAAACAGCTTATGAATGACTGTATGAAAAATCAATATGATTTGTTAACTTTCACATGTTGCTCTCGTGTACCATCAAGTTGGAACCGACCCATAGCTGACCATCTGGTGGGTTTTCAAAGGAAGTTAATTGCACAGGAGGAGATTGCCCATCTTTCTCCTTCAGACCAGTTGGTGACCTCGAACTGCATGCCTTTGGGCTTGCAGTGCAGCTGCTTGCCAAAATAAAAATAAAAATTATTTTTTATCACTCTCAGGGAGGAGTGAATGGCAAAGGACACACTGACAAAGGAGATTAATCAGAACTGGTTTTGACAAGCACTGTGGTGATGGGACAATTAAAACAAACTTTCAAGGAATATTCAACCTGAATTCTTCTGATCATATGGAGATTTTCAAAAGTATTTCTTTGAGTTTATTATGTTTGTTTGCGTATAAAGGATGCTCATCTAGATGATAACATAATTATGATAAAACAAAAGGGAGGAAATATGGGAAGCCAATACTAAACATTTGTAATAAACTGAATGCTATTTAAATAAAAAAAAA
>NW_006399783.1:13791967-13793352 GCF_000299155.1 Elephantulus edwardii
ATGGGAGTGTCAGAGACAGTGCGATTGGCACAGGACAGAGCGGAGTTTAGGGCTGTTGTACATAGGGTCGCTATGAGTCGCAGGCGACTCGATGACACATAACAACAACAACAATCTACAATAGCAAACAGCCACAACGGATCTAGTGGGAGGATCTAGGAGTTTCATCTTTCTAGCATCCTTCCACACATTAAAAAAAAAAAAATCCAGAATTGTATTGGCAAGAGTTATAGACTCAGGGAGGGAGAGGGAGGGGAAATATGTGCAATGATGAATGAATAAAAAAAAATAATGGTTAAGAGACTGGAGTGGAGATTGGAGAACAGGAGGGTGGCAAGCAGAAGAGGCATTAGAAACCATCATTGTTGCAACTACAAAATTGTGATTATACAGCAACTGTCATAATAATTATCCTGTAGAATAATGAGAAGAAAGACTTGGCAATCCACTTAAGAAGATTAGCCAAAGAAAACCTTACAGCTTACAAGAGAGTATCATTCTACCTGCTTGCTTTGGACACTCCAACAGGAGGGACCAGTCTCTGGAGGAGGACCTTATGTTTGGTCAAACAGAGGGCTGCCAAGGGTGGTATGAGTGACCCCATGGAGCAACAATGGATGTGAACACACTGGCAATTGTGGTGATGATATAGGACTGGTTGACATTCTGTTGTGCATAAATAAATTTGGTACAAGTCAGAGTCACCTTGATGGCAGCCAACAGCAACAAAAGAATAACATTAACTCAGGCACTGCTTTTCAATTTGTGAAGTACTTTCTACACAGTACTTTGCCCTCTTTAGTGTTTAGTGTTTAGAAGGGCAGAGATAACCCACTTAGAGCACAGCAAATGCTTTGTTGTTATTATCAGATGCTGTGTACAACAGAACAACACATTGCCTGGTTCTACACCATCTTCACAATCATTGTTGATTGCTAATTGAGGACTGTGAAACCCATCCAGCCTGTAACTTCCTAGCAACAGTGTCTCCTCTGCAGGAAGGGGATTTCTGTGTGTGTGATTTAGGCTTTCAGCCTTCTCAAGTTCATCTTGGTTTTCCCATCCCAAGATGGCCCAGGAGAGACTATATCAGATAACAACGAAAGGAATTTAGCCCTGAGGCTCAGAGGTGCAGAAGGGTCAAGCTCTGGATGTAGCAAACATTGTACAATTTCTTTTACTGCAATAAGTATATGGATAAGGGGGCTCTGGTGGCCTAGTTTGTAGGGAGTTTTCCCTGTTTACCCAAAAGTCTTGTCTCTCTGGCTGTTTGAATCTACTAGTAGCTCTGCTGGAGAAAGATTGGTAAATCTACTCCCATTGTGATTTTACAGCTTTTGAACATTCACTGGAGGGTCAGCTATGAGTCAGTTTGACTCCATGGC
>NW_006399783.1:13793452-13799054 GCF_000299155.1 Elephantulus edwardii
GGGGGAGGGAGGGAGAGAGAGAGAGAGAGAGAGAGAGAGAGACTGAAATGCTTAACATTTGCTCTTTCCATAATCTTCACATGCACATCCCAGTGACTTCAATTATGCTCATCACATTGCCCAACCTTCCCACTGTTAACGAATGGCAGGGATTTTCCCGAGCCTGGGGTCTTTCACCCTCTCTCGCCCACGCCTGGCATCTCTCTACTAATAAACTCTGCATTCTACATTTTTCAGCTGCAGCAAAACTGCCGTTTGGCTCTCCTCCGGAGACGGAGACGGTGTTACCACCACAGCGTCCTTGGGGGCTCGGTCTTCTCGGGTTTCGTGGCGAGCGCTTCCATCGCTCAAACCCGAGGTTCCTCCTCTGTCTGCGCAGCCGCGGGCGGCGCGGCTCCCCGCGGATTTTCCGCCACCGGAACATCTGGGCAGATCATTAGAGCTGCAGCCACGCCCCGCGCGGCCTGTGTCTCACCTTGACCTTGCTCCTCTGCGGGTTCGAGGCCCAAACCCCTCAAGTGTTCGCCCCCCCCCCCCCCCATTGCTTTTCAGGTCTTAGCTGTTAGTTGCTTCTAAAAGAGAGGGAGGAAGAGAGGGAAACGAAGAAAGAAGCTTGAGGAAGGAGAAAAAGATGATTAAGAGTTAGTTTGAACTGAGAGAGGGTGAGAGAAAAAGAATATGAGAGACAGACAAGAGATTGAGAAGAGGAAAGAACGAGAGAGGAGAAAAATGGGGGGAAGGGAAAGGAGAGCGAGTTGAAGGAGGAAAAAAAAAGGGAGGAAGAGAGAATAGAAAGAAGTTGAGAGAGACCCAGAAAGAACCCAGAGGGACTAAGACGGATTTGTGGATTGTTGTGGGGTAGGACTCACAGCGACCCTAAGAACAACAGACCTGCACCCTGCCCGTTCCTGTCTCATCCTCGTCTCTGACATACTTCAGCCCATTGCTGCAGTCATGGTGTCAGTCCATCCTGTTGATGGATTGATAGACACCTCAAAGGAAAGGGATGTTTCCACATCTAAGGAAAGGTGCCCAGCCCTGCGTGGGCGGGCTGCTCTGTGTGGGGAGGAGGAACCCCCCTGAGTCCACGCGGAGACTGACAGCGGCCAGGTGTCCGGGAGGGAGCCCCCGGCACCAGGCTATTAAAGGACATTTTCGCTTTGATGAAAAAGTTCATCTGATTGTTTAAATATTGTGAGAGGGCCTTTCTTTTAATCAGCTAAATGTGGCTGAGTGGGGTTGAAGTGAGCAGTAAATCATTTTGTCAGAGGGAAATATTCTGTGCAAAGCAGGAAGACCGGCGCAGAGGAGAAGTTAATGGGTCATCTCCTCTCCAAGGCGGTGAACCAGAGCATCAGAAGTCACAATATCAACTTGTCAAGGTTATCCTCATCTGCATAAACCACCCAATTCAAGGTCAAACATGAGAAGGAGCTGGGTAAGTTAGTTTCTTTCTCCATCCTCTCCTACCCCTCTCAGCTTAGTTAACACTATAACGAAAAACAAAATTGAGATAAATAATAAATACAAATAAGAAAGGGACATGATATGTCAATTTCACTGTGGCGTAGAGACATTGGGTACCTTTGAGCTGATTTGCAAACGTTATAATTTCAGCCTCAAAGGCAGGTGGTTCAAATACACCAGCTTCTCCACAGGAGAAAGATGAGCAGGCTTCTCCTATGTGATTTACGGCCTCTGAAAATATGCAGAAGGGTCAGCAGAGTTGGTTCTAAGTCAAGGACAATGACTTTGATTTTTTTTTTTTTTAAATCAACTCCATGTGATGAGTTAGAAATGCCCCATAGGGTTTCCTAAATTTTTATGCGAGTAGAGATTGCTAGTTCTTGACCCTGCAGAGCTGCTGGGAGAATTTGAACTGCCAACCTTTTGGTTAGAAAAGATCAATGTATTAAAAATATATTGCACCAATATAAAAGCCAGTTGTAGGTTGTTGTTAGGTGCCGTTGAGTTGAGTACGACCCATAGTGACCCTATGAACAACAGGGTTCCTGTTCTTTGCTGTGTCATCCTCACAGCTCCTGACTCATTAAAGCCTATTGCAGCATTTACTGTGTCAATCCACCTGACTGAGGGTCTTTCTCTCCTTTGGTGACCCTCTAACTTTCTGACCATCATGTCCCTCTCCAAGGAATAGCCCCTCCTACCAACATGCCTGAAGTTCAACCTTGCCTCCAAAAAGCACTCCATCTGTACTCTCTCCGAGTCATTTTTTTTTTTTCTGTCCATGGGATGTTCAGTGCTCTTCTCCAACACCACAGTTCAAAGGCACCAATTCTTCTGTCATCCTTATTCATTGTCCAGCTCTCAGATACATAGCAAGTGATCAGAAAGACCATGGCCTGAAATCAGATATACCTTAGAGCTCAAACTGACATCATTACTCCTCAATCATTTGGAGAAGTCCCTACCTGCAGACTTTTCCAGGGCAATGTATCTCCTAATTTCCTGACTACTGGTTACAAGGTGGATCCAAGGAAAATTAAGGTGTTAACAGTTTCAATCTTGCACTATCTATCATGTTGTTGCCTATTGGACCAGTGGTAAGACTCTTTGTGTTTTGTGGGTTTTTTTTTTTTTTTACATCGAGATGTAATCCATATTGAAGGCTGTGTTCTTTGATCCTCAGTGCTTTAAGTCCTCTTCACTGTCAGCAAGCAAGGTTGTGTCATCTTCATAATGCAGGTTGTTAATGACTCTTCCTCTGATCCTGATGCCACATTCCTCTTCATAGAGTCCAGCTTCTCCAATAATTTACTCAGCATACAGATTGAAGGAATCTTTAGTTGAAGGCGCATGTGTGTAACCATTGGCTTTGGAAAAATGAGTTCTTGTCTTGGTTGAAAGTCGGCTATAGACTGTTTTGGTTGGTTTTATTTTGTTCAGGACCATGTGTGAGTTGATTGGATTGGATGCATTTGGCTAGCAATGAGTTGTGGGCTGGAAGGCTCTTGTTAGAGCCAATGAGAGCCTGGTGCACAGGCCTGCTGTTTTTTTTTTTTTTTTTTTAAAATCCATTTGAGTCCTTGGGCCTGGTATTAATTTGTGTTTATAAAGAAAAATCTCTTAAGTGACACAGCATTACTCAGTCATTTTACTGTACTGAGGAAATTTAGGATTGGTGTAATACTGAACTGTGTGCCATTGGTGTTTCAAAAGCTATAATGGTTACACATGGTTAATTGTGTTTCGTGGAGCTCCCAGATTAAGACAGGCTTGGAAGCAGGAGTGGCATCTATTTCCTAAACAACATGCCTCTGGAAACTCTATAAACTTAGAGAAATGGCAATAGTTATAGGACAGGGTAAGATTTTTTGTTCATAGGGTTGCTATGAGTCGTGCTGGACTCGACAGTACTTAACAACAACAACAACAACAACAAATATATTGAATAGGTTTGGAGAGAGAATACAACCCTGACACACTCCCTTCTTAATTTTAAACCATGTAGTGTTCTCTTACTGTGTTCACACAACAGCCTCTTGGTCTGGTGTAGGTTTCATACAAGCACAATCAAATATTCTGGAATTATCATTCTTCTCAGTGTCAGTCACAACTTGTTATGATCCACACAGTCAATTGTCTTTGCATAGTCAATAAAGCACAAATATACATTCCTCTGGTATTCTTTACTTTCAGCCAGGATCCATCTGACATCAGCAATGATATCCTTGGTGCCACGGCCTATTCTAAATCCTGCTTAAACTTCTGGTAGTTCCCTATCTATGTGCGGTTCTAGCCACTTTTGAATGATACTAAGCTGTATTTTCCTTGCATGTGATATTAATTATATTGTTCGATAGTGTCCACATTCTGTTGGATCACCTTTCTTGCAAATGGGAACAAATATGAACCTCTTTCAATCCATTGGCCAGACAGTTGTCCTCCAAATATGCTGGAATAGACTGGTGTGCACATCCAGGGCTGCATCTGTTAACTGAAACAAGTCAATTGGTATCCTATCAATTCCTGGACCTTATTTTTTTCCAAGACCTTCAATGCAGCTTTCACTTCCTCTTTTATTACCATCAGCTCCTACTCATATGATATTTCCTGAAATTTTTCAATATCAGTAAATTCCTTTGGTACAGTGATTCTGTGTATTTCTTCTATCTTCTTTTGATGCTTTCTGGGTCATTTAATATATTGCTTATAGTATCTTTCAGTATTGTGACTCAAGGCTTAAATTTGTTTTTCAGTTCTCTCACCTTGAGAAATACAGAGTGAGTTCTTCCCTTTTTAGTCTCCAATTCCAGCTCTCTGCACATTTCATTATAATACTTTGCTTTGCATTCCCAATCTACCCTTCAAAATTTTCTGTTCAGCTCCTTTATTCAGCACATTTTCTCTCTATGTTGGTTTCTCAACACTCTAGTGCGATTTTTAGAGTCTCTTCTGACATCCATTTCAGTCTTTCCTTCCTCCTCTTTTTAATGATCTTTTACTTTGTTCATGGATGATATTCTTGATATCAACCCATAACTCATCTGGGCTTCAATCATTGCTGTTTAATACTTCAAATCTATTCTTAAGATGATTTTGAAATTCAGATGAAATAGATTCAAGATCCTGTTTTGGTTCTCGTGGACTTTTTTATTTTGACAGTCAAAACTAGTGAAATACCAGTTGCTATTGAATGAATCTGACTTAACAGTGACTCCACACATGTCAGTACAGCTATGCTCTACAAGGTTTCTGATAACTGTGCTCTTTTGAAAGTAGATGGTCCAGTCTTTCTTCTGAGGTGACTGGACTTGAACTTCAACCTTTGATGAGTAGCTGATCATGTTAACTATTTGCATCATCTGTTGTAGTTAGATGTTCTTGAGTCAGTCCCAGCTCGTAGCAACAACAGAAGGAATCATTGCCTGGTCCTTGCCATCCTCACGATGGCTGCTGGGCCTGAGCCCTCTGTTGCAGCCACTGTCAACCCATGTCATACAGGGGCTTCTGTTTTTGTTTACCTTCTTCCTTACTAAGCATCATGCTTTTTTTGCCTTAAACTAGCCCCTCCTGGTGGTTCAGTGGTAAGAAATTATGCTTCCAAGGTTCAAATCCACCAACTAGTACTGGTTCTGAAAATCCACTGAAGGATCACTTATGTGTCGGTTCTGACTCGATGATACACAACACCACCACCAACATCAAGTCCTTCTGATAACATGTCCTAAATTTGTGAGCTGATGTCATGCCATTTTCATCTCCAAGGAGCATTTTGATTGTACTTCGTCCGAGACAGGTTTGTTCATTATTCTTGTGGTCCAAGATATACTCAGTCTTTCTCACCAACATCACAATTCAAGGTTTTGAGTCTTCTGCTGTCTTCTTCATTGTCTTGAGTCCACGTGCAGCATTCATATGAGGTGACTGTAAATACTATGCCAATATAATATTGGCTCAAGTGGACCTTAGTCCTCAAACCATTTTTTTACACTTTAGAAGGTCTTTGGTAGCAGATTTTCCCAGTGCAATAATGCATTGTTTGGTTTTTTGACCACTAATTCTGTGGATATTGATTATGGAAAATGGAAACCCTTGACAATGCCAATATTTTCATTGGCTATCATTGGTCTAGAACTGC
>NW_006399783.1:13800100-13802167 GCF_000299155.1 Elephantulus edwardii
AGGAGGGGAAGACCCTCTATGAGATGGATTGATTCGGTGACTGGGGTAATCGGGATGGGTGTGTCAGAGGCAGTGCGGTTGGTGCAAGATAGAGCAAGGTTTAGGGCTGTTGTGCATAGGGTCGCTATGAGTCACAAACGACTCGACGGCACATAACAACAACAACAACAACAATCATTGGTCTAGTTGTGAAGATTTTTGTTTCCTGAGTGCTGGAGTGTAAGCCGTACTGAAGGCTATAGGCTTTAATCTTAATAGTAAGTCTTTCAAGTCACCTCTATTTTCAGCAAGCAAAGTTATCTTATTTACATTATGTAGAAGGTTTATGAATCTTCCTGCAACCCTAAAGCCACATTCTTCTTCATATAGTTTAGTTTCTTGGATTGATTGCCTGCAGGCATATTGAAAGTATGGTGAAATGATGCACTTTTCCTGATTTTAAACCTTTCAGTATGCCCTTGTTCTGTTTAAATAATTGTTTCTTGGTCCCTGTACAGATTCTTCATGAAGGCAATGAAATGCTCTAGAATTCTCATTCTTCATGATGTTACCCATAATCTTTTATGATCCACACAACCAAAAGCCTTTGCACAGTCAGTGAAACCTAGCTAAACATCTTTCTGGAGTTGCCTACTTTTAGCTAAGATTCCTCTGCCATTAGCAATGTTAACACTTATTCCACATTCTCTCTGAATTCTGAATAGTTTGGATTTCTGCCACTGGCAGCTTCTTTTTTTCTTTTGAAGATAAAAAGTAAAGATACATTTAGTTGAAAATTACATCCCAAAGGGACAGACCTCTCTTCTTGAAAGGAGATATGGAGAAAGGGCCTTCTGTCAGTTTCTTGCCTGTGCACTGCTAAAATAGTTTGGAATTATTTTCAGCAAACATTTACTAGCACATGATATGAATAAGATTGCATGGTAATTTCCATGTTCTGTTGAACCAACACAAGTATTATAGCCTTGGAAATCCCAGGGAGCAACTCTACTCTGTTCTGCAGGGCCACTATGAGTTAGAGTTTGCAGTTCTGGGTTTGGTTTTCTGATCTGTACTTTGACAAAGACTGACATAAAGCTTTAAGCTGATTATTCTTTGTCTCTGTCCTATTCTACCAGCATCATGATAGACAGTGAAGAGATTGTTAACAGCTTTAATTTGCTTGGATCCACAATCAACATTCTTGGTACCAGCAGCCAGGAAATAAAAAAGTGAGTTGAATTGGGAAAGTCTGTTGTCAGGGACCTCTCCAGAGTACTGAAGAGCAATGATGTCAGTCTGGAGACTAAGGTGTGCCTGACCCAGGCCATAGTCTTTGCAGTTACTTGTTACGTGTCAGAGAACTGGATAATGACTAAGGATGATAGAAAGAGAATTGATGCCTTTGAGCTATGGTGTTGGAGAAGAAATTGAAATACCATGAACTGCCAGGAGAACAAACAGGTTTATCCTAGAGAGAGTGAAACCATGCTGCTCTTTGGAGGCAAGGATTCTGAGGCTTCATGTGTCATATTTTGAGCATGTTTCAAGGAAGGATGAATCTTTGGAGACGGGCATCAGGCTTGGGAGGTTGGAGGGACAGCGAAAGAGAGGAAGACCCTCAAGATGGATTGATTCAGTGACTGGGCTAAGAGGGGTGGATGTATCAGAGACAATAAGGTTGGCACAGGATTGAGCAGGTTTCAGAGCTATTGTACATAGGATTGCTTTGAGTTGCAAACAACTCGACAGCATATTTCAACAACTGTCCTGTTATTGTTCTTGAGATCGCAGACTTCTGATAGATGCCGTTTCCAAATGGGGAAATCATATAAAGCCACTAATAGGAAGGTTGTGGTGGTTGTGGAGTTGACTGGTGCAGCTTTATGGCCAGATGGCTGGTACCATTGGAAGGGCTCAAATTGAGACACACACACACACACACACACACACACACACACACACACACACACAGAGCTCTGGTGGCCTAGTCGTAAGAAACTGTGCTGCAATCCAAAGGTGTGTGGTTTGAATCCACTAGCAGCTCTGAGGGAAGGATGGGCAATCAATCTCCTTTCATGAGGTTTA
>NW_006399783.1:13802306-13820250 GCF_000299155.1 Elephantulus edwardii
ATTATTTTTTATTTACTTTCAAAAATTAATTTTAATGAAAGTTTACAGAGACTTTTGGTTTCCATTCATTCATTGTTGTACTTTTCTCCCTGCCCACCTCTTTGAAAAGTAAAAGAAAAATTCTTTCATTGTTTTACAATCCCTCCCTCACTAGTCCACTCCACTATGCAGCCTTCATTCTGGACTCCTGTCATGACAATAATACCTAATCATATATCTTTTAAACAGTTCTTTCCCTCTTCTGTTTCGATACAGTATATGTAATTTATCCTATCTTTCTCAGTCTTCCCCCAACCCTGATGTCAGTCCTGTTTTACAACAGTGGCACTATGCAGTATTTGTTCTTTTGTGACTGAGATACTTCACTCAGCATAATGTCCTCCATGGTGTCACCCATTTTGTATAATATTTCATGAGTTCCTTGTTTTTCAATGCAGTGTAGTATTCCATTTTGAATATACCAGAGCTTCTCTATTCATTAGTTTGTTGATGGGCACTTGTTTCCATGTCTTTGATATTGTAAATAAAGCCACAATAAATATAGGCGTGCATATATCTGCTTGGGTGGCGGTTATGGTTTCTCTGGGGTATGTTCCCAGTAGTGGAATTGCTGGGTCAAATGGTATCTCTATTTGCAACTTTTTGAGAAAGCGTCATACAGCCTTCCATAGTGGTTGTACCATTTTACACTCCCACCGACAGTGAATAAACATTCTAGTTTCTCTACAACCTTGCCAGCATTTGTTGTTTGTTTTCTATAGCTATCGTCATTTATCAAAGTTTGTAGAGTTTCTAGAGGCATATTATTTAGGAAGTGGTTGCCACTCCACACACACACATACTCATTCATATATATGTGTATATATACATTTATATATGTAAAATACATTTTCTTGTATATATATATTCATTGTCCTCTAGTAGGAACTCAGTCCTAGCTGACCCTGCAGGTTTCAGAGGCTGTAAATTGCATGTGAGGAGATCGCTGTCCTTTGAACCACCAAGAGAGACACCGACTTTGGGTTAGCAGCTCAACTCCCTATGGACTACCTCACCAGAGATCCCTTATATTTACATAGATGTAGATTTATATATACAGTAACCAAGAAAAGATACCGGGGATCATTAATTTTGCATTGTTATATATTTTGCCTTTTTCTCATACCAATCTGTTTTACTGCTATTTCCAGGTTAGAACCTATGTTGCTGTTCTTGTTGTGCTCTGACATATCGGTTTTTGACTCAGCAACACCATGGGACAGAGTAGGCCTGTTTTGTAGGAGTTTCTAGGCTATAATCTAGGGGCTTTGATGGCCTCGTCTGTAAGGATTCCAACTGCATACCCACAGCCTGCACCTTCTGGTGCTTCTAATCCACCAGTCTCTCTGAGTGAGATGGGCAGTTGCCATCTTCTCCCGTGCCGTTTACAGTCTCAGAAATCTAGCTGTTAGTGGTTTGGACTTGGCAACAGTGAGTTTTTGATTTTAATCTTTACAGAAGAAGATTGCCAGGTCACCCTTTCATGAGGTGCTGAGCAGGTTTGAACCTCCAACTTTTAGGTTAGCTGTCAAGTGCTTAACTATTGCATGACCAGAGCTTTTTGTCAGGGTGCGTAGATGCTCTTTCTCCTTTTAAATTGATGGATAGCATCCAATTTTGGTGAGCTACAATTGATTAAGTTATTTCCTAATGATGGACATTTGGCTGATTTCCACAAACCAATGCATATCTTTCCCCTCTGGCTTCTTCTGTTCCCATATGTCTTGGCTCGCAGGATGTTAATTCATTATCACAGAGACTTCTGAGAAGGAAAAGCAGCACTATCATTGATAATTTTGGGACAAAAGGAGGCACGCACCAGGATTGTCCTGAGAATATTAGAATGCATGATCCTCAGTTTAGAGAAAGGTCCTAGTCTATGTTGTTTTAGTGTTTGCTTCACAAGATGAAGACCAGAAGCTGGACTTGAGATGCCAAGATCCCTTCTTTACTAATCTGGTCATTAGTAGCATGGAGACCACCTTCTGAGGTTGGTATTGGGAATAGGAATACTCAACAGATTAAAAAAAATCAAAAGAGAAAGATTCAGTGACTGAGAAGGTTCATCTGCTGAAGGCCTCACCTCCCAGAAGCTCTTTGTGGAATAAATGGTAGAGGTCAAGTGCTTCCAGAGCTTGATTTCACTCTTGACCACTCGCTGCTAACTTAGGGACAATCTGAGCTGCTGTGACCTTGAGGTAAAAGGTACCAGATTTTGTTACCGGACCCTTCAGGAAACATCCACTCTCTTCCCGCCCTCCTTTCTGTGACTAATTTCTGAAATCTCTGTAATGGAGAAGGGATTGGATGAGGTTTCCCACTCTGGGAGGGCTGTAGGTGCCAGACTGGACGGGAGGGAGGGAGGTGGGTGAGGGGCAGCGCGCCTGTGCAGTCACATGCCATCCCTGAGGGGCAGAAGCAGAGGCTCCAGATTGGGTGGCAGCAGCTGGTGGGGTGTTGGGATAATCTCGCTGATGACTGGGTAGATATGACTCTATTGTGCTAGTGGATTCCAGCGAGCAGTGTGCTCCTTGATGAAAAGGCCATGGTCATTGTCTTGTGGGATCTGCCTGGCTTGGCTTTGACAGTTCTCAGCTGCTCCATAAATCTCCCATCAGTTCCATCTGGCCAAAAAGATGTCATCACCATTTACTCATAGAGGCACAGAGTAAAGGTCAACAATGAAACAGCTTCTCTGTTCAAGCTAGAAAAGATGGACTTAAATTTCTTAGTGGAAGAGGAAATAGTGCTGATGTTGGGCTATTTATTCTCTAGGAATTGTTTATTGTCACACACTACACAGTATTGTAAGGAGAAGGATAATTATGTTTTAGGTAGGATTTAAGAGGCCAGATGTCTGGTATTTTCCAAATTGAACTTTAGTATCTTAAAGTTGGAAGGAACTTTATTGATTCAGCTTGGTTCTTTTCAGGATTTCTGTTTAAATAAATGGCACACTTATTGCAAATAACATTTTTTTTATTCAGAATCTCCATACATAAAATTGCTGTTTTGTTGCATAGTGACCAAAAGCACAGCAGCTCTGAAACCTGCCCTATTTTAAGCCAATCTCACTGTCTCTGACACATCTACCTCCATCACCGTAGCTATTGTCTCAATCCATCTCATCCGGGATTTTCCACTCCTGTGCTTTACCTCCACCCTTCCAAGCATGATGTCCTTCTCCAAAGACCGATCTCTCCTGGCAACATGCCCAAAGTATGTAAGACAGAGCTTCCAAATCCTTGCCTCCAAAGAGCAACTTGGTTTCACCCTATCAAGGATGGATCTGTTTGCTCTCTTAGCAGTCCATGGTATGTTCAATACTGTTCTCCAGCATCACAGTTCTAAAGCATCGATTCTTCTTCTGCCATACTTAGTCATTGTCTAGTTCTCTGATGCATAGCAAATAATTGCGATAGACTTACTGTGTGGAGTCTGGCTCTTTGTCCTCTCAATTTCAGCCCATATGGGGTGGTTCAGTTGGGAAATTGCTGTGTTTAAAATTCTTTAAATGGCTCCCAAATTTACACTTCAGCCTCACTAATTTTTGACTGTTATTGTCTTGTCAAGGGAATCCTGGTGGTGGTCTAGTGGTGAGAAGCTGTGCTGCAATTTCAAAGGCACATGGTTCTAATCTACTAGATGTTCTGTGGGATAAGGATGGGCACACTCTACCTGTGTGATTTGTTGTTGATTGCCTTCAAGTCGAGCACCACTCACAGTGACCCTATCAACAAAAGGCCTGAAGCCGCTCTACAACTATCGACATTTATCAAAGTTCGTAGAGTTTCAGGAGGCATGTTGTTTCGAAAGTGGATGCCACTCCTAGTGCCTCTGAAAACCCTCTGGAGGGTCAGTTATGGGTCAGTTCTGACACGACAACACTCAGCAACCTTGTCTTGTCAAGGGAGCTCTGGTGGTCTAGTGGTAAGGAGATAAACTGCCATCCAAAGGCACATGGTTTGAATCCACCAGCTGCTCCATGGAAGAGAGATGGGTAATCTTCTGTGTGATTTATTGCCTCTGAAAACTTGCTGGAGGATTTTGAGTTGGTTTTAACTTGGCTGCACATGACAACAACAGCATTGTCTTGTCAATTGCTTGCACACCCCTGGTGAAAGGGGCTCACACTGTTGGAGGAGGAACTGCTATCCCAAGACAGCGCCCATGGTTGGAAACACTTGACTTTCATGACAATAAAAGTTCTCTTACTTTATCCTCTTCTGAGTCTGGGACCCTTCAGAGGTTCCAGTAGCCCAGTTAGTACTCATCCAGCCTGTGGCTGTTTGGTGCTATGGTGTGATTCGAGCGCATAGAATCACCGCGTGACAGAGTAGAACGGCCCTGCCTGCCTGGTTTCCTTGGCAGTAATCATCATGACAGCAGATTGCTTTGTGGAGTTTGAACTACAAACCTTTTGATTAGGAGCTTAGTGCTTAACCAACCCTTGTGCCACCAGGACTCCTCATATTTCAGGCTGCTGAGTCATGTTACTAATCAAAGAAGGACCCTATTGCTGGACAGTGGGGATGCAGTGTCTGAGTCATGCTCAGTGGATACACTGAGGGGCAGAAATGCCTGATGAGGGGTCTCCTCACTCCTTCCTAAGCTAAAGGATCATCTCTCTCTGGTTGATCTGGTTTCTGAGGGTTGTAGGGGTGGAGAGGTTCCAGCGCCCCCTGCCCTGTTCACTCTTCCCTGGTACACAGGCATGGCTTTGATCTTCATGCTTCTTTCCCTTTAGGTCCCCATCTTGGAGCAGGGGTGGAATGGGGAAGTAGGAGACGGAATGTGTGTGGTGTGCCTCTTCAGGGGCATAAAAAACAATCAAAGGCATCATCATCCTGCTAGAAGACTCAAGGATGTCTTGGTAACTTGCTCTTAGAATCTTAAACTGTTCATATTAGGGAGGGTGATCTGTTTTACTGTTTTAATCATATGTAACTCCCAGTATCTTGGGTAGTATTTGATTCCACAAATGTGTACCATGGCCTAACTAAATTGACACATAGACTGAAAACCACAGAAGGAAAAAAGGGGCCTTCTGATTAACTCAGATCTGGAAAAGAGGCTGCTTGGATAGGAATCTTAGCTCTGCTGCTACGACTTCCGGAAAATCACTTACTCAAATCACTTACTCGATCCTCAGATGTCTCAGCTGTAAAATGAGGACAGTGTTATTATCATCTATCTCACGGGTCTTTATGAAATTTTAATGAGATAGGGAAGTTACTAAAAAATTATTTCTTTACAATGCCAGGTGGTGAATATATCAAGCTTTGCAGATTACACAATCTCTGTTGAAAGTATTCCATCTCCTATTGTAGAAGGAAGTGATCATGCCAAACTCAATCCTCTGCTATGAATGCTGTCTCATAGCCACCCTCTGCTAGTTTTCTGAGGCTGCGAACCTTTACATAAGGCTATTTCTTCTTTCTTCCTCCGAGTGTGGTGGATTAAAACTGCTGACCTTCCACACTTTGCATCCAGAAAGCTGAGAAAATCTTGCTAAAACTGTTATTGTGGCTATGTGAAGAGTTTTCTCTGCCTCTCAGAAATTGGATGAATCCTTATGGATATCATCTCCTTGTCATTTAAAAAAATGTTATTTTTAATTTAAATATTTGCTCTGATGCCTTAAAATTTATGAGTTCTTTGGGTTGAGGGGTGGAAAAGAGCTTGCTTAGGTTATGAAATTTGTGAAGGCAGAAATAAAGTTAAACAAACACACTTGC
Source organism: Elephantulus edwardii (assembly GCF_000299155.1). Classification (NCBI taxonomy): domain Eukaryota; kingdom Metazoa; phylum Chordata; class Mammalia; order Macroscelidea; family Macroscelididae; genus Elephantulus; species Elephantulus edwardii. Next base: position 13,808,084 of record NW_006399783.1, read on the forward strand.
TGACATTTTGGTTAGCAGCTCAACATGCAACACCAATTTATAAACAAAGGAGTGTGGCCACGTTCCAACAAGACATTAGGCACACATTTGGCCCAGAGTATGCAGACTTTGAAGAACATTGAAAGACCTTGGCTATTGCCTAGTATAAGAGAAGCACTAAGTAAATGATAATTTTGAGGATGGTGGGTCAAATCCACCAATCGCCCCAACAGAGAAAGTTGGGCAGTCTCCTCTTGTAACAGTTCACAGAGATGGAAGCCTGGTGGAGGGTTGTTATTAGTTGGAGTTGATTCTATAGTACTGGATTTTGATTGGGTTATTCTTATTATTTTACTATTGATGCAATTCCAATGCATTACAATGCCACGTGGGAGGTGTAGAATGTTCCATAGGTTTTCAATGGAGTGAGTGATCTTTCAGAAGATCACCGGGCTCTTTTAAGAACAAAGCACCTCTGGATGGATTAAAAAACACCAATCTTTTGGCTATTAGTTTAAAGCCCAACTGTTTGTATCACTTTAGGACTTTATTCTGTCAGCAATACTATTCTTCTCATTTCTAGTACTTTCCCTGTTTATCACTGTCATTTGGTTCTTTTTTTGGGTTGTGAGGAGAAATGTAATTCTACTCTGGTCCAAGATCACCTTCAACTACCCAATTCTTGTATTCTTTCATATCCCGCATAGGCCTGTCCCACAATGGGTAGGGAGGGCCGGCCTAGTAACCTGTAGGATATTGTAGAGATGACTACACATGAGTCCTGAGGCTCATTCAGGAGCAACACTGGAGCATGTCTTTGTACTACTCTGTTGGATCACTGGCTCTGGGAAAGGCTACCTGCCCTGCTGTGAGGAAACGCAAACAGCCCTGTGGAGTAGTCTGCCAGCTTGAAATTGTGACTTGACTTTTTAGTGAGGAAGATGGAAGTAAATCAGGTCCAGTTAAGCCTTCAGGTGACTGCAGCCTGCCCAACATCTTTAACACAATCCTTGAAGGTCTAAGTCAGAAGGTTCCAGGTAAGCTGGTTATGAGTTCCTGGTCCACAGAAAATAGATGAGATACTTAGTGTTTACTGTTGTAAACAGATATGGGGCAATTTGTTATACAGTAATAGCTAACTGAGCCACCGACTCTCATGAGTACCTCTGTGGTGTCAAAGATTTATCATCCAAAATGTCTTTCTTGGCCAATGAATAGCTGTTTATTTTGTGCTGAAGTATTTATTGTATTAAGGCGGGAGGATTAGGATGAGATACAAGGCCCTCTCTATTAGAGGCTTATATAAGCTCCTCATACCTCAATACTAGCTCTCTCTCTTTTTTGGGGGGCATACCTGCTTTCCAGCTATACTGCAAATGATACTCTAAAATGCTCATCAGTCTCTGCAAACCCAGCCTGCATATCCACAGTCCTGTAAGTCATTCCTTTGCTGGGTCTGAGTCTCTGGGAGATCTTCCAAAGAGCCATCCAACCCAAGGGACAGAGAGGAGTGAGAGAACTGAACGAAACATGAACTGTTGTCGTCAGAAATCACAAAGTTATATGGCAGATCAAACATTTGGAACAATGTTGACCCAGCACTTCTCATAAATGGCCTGCTATTAGTCGTAGCAGAACAAACTACGAATACATACCCTTTATTGATTGATTACTGATTTGTTTGTATTCATGGTAGATATTTGCTTTCCAGTGGAGTTTACCTGATCCCCTAACATTTCCAGTGGTAGAATAATTTGCAGATTCATGATCTGTTGGCCCTTGCCGATAGATATTTTTGAAGATCCACTGGCTTCAAATGATCTGACCCCAATAAATCATTTCAATTGCATCTCCCATAACCCCTTCATGCAATGCAGATGTTATCCATTCCAAATTATTGTTGTTAGGTGCCAGTGAGTGCACTCCAACTCATAGTGAGTCTAGGAACCACAGATCAGAACTTCGTCTTGCCTTGCACCACAGCCATGCTCCAGCTCATTGCTGCAGACACTATCAATCTATCTCACTGAGATGCTCCCTGTCTTTTGCTGACCTTCTACCTTTTCCAGCACGATGTCTTCCGGCCCCTCTTAACAGCATGCTCGAGGATGTGAGACGGACGTTTCACTATACTTGCCTCTGAAGAGCACCTTGGCTGACTTCCTCCAAGACAGACTTGTTTATTCAGCGCTCCTTACCACAGTTTAAAGCTGTCAGATCTTAGGTCTTCCTTATTCATTGTCTGACTTTCAGATGCATATGAAGCAATTGAAAATACTTGACTTGGATCAAGGACATCTTTTTCTGTAAACTGACATTCTCACTCTAGCACTTTTAAAGGGAAACTTGACAGCAAACTTGTCCAATGCAATACATCTTTGATTTCTTAACTGCTGGTACAGTGGATGCTGATTAAGAATCTAAGTAAAAATTATTGTTTTTATTAGGTGCCATGGAGTTGAGTATGACTCATAATGACCCTGTGAACAACGGATCTGAACCTTGCCTATCCTGTGCCATCCTCATGATCTCTGATATAATTGAAACCTTTATTATTACATCTTGTTGAGGGTCTTCCTCTCTGTTAATAATATCATTGTATTCTTAGTACTTATTTTACACTTATATCCTATGCCTGTTCTCCTTTGGTTCTAAGAGCAATCCTACAGAGTTTTATCCATTCCAGACATTTCTTGTGGAAAAGTGTTGTGGCTGAGGACTGAGCTTGGATTTGGACAGATTGTACCCGACTTCTGAGTGAGCTCACACACTCCTCTTTTCTTACTCTTCTGTTGTCCCCATTTCAGTCCTCTTCCTGGAGGACTTCTTCTCTAACAGGTGGGTGCCTGTTCCCTGGTGGCACTTTCCCTGATGCCCTTAATTGGTCAACAGGTATTTATCAAGGAACTGCTAAATGACAAACATTGTTCCACAAGCTTAGGCTGCAATGGTAAAAAGAAAACAAACCATAAAGCCCAGCAAAGCCCCTGCCTTTAAGGAGATAACATTCTTGGAAAAGAAAAGGAATAAACAGATGCAAATAGAAAACTTAAATTTTAGGAGTAGAGACCATTACACTGCTAATTGGTGAAAAAAGGAGAATTGAGGATAACGACTAATTGGTTAGGCAACTAGTATTATTTCCTGAGATGGAGAAGACATGAAGAAAATAGATTTTTGATTTGTTTGTTTCTTTTTGTCTTGTGAGAGGAGGATGCACTAGACAAGGAGCCATTAGCTTTCTTTTAAATGCATTATGTCTGAAACTCTTAGGAAGCTCTGATGCTTTAGTCCATAGGAAGTTGCACAGCTAATACAATTCTCTGGTGGTTCCAATCCACCAGCAGTTCCATAGGAGAAAGATGGATAAACTCTTCCCCTGTGATCCACAGCCTTTGAACACCCACTGGAGGGACAGCTAGGAATTGGTTCTGATTCAACAGCAGTAACTGATTAAATAGACACTGAGTTTTAAGCAGGTAGATCGGTGGAGTTTAGAAGAACACTCGAGTTAGAGATATAAATTTGGAAATAAGTGCATATAGTTGCTTTTTAAAGCTACAGCAATGGATGAGATTATGCAGGGAGTATGTAGAAAAGGAAGTGTAGGCTCAGGGCTGGCCTTGTCTTTACTGAAATTAGTTGCTCCACCCTGACTCCATCACACTCTATTTTGGCCCTTGCCACTCCTCACATTGAAATAGCTTGTTCCTCAATAGACTGGGAGTGTCTTGGGGGCAGGCACCATGTGTCACTCATCTCTGCAGCTGCTTTGCATAGTGTTATGCCCGATACATGGTGGGTCTCACTGAACGTTAGCTGGTATCACATGATCATAAGATTGAATGAAAGAACTATAGTCACATGCCACATTATGTCCATTTGGAAAGTGTCCAACTGCATGTTTCTGTGGTCTGACTTGTTCCTTCTGAGGGACGCCTATGCCCTGACTTGACAGCATGTCTTCCCAACATCCCTCTTCTGTGGAGACAGGAACCACTATTTCTGAGGCGAGTGAGTACCTAATTCTGCTCCCAAGTGGCCAAGATTAGCAAGGAATCTAGCTGGTGAAAGAGAAGTTGGGCCTCTGAGAATGCTCCCTTGAGGCCTCAGCTCTTGCCAGAAGCTTCCCTGCCAGGAGCCACCATACCATGATGTTCAGGTTGCCGGGCTGGCTGAGTGCTCACCTGAGCTATCTGTAATGAGAGCTGCTTAGGACACATGCCTCACAGGATTCCCCAACTCATATGCTCAGGAGCTACGTGCCCTACAGACGCAGGTGTTTGCACAATATCTTGTTGTTGTTATTGTAGTTGATTGCCATTGAGTCGAGGTTGACTCATAGCAACTCTATGAACAAAAGACCTAATGCTTTTCTATAACCATCGTTGTTTCTCCAAGTTCATAGAGTTTCCAGAGGCATGCGGTTTAGGAAGTGGATGCCACTCCTGCTTCCCAACCTGCTTTACAACTGGGAGCTCCACCAAACACTGTCCACAATGGGAAACCATTCTGTTATTTGATATCTTCATGACACAAGGTTCAATGTCATAGCAAACCCAGGTTACCTCACACAGCACATTGACAAAGAATGATGTGCAAAGTAGAAGAATGCTCCTCCAAATGTAGCAGCACTAGTCTCATTTAGCAGTGGTTAAGTGTTGTCGAGTTGAATATGACTCAGAGTAAGGTTTGCACAAAAGACCTGAACTCTATTCTATGATTGACATCATTTCTGTATATTTATAAGAGAGTTTGTAGAGTTTCCATATATTACAGAATATTTCATGGATGGTAAATAACAAATGGCTGAACTATCACTTTGGAGCATTAGGTTCATTATGAGCCTTGGTGGCCTAGTGGTAAGAGGCTGCACTGCAATCCTGAAGGCACATGGTTCGAGGCTACCAGCTATTCCACTGGAGAAAGATGAACAATCTCCTCCTGTGCAATTAGCTGCCTCTGAAAACCTGCTGGTAGTGGGGAAAGCAGGGAAGGGTCAGCTATGGGTCAGTTCTGACTCTGGAACACATCAACAATAACGGGTTCATTATAGGGAGCCCTGGTGGCCTAGTGGTAAGAAGTTGTGCTGGAATCCCAAAGGCATGTGGTTCAAATCTACTCTTGTGCTTCATGTGAGAAGGATGGGCAATCTCTGCTGTGCAATTTACACCGCTAAAAACTCTCTAGAGGGTCAGCTATGGGTCAATTCTGACTCAACAGCAAAGAACAGGTTTATTATGACCAAGTTCATGTTTTTACCTAGAATAATACAGTTTATGCTCTAAACCTAAGTCACCGCAGAAAAGGGGAAGCAAAAAAGGTCTCTACTCTTATATATTTTTACCTATCAGGAAGTAGGGTAGCTGGAGAGATGAGTGCTGGCTTTTAGGGGCGATAGTTGAGTGATCCAAAGTACATGAAACATGGAAACATGGAAAACCCAACATAGGGAAGATCATGTAGGAAAGTGAGACGGGAAAAGTCAGAAGATTAGCCAAGAAAGTGTCATTACTAATAACAATTATGGTTCAACAAATCATCAGAACTTTGGTTAAACAAGGAAAAACAAAAGAGGGACAAAACTTTTAAATAATGATTGATAAGACATCAAGGGAGGAAGAGTGAATAAATTAAGGAGTAGGGATTCAATTTCAATGAGCAGTTGCTAAGTGTTAGTTATTTTACATACTTCCTTGATCTGTGTGTTATAGGGTGGGGCCGTGGGGGTGGGGGAGAAAAGGGAAAAAAAAAGAGGCTAAAACCACCAAACAGCTAGTATTTAAACTCAAGTTTGTTTGGCTCTAAAAGCCATAAAGAATTAAAGTTTGTGTAGAAGTATAGTGTAGGAGAAAAAGTGGGTGCATACTGTATTAGAAAAACTGGATTCTCATGAAACATGACTTCCTTCAGTACCTCGAACGTGCCATCTTATTGTCTTTTGGCTTCCACTGTTTCTGAGGAAAAGTTGGCTGACTATCTAATTGCTGCTTATTAGTAAGGTAATTCACCCTTCCCCTCAGCCCCCGTAGCCACTTGGAATTTTACGTTTCATCATCGTTTTCTTGTCATCTTTACTTTTTAATACTTTTATTTTATTTTTTTAAAATCATGTCCCTGCATGTATTATTTTTTACGCTTCTAGTGATTTCTAGGGATTCTTGAATCTGTGATGTGCTGTGTTTTATCTGTTTGGGAAATTCTTAGCTATCTTCTCTTCAAACAATCTTTCTGCCACACTTTCTGTTCTTTATCCTGTGCCCTTAATTGCACATATGCTAGTTCTAGCAGTGTCATTTTTGTCCCTTTTGTATTTTTCATGACTTGTCTGTCATTTTATTTTGGTAATTTCTTCTAACTTAAAAATTGTTTGCCATTTTTCAAAGCTAAATTTAAACTCTGAGTTTTCAATTTTGGTTATTTTAATTTTTATTTTGTAATTTCCATTAGGGTTTAAAAATTATTATTATTGTTGTTATTTTTATAGTTTTTAGTTCTTTGGTAATGTTTTCAGTTTATCTTTTATTCCCTTGAACTTAATAAGTGTACTTACTTTAACGTCTTTGAAAACTATAATAGCTGGAGCCTCTGTAGGCCTGTTTCTGGGTTTATTGATTTTTCTTTTTAAATTTTATTTTATGTTATCTCCTTTTTGTTGTTGAGTTATTTGGAAGACTCAGATAATGTTCGTTTCCTCCCAAGATTTATGTTTGCTTCTGTATCAGCAATTTAGGATGATCTCAGAGAAAGTAGGGCGCTCTGGGGGCTTTGTCTGTGAAAGTCACATAGCTATGCCTCTGTGGTAATTTGAATTCACCAGTGTCTCTGAAGGAGAAAGATGAGCAGTCTTTCCCCATGCAATTTACAGACTTGGAAACCTAACGAGGGTCAACTATGAGTTGGTTCTGACTGGATGACAATAAATTTGAGTTTTCAATGTTGTCAGTTTTGAAGCAAAATGAAACTGAACCAGGGTCTATTTCTGACTCCCTTGTACTTGAAGAGTGCTTCTTTTTGGAGTCTCAGTTCAAAGCAAGGAGATTTTACCTGACCTCTTCTCCTGGTGTGCCTAAACTTTTCTTCTTTGCCCCTTAGTCCTATGAGGCTGTCAACCTCCCAGTCAGTCCTTAAAAAATTAGCAAATGCCCCAGATCTGAGGCATCTCAATAATTAGACTCACCTCTAAGAGTCTCCTCCTTCTCTTGTAGCCTGACAATTTTCACTATTTTGTTTGCTTTCTGGTGTCTTTAAGCAGTACTTTTTTTCCCTATTCGTTTTCCTCTTCAAGAAAGTAACCCCATTATTGAAACAAATATTTATGAGCCTCTAACAAAATAACCTGACAATCTTTTATTGGATTTGTTTCTTTTTAATGAAGAGACATGCAGATAGACAAAATTTTCACTGAGTAACCACTTCTGAAGAAGTATCTTATTTTTTCTTTTACTTTGTTTTACCTTTGCATGCTTTAAGGACAAATCCATCTCAGACAAAACAAATAAACAAATCAAACCCTTTATTTTCAAGTTGATTTCAACTCATGATTACCTTGTGTGCCAGAGTGGAGCTGTCCCATGGATTTTTCTTGGCTGTTGGCCCAATGGGTGAGTAGCTGTGCTTCCAACTCAAAGGCAGGGAGTTTTAACTCAGCAGCTTCTTCACAGATAAACGATAGGCAACCTCCTGTTGTATGATTTAAAGCCTCTGAAAATCCACTGGGGGGCAGCTATGTGTTGATCCCTATCAGTGACACATAACAACTATAACAATCTTCACGGTAGCAGATCAATCGTTAGGCCTTTCTTTTAGAAACTTACTGAGAGAGTTTGAACCACCAATTTTTAGGTTTTAATTTAATCATAAACTGTTTGCATTACTTAGAAACCTTTTCATTTTGGACAAAATGGATAGATGAGATTACCATTACTATACTTTACAATAATTAATGTTATTATTTTCTATTTTCTGAGGAAAAATGTAGAGTAATCATGTTACTAATTTTGATTCTGTTTAAATGTCACAATTCAAATGTGCCAAGGAAAAGACAGAACTTGACAATATTCTTCTTTTGTATATATTTCAAGAAAATGAAAGAATTTTCCATTTGTCTGGTTAAAGATGTTTGTTCTGCAGCTTTTATACTTGTTTTTAGCTGAAACAACGTTGATCTGGATTATTTATTAGCTGTTACAGGATGTCTGGTTTCATCCTTCCAGATTTTAGTCCTAGTCTTAGCTCCATTACTAATCAATTGTAAGGCTATAGGTCCCATGTACATTTCTTTTCTCATTAGGCACTCAGAACTCATTGCCATTGAGTCAGAACAGACTCATAGCTGACCTGCCAGTGAGTTTTAATAGAATATAAATTGCACAGGAGGATATTGCCCATATTTCTCCTTTGAAGCAACTGGTGGATTTGAACTGTGTACCTTGGACAATTAATGAAGATGACAGAAAAAGAACTGATGCCTTTGAGCTGTGGTGTTAGAGGAGAGCACTGAACGTCCCATGGATAGCCTAGAAAATGAATAGATAGGTCTTGGACAGGGTGCAGCCAGAGTGCTCTTTGGAGGCAAGAATAACGAGCCTTCACCTCACATACTTTGGGCATATTGCTAGAATGAGCTATTCCTTGGAGAGGGACGTGATGTTGGGAAGAGTGGAGAAGAGGAAGGTGAAGGAGAGGAAGACTCTCAACCAGATGGTTTGACACAGTGTCTGCTGCTATGGGCTCTTGTGTGACAGGAAGTGTGAGGATGGCACAGGATAGAACAGGGTTTAGATTTTTTTTGTTCATAGAGTGGCTATGAGTCATACTTGACTCGACGGCACCTAACAACAACAACAACCAGCACTTTTGGCTTGATAGCACACCTTCTTACCCGCAAGGATGCCAGAGCTCCCTTTTGTTAGACACATAGGGATAATGACATTGGACTTCCTTGACTTATGAGATTTTTGGAAGGAGCAAGTGAGATGGGCTCTGTGGAAACAAGGAGTCCCTTTACCCCAATAATGACTGTTTTCCTATTTTAGGATATCCTTACCTCAGGATTTCTGTAGAAATTTTTACTTTTTGGAAAGGAAAATTCATGCAGATTCCCAGAGCAGCCTGGTGATGTACAGAGCACTTTGCATCAGGCAGTCATTTCTGTTAACGGTTGAATTAATTAAAACTCATTGCACACCTTCCTCTGAATCCAGTCAGACAGGGCTGTGTTCTGCTGTACATAAGATCTCTGTGAGTTGGAGCTGGTTTGACAGCACCTAACGATAATATTCTTTCTGCTGCTTTCTAACCATCTGGTGAGTTAATGTTCCAGCAATCATTAAGGTAGTCAAATTTTAAATCTGGATATCCTATTGAGCTTGCTTTTTAGAAAGAAATGACTGTTTTGTTGTTGAGAATGTACATAGCAGAACAGAGATCAGTGTAACAGCTTCTACATGTGTAATTCAGTGGCACTGCTTGCATTCTTGAAGCTGTGCAAATACTCTCATCCTCCTTTTCTGACACGCTTTTTTTATATTGACATAAGTGCTTCCATGAACATAAATGCGCTGCCTCTCTAAATTTCTTATCTAACCTTTCAAGTTGCTGATGGTACTTTGATTCTATACAGATAGTTCTGAAAATAGCACAATGCTGAAGGCCGTCTTTACTAATTAATCTAAATGGTTATTTATGTTGAGTTCTCATTATTCTTTCTCTCTCTTCTTTATTCATTTAAATGCATTTCAAGTGGCTTCCTTGCATTATTTATTTTTATTTTTGTGTCTAAGAACTTTTAAAAGGAGTTCTGTAACTCTCTGGTTCATGTATTTGAATGCCAACTGAAAGGTTGACAGTACAAACCCACCAGGCATTCCTTCAGAGGAAGATGAGACTTCATGAAGATTTTACACTCTTGGAAACTATTTTTTTTAAAATTTTATTGTTTTTATTGTACCATCAAATCTGATCTGACTGGTACAGGAGGAGATTGCCCCTCCTTCCCCAGCAGAGCATCTGGTGGATTTGAACAGCATACCTCTGGGATTGCAGTGTAGTTTCTTGCCACTAGGCCACCAGAGCTCCCTACACTCTTGGAAATTCTATGGGACAAATTTTCTCTGTTCTATAGGGTGACTATGCATTAGAATAGATTCAACAGCAGTTGGGATATCAGTTTTTAAAACATTCTTCATGAGTACAACAGAGATGGTGAAGATGGCACAGGATCAGACAGGGTTTTGTCCCTTCATACACGGGATCACTCTGAGTCAGAGCTAACGCATGACATTCAATAGCAACTCCAAGAGCAAACCTGCAATGTCCAGCAGCTCTGTGCGGAGGACGCGGCCAAGAGCAAGCCTCCTAGCCATGCCCTCCCTCCACCAGCCGGGACTGTCACCCCACAGCGGCCCTCTGACTCTCACACTGATTCTGGCTTTTGTGGTCTGTACAGAACTACAGCTGACCCTGCCGATCTGTGGATGTGTGGCCAAGACAGGTCCCAGTGTCCTGCCTGGGCTGTGCGTGTGAGGGGAATCTGTGATGCAATGTGTGATGGCATTTGTGACAGGGTGAGGGAACAAGAGATTGCTGGCTGAGGCTTCAAGGGGTGTGATTAGATTACAGCTGGAGTTGCTGTCTGGCAGAGATGGAAGACCTGTCCCTGTGAATTTCATATGCAGTAGAACCCAAATTTATATACTGGCCAGAGGGATTCATTTCTGGAGCATGGGCAAGGGCCCAACAAGTGCAGAGCCAAGAAGTAAATTCCACAACACTGCCGTGTGCTGTTGCTTTTTTTAAATTTCTAATTCCGTTTCACTTGTGGGCTCTCTTTTTCTGAGGTCATGTATTTCCACTATTCTAAAACATCTGGATGAAAAGTGAGAAAGCTTGTCAGTCACTTGGCATCTTGTCTACCTCAGATCCTGTTTCTCTTTCTCTTCTTCCCCTCTTCATTGCCTTTGACCTTTCTCTGCATAATGAAATCCGCTGGGATGGGGGTGGGAAAGCCCGCAGTGTGGCTTGGTGCACAGAGCTTGAACTTTGACCCAGAAGACTTGAATCCTTGCTTGGCCACTCCCAACTGAGTGAGTGTGGGTGAGTGGTTTGATCTTACTGAAGCTCAATTTTTTAATCTGTGAAACGGAAAAGATGCTTGTTACCTCTTAGCTGTTGTTAGGGCTGTACGAAATAAAAAAAGGAAAAGTTAAAATGATTTGTTTGGCAAATCATATATTTCATTCCATTTGGGAATATGAATGAGAGTCTTATTTTGTGTGTGTGTGCGTGTGTGTGTTTGATTTCTGTTAACTAATTTTAGGAAAAAAGTTTTTCAGTGAAAAGGAATACATTTGGGTAGAGTTAGGAAGCAGGTATATCAGAGATGGTGAGCCTGGCTCAGGACAGGGCAGAGTTCAGAGCTCTTGTTCATAGGGTCACTTTGAGCCATAATCGACTCAATGGCACAAAACAACAATAGTTTACTTACTATTCATCCCCCTCCTCTCCTTTCCCATCATCTTTGATCTCAGTCTCGGGATGACTGCCATCAAAGACATGGAGTGAGTGAGTGAGTGAGTGATACTCACATCAAGGTTGAAGACAGAAAGAGATTCCAGATTGAGCCCCAAGTCAGCCCAGGTGGACAGTTCATTGCCATGCCCATGTGTCTGCCATATGTCTCTGGTAGAACTCAGTCCCTTTCTGTGAATCTCTGCTCAGGAACCTTGAAAGGAGAGGAATCTGTGGCAATGACAATTTTCCACCAGGTCAAATATTTATATTTAAATATATATATATATATATATAAATTCATACCGTGATGCCGTGATGTAGAGTTTTCTTAACTTCAGTTTAGTTTGCCATATCAAGATGCCCACTCCCTCTGTTATTCCTTAGAGGTCTGCTTTGTTTTATTGTGCTTTATGAACATTACATTTGGAGACAGTCCTGGGTTGGGTAAGCCCATTGACACCCACAGCATGCACTTACTTCTGTGTCTATGTCACAGATTGGTAATTCTCCTAACATTTCAAACTTTTTCATAGTGCTGCTTCACTCTTAATACTCTACAATGAAGTCTAGAAACTTTTTAAATGTAGTGGAGAAACAAAACATTGCGTGACTTGCTTTGTTGAGATATTCTATTTATTGCAGTGGTCTGGAATGGAACCCACAAAATCTCCCAG
>NW_006399783.1:13820350-13855762 GCF_000299155.1 Elephantulus edwardii
AACTTGAAAACTTATTTTAACCTAGACCAAAGCAAGAAAGGTTGTTTGCATTGCCAGGTCTTTCTTTCAAGTCTAGTTCAGTTTGGGCACTTTGCCAAAATCAAACCCAGCCCTCCTACAAGGAATTCTACCACTGAATCACCACTGTCTCTTAAATCATGGTTCCTTTAAAACACAGGCAATTTTGGGGGGCCTAATTTTCTTTCTTCAGAGAGATGAGTTTGTACTGAAGAAGAAAAAACATTATGATATTACTAATTTACCAGAACCCCCATTAATAATATTTAGATGTGCTGTTTTCCATTCATCTGTAAAAGTTTTTATTACGATATGTCTATATAAGCATATCTATTTATCATCTCACAAGACATTTGCTGTTTTAACCATTTATGTACAATGCTGTACAACTACCATCTATTTGGATCCAAAACTGTTATTGTCCAAACAGAAACACTACAACAGTTAAGCAATAATTTTCCATATTCCTCTTCCCTCAGCGATGTTATTTTATAACCTCAAAATCCAACAGTGGACTCAAGATAGCAGAGACTGCTAGCAGAAGAAAGCGCTGCTTAGTGCTGGCACCAGCCTTACAGTCTCTGCTATGCTTCAGGCCATTGTTGGATTTCGAGGTTATTAAACTTTACAGATGCAAAGAGTTCACCTTTTCCCTGTGAAATATACATATACATACCTACACATATATTGCTCTACACCAGCAGGGCTCCTCTGTGATTATCTCTCTTTTTTTTCTTTCTGTGATTTTCTTAAAGGTCGATTAATATAGTGAATTCCATCAACAGTTGACTATAAGAAATTCTTATTTGATAAAATGATATGAAGCTCCAAATAAACATAATATTTGTTATATACCGAATTCTTCACTTTGTACTCACTAGGATGTCCATTATAAAAAAGAAAAACAAACAAACAAACAAACAAACAAACAAACAAAAAGAAAAACAAAAGCTACTGACAAGTAACAAGTGTTGATGAGGCCCTGGAGCTGTTGCTCCTTGCTGGTGGAATTTAAAATGGATTCCGGGGCTTTGTCTGACATACTTTGGACATGTTGTAAGGAGAGATAGGTCTTTAGAGAGGGACATCATGCTGGGTAGAGTGGAGGGACAGCGCAGGAGGGGAAGGCCCTCTATGAGGTGGATTGATTCGGTGACTGGGGTAATCGGGATGGGTTTGTCAGAGGCAATGCGATTGGCACAGGATAAAGCAGGGTTTAGGGCTGTTGTACATAGGGTCACTGTGAGTTCCAAGCGACTCGACGGCACATAACAACAACAACAACAACAACAGCAACATAGCTGCTGTGGGGAAACATAAAACCTCCCCAAAACAACAACCAAAAACTTTGATAGAATTACCTCGTTTTTGTTTTGAGCCATTGAGTCATCTAGGACTCCTAGAGACTGTGTGGACAAGCTTGCCTGTTGTTGTAGTCACTCTGTTGATTCGTTGTCTATGTTGATCCACTATGCCATCTTCTCTTTTGATGACCCTCTGCTTTTCTAAGCACAATGATTTTTTTCCCCAGGGACTGGGCCCTCCTTACAACATGCTCAAAGTGTGTTAGGCCAAGTGTGTCATCCTTGCCTCAAAGGAGTACTCTGTACTTCCTCCAAGACACATTTGTTCTTTTTCAGCCCATGGGATATTTTCTTTGCCATATTCTTGGTGCCGTGGTCTGTAGGGAGTTGAGCTGCTAACACAAAGGTGGCTCTGCAGGAGAACGATGTACAGTCTCCTTCTGTGCAATTGACAGTCTCAGAAAACCCACTGGAGGGTCAGTGAGAGTTGGTTCTGACTCAGCGACACTGAGAACTACCATAGGACCCAGAAATGCAGGGAGCCAAGCAGATACTTGCACTCTGATGCTAATAGCAGCTAAAAGTAGAATCAGCTTAAATATTTATTAATGGATCCATGGATAAACATAGAAAGTCCATCCACCACAGAAAGGAGTGAAGGGTAATACATCCTGTAATGTAGATGATCATTGAATATATGCTGAGTGAAATATGTCAGATAGAGATCCCACTTTAGTGAAATGTCTAGAACAGACAAATATGTAGAGACAGAAAAACAAATGATTAGGTGCCATGGGCTATAGGAAAAGGAGTATGGGGATTATATGTTGTTGTTGTTAAGTGCTGTCACGATCCTATGAATGAAAGACCTGAAAACTTGTATAACTTTCTTTATTTCTCAGTTCATAGGGTTTCCAAAGGCAAGCTGTTTCGGAAGTGGATGCCACTCCTGCTTCCAAGCTTATTTTAATCGGGGAGCTCCACCAAATACTGTCCATCATGGGTGACCAATATTGCATTTGGCACATCAGGGTCACAGTGTTCAGCATCACAACAATCATGAGTTATGTCTGTATAGCAAATTGATGAATGTTTAACCAAAACCAATTAAAAGCAGGCCTGAGGGACACAGATTAAAATCACCCACCTTATATATACCATGTTTTTATTGTTTTTGTTGTTATGTGCCATCGAGTCGCTTGGAACTCATAGCGACCCTATGTACAACAGCTCTAAACTCTGCTCTGTTCTGTGCCAATCACACTGTCTCCAGTACACCCATCCAGATTACCCCAGTCACCGAATCAATCCACCTCATAGAGGGCCTTCCCCTCCTGCGCTGTCCCTCCACCCTCCCAAGTATGATGTCCCTCTGGTCCCTCCTTACAATATGTCCAAAGTATGTTAGACGGAGCCTCAGAATCCTTGCCTCCAAGGAGCCAGCCGGTTTAACCCTTTCCAGGACGAATCTGTATGTATGTTTTCGATTAGAGTGATAAAAATTTCAGGGGGAAAAAAGGTTGATGGTTGTACAATGTTGGAAGAGTGATTAATACCACTAGACTTGGAAATGGTAAAGACTATAAATCTTAGGTTGTTCATATTTTTCCACAGGGAGCTCTGTTCATAGATAGTTGGACAAAGGTAGCACCTTTCTGGCATTTCAGACCCACCAAACACTTTGCGGGAGAAAAATGGAAATCTCCTGGGTACTTTACAGCTTCAGAAAACCTGCTGGAGGGTCAGCTAGGAGTCAATTTCCACTCCATGGCAATGAATTTGAGAGATATTTTAAATAGAAATTTTTTTAAAGAAAAAGATATCCAGGTATTAACTCTTTAAAAAAAAAAAGAAAATATTAAATGAAACACACAAACACATCAACTAAAAAGCCAAACAAACTGGCTTCTCCAATTTAGAGAATCAGAGAAACAGTCTCTCAGGAATCAGTGCAGCATCACTTCTAGATAGGATGTAGATGACAAACCTTTACATTTTTCATCTTTCTCTGGTTTTCTCTAGAATGTCATTCCTTACTTTCATCTCTCCCTCAGGTATACCAGTTGCAGTGAATTGTGGTCAAGGTGAGTGAAGTATGTCAGAGGAGGACTGGGCTATTAGCATTATATTTTTCAATGACAAGTTTCATTTTTATTTTTTTTAAGAATAAAAGCCAACTATATTTATTTTTAAAACATATTTTGATTTTCATATAATAATACCTTGACAGTTTGTTCCATTCATACACATTGTTTTATAGAATCTTTCATTTACATTGCATTTCATACAGTTGTTCATGTACATAATATTTTACATTACTTTTATACTAGTTTATTTACAAAAGTAAAATACGTTTTTATTTTTAATTGTTTATAAATAAACATGGACATGTACTCAAATTTTCAAAAACAATTTGCTTTAAGATCTTATGGCATAGACTATTTTATATTTATGGAAAAACTAGTAAAAAGGAGAAAAGTTGCACCTGTAGAACACAGCGCTCGAATTAAGGTTTGCTGTCTTCAGATTTTCAGCAGATGAGCTTCGTCAACCTCATAGGGTTTTCAATGACTGACTTTTCAGAAATAGAATAAGGAGATGTCTCTAGGTGAACTTGAACCTCTAACCTTATGCTTAGCATCTGATACAGTGAACCACTTATGCTACTCAGGGACTCCTTCCAGATGTTGTTGCTGTTGTGTGCCATCAAATCAGAACCGACCTATAGCTGACTCTCAGAGGCCTTAAATCGCATGGGAGAAGTTTGCTAATCCTTCTGCAGAACAGGTGATAGAGGAGATAAAAATGAACCTATCGTAAGGAATCAATGGTCGAGTAAAGAATCAAAGGGTTTGGAGGCTTGATGAGCACATATTTCTCCTTGCTTCCAAGGATCTATGTATGGTGGCCTCAACCTTTCACATAAGTAGGTGGTGGCTCAGCCCACCCATCAGCCAGGGTCTGTGCCTCATGCCCACTTAGAAGGGATCTTGAGTGCCCAAACCCCTTCAGAAGCACAGCTGGGAGGTCTGGTCGAACCACCAAGCTCGTGAGGAAAGACATGAGCGGCGGCTGGGAATTGCCTGTCTTTTGCCCGCTGCCGGGAGCGCGGAGCGCACTGCACAGGCAGAGGGCGGGAGCTGCTTGCACGAAAGGGCTGAAGCAGCAAGCTCACGGCTTCTCGTGCGGTTCTGGCTGCTGCAGGAGAAGCGGGGCACAGGATGTCTTTTAAATTTGGCCGTCAAGAGAGCCAAGAGCCATTGTGGGCAGCTAGAACTGAGTCGAGAAGCCTGAGGACGAGGGCTGCAGACAGACCACCTAGGTGCTGGGTGCATGGGGCGGAGGGGGGCGGGGTAAGGCCTCCGAAGTGGAGGACAACCGTGGTGCTCATGGAAATAACAATATCTGGAGCGTTAAAAACAGTAATACTTCGGACGATTCCGTGTACACCATTGCAAGATCTTCGAAGAGAAGGACGGCCAGGTGCCGTCGCTGCCGGCAGCTCTGCATTTCCACTGACTGAGCTCTGAGGAAAACGAGCTCTTCCTGAGGCGGGGCTGCAAGGTGTTTTTCATCAGGTCGCTTTCCTGCAGTTGCTCTTGGCTCCCAGCTCTGTGCGAGCTGAGCGCTCCGCCCCGGCCACCCAGGGGCAGGGGCCGTGGATGGGGGCAGCCCGGCAGCTGCTCCCTTCAAATTCCCTGGGATTCCAGGCCGGGCGCTGGGTGATTACACCGCTGTTATCTGGGATTAGCTATTTTCGCTCCCTGTATTTATATCGTGGACGCGGCAGCGTGATGCCGCCAGATGCCAGCCTGGGCGCACTGCGCCTTCCTCTGGGCCCACCTGCTGCTGTGCTCACACTCAGCAAGGTGGCAGTTGGTGGGGAGCAGACCTGCCAACCCCTCCACTACATTCCCTCCCAAACGCCTGGAAATGAGATGGGAGGGGGGCATCCACTCTGGAGGGCGCAGCCTGGGAGGGCTGAGGGAGGAGCGCTGGTAGTGGTCGCTGAAGAAGACTCCTGTCACCTCCCTAATCCCCTGAAGTCTTCTCGTCTAGAAACCCTCTGCCTGCTCCACCCCCAGGTCCACTCAGATCCATGTCTGTCTCTCCAAGTTGCATGGGAAAAGCACACATTTTAAGTTCCCCAGAAAAGAGTCAAGTGCCTGAGAGTCCCATAATTAAGTGCAAGGGGATAAAAAAGGGCCTCTCTTTTATTTATTTGGTCCATAATTGTTTCGGTGGACTCCCTGGCTGGTTAATTTGCTGGGCTGCTAATGAGAGGATTGGGGTCATCCTAGAGGTACCTTGAAAGAAAGGCCTAGAGATCTACTTCCGGAAAAAGCAGTGTCAGAAAACCCAATGGAGAGGAATGGCTGCCATACCGTGAAGAATGCAATCAGTGTCACTGAATTGCCTATGAACAAAATACTGAATTGGTGTAAATATTGTTGTGTATATTCTTAATAATAACAACAATAAAATAGAGAACTCTGATGGCCTAGCGGGTAAGAAGATGTGCTGCCAACCCAAAGGTGCTCAGTTCGAATCTATCAGCTACTCTGCGAAAGAAAGATGGGTAATCTCTTCTCCAGTGATTAGCCTCTGAAAACCCGCTGAAAAGTCAGATATAAATTGGTCCTAATTGCCTGGCAATGAGTTTTCTGAGTTCTATTATGAACTGAACAACCCAGGACTAATCAAAAGAAAGATGACAGAATATCAGAGATTCAGGTAGCCATAATAGATGGCAAGGGGCAAGAAGGTCAGAGGACATATCTGAATGGAGGCTGATGGGCCGGTGTGAGACAGCGGAGAGTTGATAAAGGAAAAATTTCTTAATTGACTGAAAAAGGTAGAGCAGTATTTGGTTTGGGAAGTATTTATTCTTTGGGGTCAAAAAGAGAGAATTAAGGCCCCAACCCACTAATATAAGTGGCCGGCCTTTGATGGAGCTATTTTAACTCAGAGTAGTGATTTTCCCACCTCGTCTGTCTATACTGAGGTCACAAATCAATCACCAGGAGCAGGCCTTGTAGAGAGGCCACCTGGGAAAAGTGGTGGCCTTCTGGCCTCTTGTCCTAAATGCCTCTTAATATCTCTGCCACCCACAGGTAATTGCTGCCCCTGTTTTGACTCTTTGGGGAGGAGAGGTGAGCATCAGCTGGGCAGGGCAAAAGAAATTACAGCGTCAGGGACTGGCTGGGAATTTTCTGTTCCCAGGGTGGTACCACTGGAGCAGAGTTGACGCCACCTTCTGGCAAACTGACCCCATGGGTGTCAGAGTAGAACTGTACCCTACAGAATTTTCAATTGCTCATTTTCCAGAAATAGAGAGAGACAGGCCTTTTTTTCCCCAAGATGTCTCTGGGTAGACTTGAGTTAATACTTGAGCATGTTAACTCCTTCCAAAGCAAAGGAAGTGAAAGATGTGTGTCAGGGTGATATCCTTTCTTCACACCTTTTTAATCTGTATGTTGAGCAAATAATTCAAGAAGCTGGACTGTATGAGGAAGAATGTGACATCAGGATTGGAGAAAGGTGTATAGATATCACATCTTTCTCTCAAAGAGTGAGGAGGACATGAAGCATGTACTCAAGAAGATCGAAGACTTAAATATGGATTACATCTCAATATCAAGAAAAGACAAATCCTAGCAAGCAGATCAACAGAGAGCATTATGATAGATGGAGAAAAGATTGAAGTTGTCAATGATTTAATTTTACTTGGATTCACAATAAGCACTCATGGTAGTAGCAGCCAAGAAATCAAAATATGTGTTGCCTTTGGCAAATATTGTGTTATCTTTACTAGCCTCTTTAAGGTGTTAGCAAAGATGTCTGTTTAAAGACTAAAGTTCCCCTTGACCTAAGCTATGGTATTTTTAGATGATTCTGATGGATCTGGAAGTTGGATAATGAATAAGGATTACAGAAGAATCAATGCCTTGGAGTTATGGTGTTGGGGAAGAGTATGGAATATCCCATGACTGCCAAAAAACCCCCAAACAAACAAACAAGTATATCTTGGAGGAAGTACAACTAGGGTGTTTCTTAGAGGCAAGAATGGTGAAACTAAAAAAAAATAAAAAAAAACGAAAAAAAAACTAAAAAAAAAAAAAAGAATGGTGAAACTTCATCTTACATTCTTTGGACATGTTGTCAGGAGGAGAGAGTCCTTAGAAAAAGACCTCATGGTCAAGGTTGAGGGTCAGAGAAAGACTCTTAACAAGATGGATTGACACAGTGACTGTAATAATGGGCGTAGACATATCAGGGACCACAAGGATGGCACAAGATAGGGCAAGATTTTATCTTTTGGTAATAGAGTCTCTGTGAATCGTAGTTGATTCAGTGGTACCGAATAACAACCAACCTTGGATAGCTCATACAGTTAGGTGTTTGAATACTAGTTGAAAAGGTAGGGGTTCAGATCCATAAAGAGATACCTCAGAAAAGAGATAAGTGACCTGCTTCAAGGTTGCAGCCTTGAAAATGCCATGGAGTGAGCTATGCTTTGTATGTGGGGTCCCTAGGAGTCAGAATAGAATTAATGACAATCAACAACCAGAACTAACCTCCCTGTTCAGTCAGCCTGAGCTCTGGTAGTATAGCATATAGGTACTGATAACCCAAAAAGCCTGACTTGTGGGTAACTAACAAGAGATTATATAATGGAGGAAAAAAATGAAACCAGAAAAGGGAAATAATTCACACAGTCACACACTCTTGGCAGTGGCAGAATTAATATCTGAGCTCAGATTGAACAAAATCTTTAATTATAAAACCAGTAAACTTAAAACAATTAAAATTTTTGTTAAAATTGTCTTTCTCTGCTTTCTTCTACCCTACCTAACTAATTCCGATGTTCTTAGTTTCAGAAGCAATATCTTTCAACTCATTTATTTCTTTCTTATGATATATGCTTCTGTATTTCCAATAAATTGACCATCTCAACTCATGAATTTTAGCCACTATTGCTTATCTTCATATTGCCATGGGAAAGTTTGCTGTTAGGGATCACTCCAAAGTACTGAAGAGCAATAGTGTCACTCTGGAGACTAAGGTGCTCCTGCCACAGGTCATGGTCTTTGCAATCACTTGCTATGCATCAGAGAGCTGGACAATGACCAGGGAGAATAGACTAGATGCCTTTGAGCTGTGGTGCTGGAGAAAAGTATTGAATATACCATAGACTGGAATTGAATATACTAAGGGTCAACCTGGAGAGGGTTAAACCAGCCTGCTCCTTGGAGGCAAGGATTCTGAAGCTTCATCTGACATACTTTGGACATGTTGTAAGGAGGGACTGGTCCTTGGAGAAGGACGCCATGCTTGGGAGGG
Organism: Elephantulus edwardii; assembly: GCF_000299155.1. NCBI lineage: Eukaryota > Metazoa > Chordata > Mammalia > Macroscelidea > Macroscelididae > Elephantulus > Elephantulus edwardii. The sequence goes on from NW_006399783.1 coordinate 13,829,017, forward strand.
TGGAGGGACAGTGCAGGAGAGGTAGACCCTCTATAAGGCAGATTAATTCAGTGACTGGGGTAATAGGGGTAGGTTTGTCGGAGACAGTGAGATTGGCACAGGGCAGAGCAGGGTTTAGGGCTGTTGTAGGTCGCTGTGAGTCGCAGATGACTCGATGGCACTTAACAACAACATTGCTTACCTTCAAACCATGACAGATGATGATTTCAATTCCTCCACATCTTCTCTCTTCCTTTTACTTAATATTTTATAAAATTGAAGTCTAGTGTTTATATTATTGTGACTATGCAGGCTTGCGCATTGCTAAATCTGATAATCCGCTATGATTAAATTTTCTTTCTTTTACTGTTTGGGTGTTTGTGTGCTTGATTTCCTTTGAACATCTGGCCACTTGTACCAGTTGTTCTTAACAATTCTGTAAATATGCTTAATAATTTTCTGTATGGTCAAACCCATGAAGAAAGTAAATCTCTTACCATTTCTCTTAAAAGCTTCCTTCCTCCAACTGTTAAAGCCTCTGTACAGCTGTTGGCTGCTTATTTTAACTCCTTCCTGGTAAATCTACTTCCCTTTCTCGTATGCTGGTTATCATTTTCTTCATCTTATGCCTTCCTTGTTTTCTTGGAGTATATCCATCAGAACCTTTCTCAGAAACAGTATACTAGAAGTAAATTCTTAAAATCTTGTGTGCCAAAAGGTGTTGGTTTTTTTATCTTTGACCTTGATTAGTTTAGCTGAGTGTAGATTTTGAAAGTGAAATAACTTTTCCCCTGAAAGTTTGAAGTAATATTTCAAATTTTTGCCATCTGGTAAGTAGTTTAGAGACAAAGATGGACAATCTCCTCCCATGAGATTTATTGCCTCTGAAAACATGATTTAGGGGCAGCTATGAGCCAGTTCCCACTCGATGGCACACACAACATCTTTAAGTAGCTTGCTACCTTTTTTTTTTCCTTTAAAAAAACACAACTTTATTATTTTTGTGGTTTGGGTGAAAATTCACAGAGCAAATTATTTTTCTATTCATTGATTTATATACATTTTGTTTCATGACGTTAGTGGCAATCCCCACTTTACACTCCCTTCTCTGTCCGATTCCCTATTTACATGAATCTCTCTTTCATGTTCCTTCCTGTCTGCTGGGTTTGTTAAAGTAAGTGCTACTATTTTGGTCTTGGATGGTTGATTGTTCTGAGATCAATTTTATGTCTTTATTCTTTAGTATGTGACGTTTCCCCTCCCTGGATGTTTTTATCATTATTTCTTTTCTCTTTGTTTTATTCCTACTATTCTGAAATTTATGATTTATTGTGTTGGGAACTTAGAGGGCTTTTTGTTTCTGGAGATTCTATCCTATTATTATATGACATTTGCTTGTATTGTTTTTGTTATGTGCTGTCGAGTCAGCTATGACTCATAGCGACTATGCACAATAGCTGTGAACCTTGCTCTATTCTGAGCCAGTCTCACTATCTCTGACACACCTACCCCTATTACTGCAGTGACTGTGTTACTTCATCTTTTCAAGGGTCTTCCTTTCCTGTGTTGTCTCTCCACCCTTCCAAGCATAATATTCTTCTTCAAAGACTGGCCCCTCCTGGGCACTTGCCCAAAGTATGTGAGATAGAGTAAAAATCCTTCCCTCCAAAGAGCAGCTTGGTTTCACCTTCTCCAGGACAAACTTGTTAATTATCTTGGCAGTTCATGATATGTTCAATACTTTTCTCCAGCACCACTACTCAAAGGCATCAATTCTTCTTCTGTCATCCTTAGTCATTGCCCAGCTCTCTGATATATAGAAAGTAATTGCAAAGACCATGGCCTGGATCAGACGCATCCTTATCTCTTGATGGACATCCTCGCTCTTCAGCACTCTGGAGAGGTCCTTGACAGTAGATTTTCCGAATGCAATTTGTCTTTTGATTTCCTGACTGCTGGAAAGACTGCCAAAAGTGTTGATCGTGGAACCGAGTGAGCTGAAATTATTAACAATCTCAATTTTTTCTCCATTTATCATGATATTGCCATTTGGTCCGGGGGGAGAATCTTTGTTTTCTTGATGTTGAGCTTCAATACACATTGTAAACTATAGTCCTTGACCTTCTACAGCAAATGCTTCAGGCCTTCCTAAGTTTCCACAAGTAAGGTTGTATCATCTGCACAATACAGGTTATTGATGAGTCTTCCTCCAGTCCTGATGCCCCGTTCCTCCTCATAAAGTCTAGCCTATCAAATGATTTGTTCAACACTGAAAAGATTTGGAGACAGGACACATCCCTGAAGCACTCGTTTTCTGATTTTGAACCATGCAGTGTTTCCTTGCTCTGTTCTGATGACTGCATCCTGGTCCAAATATAGGTTTTGCACAAGCACAATCAGGTGTTCTGAGATTCCCATTCTTCTCAAGTTTAGCCACAATTTGCTGTGATCCACACAGTCAAATGCCTATGCATAGTCAATGAAACACAGATAGACATTCCTCTGATACTCCCTGCTTTCAATCAAGATCTATTTGACATTAGCAATTATGTTCCTAGAGCCACGACCTCTAACCCCAGCTTGTATTTCTGGTACTTTTCTGTTGCTTTGGGGTACTTTTCAGCAGGATTTTGCTTCCATGTGATATTAGCAATATTGTTCTATAATTTCCACACTCTGTTGAGTCGCCTTTTTTTTGGAATGGCAATAATTATGGATCTCTTCCAGTCAGTTGGCCAGGTAGTTCTCCAGATTTCTTGGCACAGCCTGGTGAGCACTTCCAGAGTTGGATCTGTTTGCTGAAATATGGCCTAGTTTTTGAACTTCTTCAGAGCATTTTGAACTTCCTCTTTCATTACCATTTCTTCTTGAACATAAGTTGTTTAATGAAATCCTTCTGTATCAGCCAGTTCCTTTTGATACAGTGACTCTGTTGTATTCATTTCATCTTTTTTTTAATGCTTCCTGGATCATTCAGTATTCTTAAGTATTGCAACTCGAGGCTTGGATTTGTTCTTTAGTTCCTTCAGTTTAAGAAATGCTGAGAGTTCAACCCTTTTGATTTTCCGATGCTAGCTCTTTGCATTTACTTATAATGCTTTGCTTTGTCTTCCGAGCTGCCCTTTGAAATCTTCTGTTCAGCTCCTTAACTTCTTGATTTTTTCCTCCTTTGCTTTGGCTTCTCAGTGCTGTAGTGCAATATTAAGAGTCTCTTCTGACATCCATCTCAATGTTTTCTTTCTCCTTTGTCTTTGTAATGACCTTTTGCTTTCTTCATATCCAAGATAATATTCTTGAAACTCTTGCACAGTTCATCTAGACTTTGCTCATTAGAGTTCACGTGCTCAAATCTGTTCCTGAGATGGTTTTTTTGGTGTTTTAAAATAAATTTTATTTTAATTGTAATTTTAACAAACATTTACAGAGAGGTTAGATTTTCATTCATTCATTGTTGCACATTTTAGCCCTCCCCCACTCTTCCCCTACTGCATTTATTTATTTTTTTTTAAAAATAATCTCTCATTGCTGCACAATTACCTTACCCCCAGGCACCCACTCCCTACCCCAGACCTCTTTGTAATGATATACTGAGATGGTTTTTTAATTCAGATGGGATAGACCCAATGTCAAATTTTTACTCTTGTGGATTTGATTTATTTTTCTTTAGATTCGGTTTGGACTCACCTATAAGTAGTTGATGATCTGTTTCACAGTCAGCACCTGGCCTAGTTTCACAGGTGATATTGAGCTTTTCCGATGATTCTTTCCATAATTATAGTCAATCTGATTCCTGTGCATACCATCAGGTGAGGTCAAGATATATAGATAGTTGCCATTTATGTTCTCTTAAAAGGTATTTACAATGAATAAATCACTGACTGTACAAAAGTTGATCGTTTTATTTCCAGCCTTATTTCTGTCACCAACCTTATGTTTTCTAACTACTGATTCTTCTTTTCTATTCCCAAATTTTGCATTCCAGTCACCTATTATTATTTGCGCATCTTGGTTGTATGTTCCATTGATTACTGACTACAAAAGTTGGTAGAAACATTCCATTTCCTCCTCTTTCGTTCCGGCTGTTGATACATATATTTGAATGATGATGGTATTGACAAGTGTTCTTCATATGTGTATGGATATTACCTTGCCACTCACAACATTATATTTCAAGATAGATCTGGAAATGGACTTTTTAACTATGAATTGACTCTGTTTTCACTCACATCTTCATTTCTGGAATAGTAGATCATACAATTGTCTGATTCTAAATGTCCCACACCAGTCCATTTCATTTTACCAATGGCTAGTATGTCAATGTGTTCTTTTTCTCTCTGAACAATATCCAATTTACTTACATTCACGCTTCTCACATTCCATGCTCCAATAACTAGTGTCTGCTTGCAACTGTTCATCCTCCTTTGTGTTTGTCAAATGGAGGTCTCAGCCTCATGTGCCATATCTGCCAATCTAATTTAAGTATGCTCTATTGTGTATAAGTTTTCCAAGGCCTGCTATTTCACAAGTGGATGGCCAATACTTCTCCTTACTCTGCCTTAATTTAGGTGTTCATCTTAGAGCAATAACTGGCAGACAAGCATTTTTCCCAGAAGAGCAGATGAGATACACTTCCCATTGCAAAAGTAACCAATAAAGAGCTGGTTTTTGCCTACCCCCCGCCACCTTTGGCACCTGCAGTTTGGTTCTGCTCCCACCCTGCTCTGGCAGCACCCATTTCCGCCAGCATCCACTTCTGCTCCTCCCCTTCTAACCCCTGTCTTGCCTAGTCAGCTCTCTCCACTCCACCCATCCCACCCTAGATATGGTGGCTCAGGCCTCCAGTCACTTCTGTGATGCTAGTCTGTCTTGCTGCTGCTGTTTTATGACAATTTCCACAATTTCATTTATCTACCCTCATTTTCTAGGACTTCTGTTATTTATATATTTTCATGTTCAACTTAAAACAACTCAACTTATTGCCATTGACTGGGAACTAACTCACTGCTGACTTCCCAGTGGGTTTTCAGGGGCTGTAAATCACATGGGAGTAGATCTCCCATCTTTTCCTAAGAGCAACTGGTGAACTTGAACCTCCTACCTTTGGATTGGAAACATAACTCTTATTGGTCATCTGAATTTAGTTAACAATCAGTTGTGGGCTGGAAGCCTCTTGTTTAAATTAATCAGGACCTGTTGGGCTGGCCTTTGTATTTAAAAGTCAGTTGAGCCCTCAGACTTCTGGTTTTTATTGTGTTGGGGAGAATGTTGTTCTAAGTGATATAGCACTTGTGCTCACTTCAGCAGCACATATGCTAAATGGTACAGCACTGGTTGGTCAGTTTTCTATACTGAAATAACCTGAGGTTTCAGTGAAACCAAAAGCTGTGCCACTGATGTGTCATATGGGTCACCCATGGTGGAAAGGTTTTGTTGGAGCTCCCTGATTAAGAAAGACTAGGAAGTAGAATTAACCATCTACTTCCTAAATAACAGGACTTTGAAAGTCCTATGAACACTAGAGGAAAGAACATAGTTATAGTAGTGTAGCAATAGAGCTAGACTGGAAGTTAGTTCAAGAGGAAAAATGATAACAAAAATTATTTCATAATTGAAACATGGAATGTACATAGCTTAAATTTTGGAAAACTGGAAATTGTTGAAATGGAATGCATGAACATCAACATACTAAGCATTAGTGGGATGACATGGACTAGCTTTGGTCTCTTTGAATCAGATAATTACATGGTGTACTATACTGTGAATGAAAAACAGAAAAATGGTGTTGCATTCCTACTCAAAAAGTCAATTTCATGTACCACTGGGCCAATTGGCAGCATCATGATAGATGGAGAAGAGATTGAGGTTGGTAATCATTACAGCTTGCTCAGCTCCACAATCAACCATCTTAACACCAGCAGTCAGGAAATCAAAAGATGAATCACATTGGGGAAAATCTGCTGTCAGGGATCTCTCCAGAGTACTGAAAAGCAACAATGTCAGTGTAGAGATTAAGGTGCGCCTAATCCAGGCCATGGTCTTCACAATTACTTGCTAGGTGTCACAAACTGGACAAAGACTAAGGATGACAGAAGAAGAATCTATTTTGAGTTGTGGTTCTGGAGAAGAGTCTTGAACATACCATGGACTATCAAGAAAACAAATAGTCTGTCTTGGAGAGGGTGTAACCAAGTATCTCCTTGGAGGCTAGGATTTTGGAGCTCCCTCTCGTATACTTTGGGCACATGGTCAGGAGAGATTGATCCCTGGAGAAGGACATCATGCTTAGAAGGGTGGAACGACAGTGCAGGAGAGGAAGACCCTTCAGGAGAGGATGAGATAAATTGATACAGTAACTGAAGCAATGGGGGTTGGTGTGTCCGAATTAGTGACACTGGCTCAGGACAGGGCAGGTTTGGGAGCTGCTGTACATAGGGTTGTTATGGGTCGCAGGCAACTCAATGGTACATAACAACAACAATTCTGACATACAATGTTGTGAATGATAGGATAATATTAATATACATACAAGGAAGACCCGCTAACAGGACTGTTATTCAAATATATGTTCCTACATCTAGAGCCAAAGAAGAAGAAATTGAGAATTACTACCAAATCTTGCAGTCTGAAATTGATGGAACATGCAATTAAGATGTGTTAATTATAATTGGTGTCTGGAATGCAAAAGTGGGAAACAGTGAAGAAAAATCATATGTGTATGGTGTGAGATGTGGATTCTGTTTCAGCTTTCTGCAGGCAGCAGTCCAGTTTTGCCAGCACTATTTGTTGAAGAGGTTGTCACTACCCCATTTGATAGTTTTTATTTTTTTGTTGAATATCAGTTGACCATAGATGTTGTTGTTGTTGTTGAGTGCTGTCGAGTCAAGTTCAACTCATAGCAACCCTGTGAACAAAAGATCTGAACGTTGTTCTATAACTATTGTCATTTCTCTTATGTTCATAGAGTTTCCAAACACATGTTGCTTAGGAAGTGGGTGCCAATCCTGCTGCCAAGCCTGTCTTATAGGAGCTCTACCAAACACTGTCCACCATGAGGTAACCATTATGGCATTTGACACACCAGTGGCACAGTGTTTAATGTTACAACAACCCCAAGTTATCTCAGTACAGCAAACTGACAGACCAGTGCTATACCACTTAGAAGAATGTTCTTCCCAAACACAATTAACACCAGTGGCCTGAGAGCCCAACCAACTTTTAAATACAAAGGCCCAACCAGCAGGTCCTGACTTAAACAAGAGGCTTCCAGCTCACAGCTGATTGTTAGCTAAATCCAGTAAATCCACGGAGACCAATCAGCTCACACACGATTGTGAATAAAATAAAAACCAACCAAACAGTTTAAACCCGACTTCCAAGTAAAACAAGAGAACCTACCCTCCAGAATCTAACTGCTTCACACATCAGCTTTCAAACTGGAGATTTAGTCAGGGAAGAAGAGATAGTAGTTGCAAAATATAAGCTTGATGATAGCAATGAGGCTGGAAATAGAATGACTGAATTTTGTATTTACAATGATTTGATCATTGCAAATACCTTTATTAAAAAAAAAACACAAATGACGACGTTACACATGGATTTATCTGATGAGCTGCATAGAAATCAGATTGACTACATTTGTGAAAGAAATCACTGTAGAAGCTCAATAACAGCAGTCAAAACTAGGCAGACTGTGGGTCAGATAGTCACTTACTCATCTGTAACTTGAACTGAGGCTAAAGAAAAGGAAAGTAAGTCCACAGGAACCAAGATATGATCTTGGATCAATTCCATCTGAATTTCAAGAAAATTTTGGGAATAATTTGAGGCATTGAATACCAATGATTGAAGACTGGATAAGTTGTAGAATGATATCAAAGATGTTAACCATGAATATAGCAAAAGGTCATTATGAAGAACAGAGGGAAAAGGAAAAAAATAGAAATGGATGTCAGAAGAGACTCTAAAAATTGCACTGGAGCATCGAGAAGCCAAAACAAAGGGGAAACATGTCAAAGTAAAAGAGGCTGAGTGGAAGATTTCAAAGGGGAGCTCAAGAGGACAAAGCAAAGTATTATTATGAAGTATGGAGAGAGCTTGAGTTGGAAAATAAAAAGGGAGGAACCCACTCTGCTTTTTTTCCAAGCTGAAAAATAAGTTTAAGCCTCAAGCCACAATATTGAAAGAGGCTATGCGTAATATATTAAATATCCAAGAAAGCTTCAAAAGAAGATGGAGGGAATACTCAGAATCACTGTAACAGAAAGAACTGATTGACACTGAAAAATTTCAGGAAGTACCATATGAACAGGAGCCAATGATAGTGAAGGAGGAAATAGAAGCTGCATTGAAAGCACTGGCAAAAAATTAAGGCCCCAGGGACACCAGTTGACAATCTGTTTAAATGAACAGATTCAGTGTTGAATGGGCTCACCAGTCTATGCCAGGAAAGTTGGAGGACAGCTGCCTGGCCAACAGATTGGAAGAGGTCTATCTGTATTTTTTCCCATGTAAGGCAATCCAACTGCATGTGGACATTATTGAACAATCTCATTAATATTACATGAAAGCAAAATATTGCTGAAGATAATTTAAAAATGGTTACAACAGTTCCTATATAGGGAACTGCCAGAAGTTCAAGCAGGTTTTAGAAGAGGCTGTGACACTAGGGATATCATTGCTTATGTCAGACATACAGAACCTATACCTGGACCAGGAGGCTGTTGTGTGAACAGGGTGGGAGAACACTACATGGTTTAAAATTGAAAAGGGAGTGCATCAGAGCTCCAGTCTTCCATACTTATTCAATCTGTATGCTGAGGAAATTATCCAAGAAGTTGGACTCTATAAAGAGGAATGTGGCATCAGGATTGGAGGGAGACTCATCAATAACCTGTGTTATGCTGATGATACAATCTTGCTTGCTGAAAGTGAGGAGGACTTGAAGCACTTATTACGGAAGATCAAGGAATGCAGTCTTCAGTATGGATTGCATCTCAGTGTCAAGAAAACAAAGGTTCTTACCACAGGACCAATAGGAAGCATCATGACAGATGGAGAGGAGATTGAAACTGTCAACAGCTTCATCTTGCTTGGATCCACAGTCTTACTTGGATCTTTGGTACCAGCTGTCAGGAAATAAGAAGGCATATTTCACTGGGAGAAGCTGCAGTTAGGAACGTCTCCAAATTATTGAGGAGTAAATGCAGCCTTCAGTATGGATTGAGGCTCAATGTCAAGAAGACAAAGATTCTCACCTCTGGACCAATTGGCAGCATGAGGATAAATGGTAAAAAGATTGAGATTTTTAACAACTTTAGTCTGCTTGGTTCCACGGCCAGCACTCTTGGCACTAGTAGCCAGGAAATGAAAAGATGTATTGTGATGGTAAAGTCTACTGTTAGGGACCTTTCCAAAGTACTGGAAAGCAGTGGTGTCATTCTGGAGACTAAGGTGCTTCTGGTACAGACTATGGTCTTTGCAACCACTTATTACTCATCAGAAAGTTGGACAGTGACTAGGAAGGATAGAAGGAGAATTGATGCCTTTGAGCTGTGATGCTGGAGAAGAGTATTGAGGGTACCATGGACTACCAAGAAAACAAACAGATTCATCCTGGAGAGGGTTAAACCAGGCTGTTCCTTGGAGGCAAGGATTCTGGGGCTTTGTCTGACATACTTTGGACATGTTGTAAGGAGGGACAGGTCCTTGGAGAGGGACATCATGCTTGGTAGGGTGGAGGGACAGTGCTGAGGGGAAGACCCTCTATGATGTGGATTGATTCAGTGATGGGGTAATTGGGATGGATGTATCAGAGACAGTGCGATTGGCACAGGACAGAGCAGGGTTTAGGGCTATTGTACATAGGGTCTCTATGAGTCGCAAGAGACTCAACGGCACATAACAACAACAACAATGATATCAGTTGAGGACTAAGGTGTATCTGATCCAGGCCATAGTTTTTCTGATCAATTACTATGCATGTGAAGGCTGGACAGTGAATAAGAAGAATTGATGTCTTTGAGCTGTGGTGTAGGAGAAGAGCACTGCACATTTCATGGATGCCCAAAAGAACAAACAGATATGTCTTGGAGAAGGTGCAGCTGGAGTGCTCTTTGGAGGCAAGAATGATGTGTCTTTGTCTCACATACTTTTGGCATGTTGCTAGAGGGGCTATTCCTTAGAGAAGGACATGATGGTAGGAAGGATGGAGTGTGAGTGAAGGAGAGGAAGACTCTCAACCAGGTGGATTGATGCAATGACTACTATAATGGGCTGCTGCATGTCAGGAAGTGTGAGGATGGCACAGGATGGAACAGGGTTCAGATCTTTTGTTCATAGTGTCATTATGAGTCGTACTTGACTTGACAACACCTAACAACAACAACAACAACAATCTCGTTCAAATATGTACATCAACCACCAAAGCCAATGAGAGGATTTCTATCAACTTTTGCAGTCTGAGACTGACCAAACATGAAATCAAGATGCATTAAAAATTATTGGTGACTAGAACATGAAAGTTGGAAACAATGAAGAAGGAATGGTAGTTGGAGAGTATGGCCTTGGTGCCAGGAATGAGGCCAGGGATTGAATGATTGAATTTTGTGTGCTCAAAACAAATAACTTAAAAAGAAACCCCAAACAACACAAACTATGACTTTACACCTGGACCTCACCTATTGGACTGCATAGAAATCAGATTGACTATATTTGAGGAAAGAATCATTGGGGAAGTGCAGTATCAGCAGTCAAAACCCGGTGTCAGTTGTGGAATAGATTATTCATGTGTAAGTTTAAATTGAAGCTAAGAAAGTAAAAACTTGTCCATAGGAACATTGAGTCTATCCCAATTGAATTTAAGAATTATCCCACGCACATGTTTGAGGCAGTGAACACCAGTGATCGAAGACCAGAAGAACTGTAGGAGGACATCAAGTGTATCATGCATAAAGATAGCAAAAATTCAGGAGGAAAAAGGAAAAACCAAAGTAGATGTCAAAAGGGACTATGATAGTTATATTAGTGTATAGAGAAGCTGGAACAAAAGGAAGAGATGCTGAAGTAGAAGAGCTGAACAGACGATTTCAAAGGGCAGCTAAAAGATAAAGCAAAGGGCAGAGAAAAGAAAGCAAAATATTATAACCAAACATGTAAAGAGTTGGAGTCAGAGAATAAAAAGCGAAGCACTCACTTGACATTTCTCAATCTGAAAGAGTTGAAAAGGAAAGTAGAGCCTCAAGTTGCAATACTGATAGATGCTATAGGAAAAATCTTGAATGATTCAAGAAGCATGGAAGAAAGAAGCATGGAAAGAAGACAGAAGGAATACAAAGAGTCTCTGTACCAAAAAGAATTAGTTGGTGCTGAAAAAATGTCGGGAATTATCATGTGAATGAGAGCCAATGGTGATGAAGGATGAAGTTCAGCCTGCACTGAAGGCACTGACAGAACATAAAGCCGTCACAATTTATGGAATAACTGACAGACATATTTCTACTAACAGATGCAACCTTGGATGTGCTCACCAGTTATGTCAGGAAATCTGGAGAACAGCTTCCTGGCAGACTGACTGGAAGCAATCCATATTTGCCTCTATTCCCAACAGAATGTGGAAATTATAGAACCATATTATTAATATCACATGAAAGCAAAACATTGCTAATGATCATTAATAATGGCTGGAACAGTATGCTTTCCGGCAGTTTGAATTCACTAGCTTTTTCTTGGAAAAAAGATGGATGATCTCCTCCCATGCAATTTACAGCCTTCAAAATCTGCCAGAGGGTCAGCTATGCGTTAGTTCTGATAGGAAAACAATGAGTTTTCAGTTTGAGCTAAATATTGAGAAAGTTATGATACAGCAAGTGCAAAGCACCTGAGAGTAGATTCAAAGAATACACAAAGGGAGAAGAAGCACGTCGCTCATACTTTGAACAAAGCTTTAACTTTTCAAAACATTTTCACATAAAAAAAAAAAACAACCCAACAACAATCCTGGAGTTGGTCTTAGGAGCGTTATAGCCCCATCTGGGGAAAGGGTCTCCAGTAGCCTCAACTGCAGGAATATAGTTCACCCATTGATCAGCATCTTTTGCATACATCAGCAGCAGCTGTGGGACAAACATAAGAGAAAGAGCTAAGTCCAATTGTAAGGAGACTCTGGTGAGGCATAGCCTTATGGAGCCCTGGAGACAGAACCATAGTTAAAGGTTTTTATTTCTGGATGATTGAAGGAAGAGTTGACTTGTGCCTGCTATAAGACTACTCTTGTTGGACAATTGAGGAAACCAGAGGCTTCTTGCATTTGTGTTGCTGGATTGAACCTGGACTTTCACTTGTTGGCTGAGAAGCTGTCTGAACTAATTGAGGATTTGTGCCTTGCTGTTAGCCTGGCTTGTTACTGCTGGGCTTTCACTGTGTGATATACTTTGCCTCCCCCCCCCCCCCCATCAACCTATTTCCTTAATAAACCCCACAAGTGTGAGTAAAGTTAAAAAAAAAATCCTGTTAAGTTGAGAAACAAGGAAGTAACTCAGTGCTTGTCCTCCCGTCTTCCTTTGGCTTGGACAGGGCTCTGTGAGCAGCTCCAGCTGCCTGCCGCCTCTGGGAGATAAAGATACTTGAAACACTGCTAACTCTGTTGGTGTGAGAAGTTGGCCCCTAGCCTGTCCTCTGTGCATTTGGTGTGGACACTGCAGGCAGCTCCCAGCAGGCACGTGATAAATAGCCATATGGATGAAACTGTGGTTTGAAGCCATCCTCTTTAACAGGTTTATTCTCAATGTCTGAGTATGGTAGAAAGGAATAGGTACACTTTCCTGGGAAGCACAGTACACAACCCACTAGAGTAGAAACCAGGGCAATGGCCTTGTCCCAGCAGTGTGAACTGTCAGTAAGAGTGAGATAGAGGTTTTCGGTGATGCAAACAGTTAATGAGCTTGGCTGCTAACAAAGAGACTGGAGTTTCAAATATACCCAGAGAAAAAGGTTAGCAATAATTAATAAAAATCTCAGGCACTGAAGACTCTGTGGAGTGCAGTTCTCTTCTAACGCACATGGGGTTGCCATGAGTTGGACTTGACTTGATGACAACTTTTTATTTTAAAGAATGAACTGAAGATTTGAAGGTAAGAGGTAGAAAAGTGTTGTAAGCTCAGAGAGTTACATTGTAGAATACCCTAAACACAAGTGCCACTTTGGTTTTCAGTACTGTGCTTTTCATATCTTATTCTATGTTCTTTCAATTGAAGACAAAAGGGGACCCATTTGACATTCATATGAGCCCAGGTCAGGGGAGCAGCAGGGCTTGGCTGAGCTCCTGCGTTTGTTCTGGATTCCTAGCTGGGTGCAAAGAGGCTGGAGGGGTAGGGAGGGGCTGGAAAGGGAGGGCCCTGAGGGACCCCGGGAGTGGGCTCCTCCCCAGCATGGAACCACTGCCAAGTGAGAGAGGCAGTGGCCTCAATTTGTCTCAATTCCAGCACTGAAATAGACCTGGGGGAGGATGTAGGCTGCAGAAGCTAGATTTAGCCAAACATATTAGGAAGACGTTTCTAATCCTGAGTCTTAATGAAAACACACATTGCTCAGGGAGCAAGGCTTACTCCTTGGCCATTTAAGCAGAGACCTGGACAAGGTCCGCAGGGATATCAGACCAGATCATCTTGCTCCGTCTGAGTCTTCACGCTGTAATCCCAGTAAGAAGTAAATGGTAACTGATAATTAAGTTATAAATGGAAGTCCCTGTGTGGTATGTTGTTGTTGTTAGGTGCTGTTGTGTCCAACTCATAGTGATGCTATGAACCAAAGATCTGAACCCTGTTCAATCCTGTGTCATCCTCACACTTCTTGAAACACAAGAGCCCATTGCAGCAGTCACTGTGTCAATCCACCTACTTTAGGGTCTTCCTCTCCTTCGCTCACCCTCTACCCTTCCCAACATCATGTCCTTCTGCAAGGAATAGCCCCTTTTAGTAACATGCCAAAAATTTGTGAGGTGAAGTCTCATCATTCTTGCCTCCAAAGAGAACTCCGGCTGCACCCTCTCCAAGACATATTTGTTCTTTTGGCCATCCATGGAATGTTCACTGCTCTTCTCCAGCATCAACAGCTCAAAGGCGTTGGTTCTCCTGTCATTCTTATTCACTGTCCAGCTCTCAGTAAGTGATCGGAAAGACTATGGCCTGAATCAAATGCATCCTAGTCCTTATACTGACATCATTACTCCTCAATAATTTGGAGAGGTTTCTAACTGAAGACTTTCCCAGTGTAATGCATCTCCTTATTTCCAGATGGCTGGTATCAGTGGTATACAAAGAGTAAATGCTCATGGCTGCTAACGGAAAAGTTGGAGGTTTGAGTGTGCACAGAGATACCTTGAAGGAGAGGCCTGGTGATCTACTTCCCCCCAAAATAAGTTTTGAAGACTCTCTGGAGCACAGGTCTATTCTGACACACATGGGGTCACCTTGAGTGATGAGACTAGTAAGAACTTGGTAAGGGCAAAGACTGAGCAAAGACTGTGTGCCAGCGATGGTTCAAGGAGCTTTCTATGTCTTAACTTATTTTACTTTTTTCTTTTCTTGTTGTGTACCATCAAATTGGATCCGACTGGCACAGGAGGAGATTGCGCCTCCTTCTCCAGCAGGATATCTGGTGGATTTGAACCGTGTGCCTTTGGTATTGCAGCACAGCTTTTTGCCATTAGGCCACCAGAGCTCCCCTTCTTTAACTTTTTACAACAACCATCTGAAGTAGAGATTATAGGTAGTCTCCAGCTTACTCCTCACTGTGCTTAACCACTGCTTTTGATACACACTTTTTGATAAACACTTTTGATACATATATGTATATTGTGCATACACACGCACACACATACACAGTAATATGTGCTATGTATGGTGTTTCAGCACGTAATTTGCTGATGTTATCATTCTTATATCAACCTGCAAAGAGAAAGAAATGTGGGATTTGCAGAGAAAGTATAAACAAAAGGCAATGAAAAATTTAATTATTTGACCAATGTGTGATAGTCATTGGAACTGAATCCCACTGCAACTTGGTGACTGCTTGTATTATTACTGTAAGCTCATTTTGCAGATGAAGAGTCTGAGGCACAGAGAGATTGTTAGGATGTGGGGTTGGGTTGTTGTTTTTTCCCTCCCTCTGAACTGACAAACAGAGTAAAAAGCAAATAAGCAAGCAAGCATTATATTGTTGTGGTTGACCATTTGAACTCCAGTGAGCTTGAGCTAAAAAAATGTTTTTACCAGCATTTTTATAAAAAATTTAATTAGACAACAAAGCTATGGAATATTTTATAGATGTCTCAGTGAATTACTTGGGAAAGTTTTTATCAGTTTCTGAAACTCAGTTTCCTAATCTGTGAAACAGGCAAGGTAATCATTACTCTCTCCTTAGTGCCCTCAAAGGGATTCACGACAATTTGATCCACAATGAAACAAAATCTTACCCATTCCTGTGTATATCCAGGATCAGTCGGGGATTGAACCATTCTGACACATCAGATTTACACTGGCTTATTTTTGGAAGTAGATAGCCAGACCTTTCTTTCTAGTCTTTTTCAGTCCAGATGTTTTGCTGAAACTTGTTCATTACTATGGCAACACAAAAGCTCCCCCACTTGTCAACGAGCGGTGACTGTACATGAAGGGCACTGGTCAGGAATAGTGCTGCTGTTTTGTTGTTGTTGTTGTTAGGTGCCATCGAGTTGGGTAAGACTCATAGTGACCTGTGAACAACAGATCTGAACCCTGCCCTCATCCTCACAATTTCTGACACAGTAGAGCCCAATGCAGCGGTCACTGTGTCAATCCATCTGGTTGAGGGTCTTCTTCTCTTTTGCCGACCTTTATCTTTCCAAGCGTGATGTCCCTCTCCAAGGAATAACTTCTCCTAGCAACATAGCCTAAGCACATGAGATGAAGTTTCATCATCTTTTCCTGTTAGGAACCCCTGACTGTGTGAAGGGCAGTAATTCTACCACTGAACCTAACATATATTTAATAGATGTTAACTAAAAACGTATAGAAACTATTACATCACTTGGTAGCTTAACAGAGAGTTGGAAATCTGATTCTACTTAGAGGAAGGCCTTTCTTGGGCCCTGGAAAAAAGGCCTGGTGACCTACTTCCAAAATCTCCTCTGATACATGTGGGTCAACATGTGTTGGAATCTTCTGATGACAGCAGGTTTGATTTATTATGGGATCATATTGTCTTCTGTTTCTCATTCCTCTCCCTTTATTCTTCCTCTCTCTTTGAAAGCCTGCTTTAAAAAAAGAGAGCTCACCAAATAAACGCATATGCTCTTGTTTCTAATGTGTCTTGCATGATGGCAGGCACAGTGCTAGGCCCCCTCTCAACAACTGAGGGTTTTCTTAGGACTACTCTGGTGGTTCTGATGGCCTAGTTAGTAGAGATTTTTGCTGCCAACTCTAAGGTGGGGAGTTTGAATCCACCAGCTGCTCTGAGGGAGAAAGATGAGCAGTCTCTTCCCATGCGATTTACAGTCTCTCAAAACCTGCTGGAGGGTCAATTACGAGTTGGTCTGAATCTATGACAATGGGTTGTTGGCTACTTCCCCCCTGGAGACCACACATAACTTAACCCACAGTGGTGTCAGCTCTGGGCCCTCAGGGACTACAGTGCACCAGGGGCTGGACTGCTTATTATAGAATCTGCGTATTTTCTTTCATGATACACTGTACCTACAGCCATTAGTATTCCTAAATATTAAAAAGTGAATTAGTAGCATGAATTGAAACAGAACAAATGAAAAACAAAACCAAAATAACCCTCCATCGCTCTCTGTCCTTTTGCCTCTGCACTGCAATTTTCAGTTGTTTCTGTTTCTGTTGTTTCCCCCTCCCCCATAAGCATGCATCGTTCTTTAATGACAGCAGTAAATAGAATACATTTTTTTTTAAATTTTTGTGTGAGTGTACCGTCAAATCGGATCTGACTGGTACAGGAGGAGACTGTCCCTCCTTCCCCGGCAGAGCATCTGGTGGATTCGAACCGTGTGCCTCTGGGATTGTAGTTGCAGCTTCTTACCACTAGGCCACCAGAGCTCCCCAGAATACATTTTTGCATTCTCCCTTCCAATTAGATAATTTACCTCGGTTGCTGCCATTGCTGCGTCTTTCTCACAGCAATCGTAAATGTCCCTCCAGCAGATTGTATCATATTCTCACCACCGGACCAATTGGCAGCGTCAGGATGGATGACGAAGAGATTGAGATTGTTCACAGCTTCAGTTTGCTCGGCTCCACAGTCAACACTCTTGGCACCAGCAGTCAGGAAATCAAAAAGCGTATCGCGATGGGGAAGTCTGCTGTTAGGGACCTCTCTAAAGTACTCAGGAGCAACAGTGTCTCTCTGGAGACTAAGGTGCGCCTGATACAGGTCATGGTATTTGCAATCGCTTGTTATGCATCAGAGAGTTGGACAATGACTAGGGAGGACAGAAGGAGAGTGGATGCTTTTGAGCTGTGGTGCTGGAGAAGGGTACTGAATGTACCGTGGACTGCCAGGAAAACAAACAGATTTATCTTGGAGAGGATTAAACCAAGCTACCCCTTGGAGGCAAGGATTCTGGGGCTTCGTCTGACATACTTTGGACATGTTGCCAGGAGGGACAGGTCCTTGGAGAGGGACATCATGCTTGGGAGGGTGGAGGGGCAGCGCAGGAGGGGAAGACCCTCTATGAGATGGATTGATTCGGTGACTGGGGTAATCGGGATGGGTGTGTCAGAGGCAGTGCGGTTGGCGCAGGATAGAGCAGGGTTTAGGGCTGTTGTGCATAGGGTCGCTATGAGTCGGAAACGACTCGACGGCACATAACAACAACAACAACATCTTCAGATCCACCAGTGGTTCCCTGGGAGAGAGATGAGCAATCTCCTCTCGTGTGATTTACAGCAGCTGAAAACCCCCGGAAGGTCAGCTATGAGTTGGTTCCGACTCGACTGCGATGAGTGAGTTTTTATTTGATCGGTTTGATGATTTGTTGCTTGTAGTTTTTTGTTAGAAGCCATCAAGCTGACTGACTCAGAGCAACCTTACGGACAAGAGGTTGAACCTTGCCTTGTCCTGACCGTCCTCCCTGACTCTGACACCTTCAAACCCGTTGTTACAGTCACTGTGTTAATCCATCTTGTTGAGGGTCTTCCTCTTTTCCTCTGATCCTCCACCTTTCAAAAGACAGCCAAAATCTTATTTCCAAGGGCTGGCTGCTTCTGAATAAAATGCCCAAATTCTGTGTGACAAATTTCACCACCATCCTTGCCTCTAAGAAGCATCTTGGCTGAACTTTTTCCAAGACAGACTTGTTTGTTTTTTTGACAGACCACGGCATATTCAGTACTTTTCTCCAACACTGTAATTTAAAGGTATGGATTATTCTTCTGTCATCTTTATTCATTGTCCAACTCTCCAATGCATAAAAAAACAGTTGAAAATCCATGACTTGAATTAGGTGCATCCTAGTCTGTAAACTGATACACTTTTTCTACTTAAGAGAGGTTCTTTTTTTTTCTCCCCCATTTCATGCATTATGTTTTATAAAGTTAATCACCACCATTGGACCTTGCCCGTCATTACCCTGTCTTTTCACCCAGAACCTTCCCATTTCCTTCCCCTTCTCCCTCCACCCACCAAACTGTGCAACCCTGTGGTTTTGCCCCGTGCTCTGCTCCCACCTCTACCCTCCTTGAGCTCTCATACATGTTTTACTAGATACCCTTCTATTTTTACAATAATGGTCTTATGTAGTATTTGTCCTCATGAGACTGAGTTATATCACTCAGCATAATGCTCTTTGGAGAAGTTCTTAATAGCAGATTTGCCCAATGGAACATGTATTTTGATTTCTTGACTGCTGCATGGTGATTACTGATCCAAGTAAAATTGACTCTTTGATGACTTCAATATTTATCTCCATCTGTCATTTATTGTCTATTACTGGATGAGGATTTTTGTTTTCTTGTTAAGATGCATTCCATATATTTTATTGTTGTTGTTAGATGCCATAAAGTTGAAAAGGACTCATAGTTACTTTATGACCTGAAATTCTGCCCTCTCCTGTGCCATCCTCATCAACTCTGACAAACTAGAGCCCATTGATAAAGTCTCTGTGTCAATCCATCTCCTTGGGAATCTTTCTTTCCTTCATTTGACCCTTCACCTTTCCAAGCATCATGTCCTTTTCTAAGGAATAGCCTCACCTAGCTACATATTCAAAGCATGTTAGATAAAATTTTGCCATCTTTGCCTCCAAGGAGAATTCTGGGTGTACTTTATCCAAAGACATATCTTTGTTCTTTCAGCAGTCCGTGGAATATTCAGCGCTCTTCTCTAAAATTACAACTCAAACACATCAGTTCTTCTTTTGCCATCCTTATTCATTGTTTGTCAATGTGCTGTATGAAGTAACTATAACTATGGTATATTCAACCCTCTTCTCCAGCACCACAGCTCAAAGGCATCAGTTATCTTTCTATCACCCCTAGTCATTGTCCAGCTCTGTTACAGTTTCACCTGGCAGCACTGTTAGGGCTAGCACATTGCATAACTTGGCTCTTTGCCTGGAGAATTAGGTTGGCCTTTCTCTGTATCAAGCGTTGCTTTCAAGTGTCACCCTTACCTGGTCAGATGTTGGTCTGAGGTTTTAGCTACAGATCTGGAAGCTTTGGCTGGGAGCTTTTCGAAGAAGAGCTCTCCTGGACAGGCAGTCATCCAAAGCTCAATGTTGCCTTCAAGTGAGAATATGTGGGAACTGCAGGGCTGGGAGAAGCCTGTGAGTATGCACCTCGGGTGATTGAGGGCAGGAGGCAGGAGCCCAGAAGTCTCTGCCCAGGCGGCTGAGACAGGAGTAAAATGCCCCTTGCTGGTTCCGAACTAACTGGGCCAATTAGATGCCTAACATAAGACTGAGGCTCTGTGTTCAGTTTTATTTCCACTCACACCTTAAGAAATAGTCTTATTATGGTTATTGCTGTGCACCCTTGAGACAGAACCAACTCATAACAGACTCTACGAGCTGGATGGATTTCAGAGGCAGTAAACCTCAAGGAAGGAGATTGCCCATCCTTCTCCTATGGCACATCTGGTGGATCTGAACTGCCCGCCTTTGGGTTGGCAACTCAACTCCCTTTTATTATGGCTATATATCTCTATCTATCTATCTATCTATCTATCTAATCACAAAACATTTGCCAATTCAACTATTTTTACACATAAAAATCATAACATTGGCTACATTTATCATGCTATGCATTTATCACCACGCTACATAAAATACTTCCAAGCTATTTCACTGCCAGTCACAGAAGCTCAACGCCCTCCAAGGAATGATTTCCTGTTCACCATCAGTAAACTCTGGTCTCTATAAGACCACAATAGCATCAGCAAAAGCCAGCAGAACCTTCGTCAGTGGGTGGATCTTGGCTCATAATACACTGTAGGATTGGCTAGAACTGCCCCATAGGGTGTCCAAGGCTGTGAATCTTTATAGAAGCAGACAGAATCATCTTTCACAGAGTGACTCTGGTAGTTTTGAACTGTTGACCTTTTGATTATGCTAACCACTGCACTAACAGCCCTTTGGTCTCTATACCATTGTTCCTTTCCTAAAGATGGGATCATACAATGCTTGTTCTATATTATTTGCTTTTATGATTAGTTTCTTTTCTTGAAATGGCAGTGATGATGATGATGGTGAAGATGATATTGATGGTGAGAACTATGGCCACCATTGAGTAAACACCTACAACATGCTAGTCTTTTCCCCAAGAAGTTTACACCTATGGTGGTAGTTTTTATCTTCTATTAATAATAATACATGCTATTTTACAAATGAAAAAAAAAACCCAAAATGAATGAGAGTGGTCAAGGTATTTGCTTGAATTCACCCAACTGTCAAGTGCAAGAGTCAAGTTCAAAGTCAAGACAAAGTCCTGCCCTTTTTAACGACACCAAGATGGTCTTTCTTGTAAAATCAGAGGGTCAATGAAAGAGAAAAAGACCCTCAATGAAACGGATTGACACAATGACTACACAACAATGGACTCAAGGATAGAAAAATCAAAGGAACAAGAAATTCTCCATTTCCCCCCCCCCAGAAAATCTCTCAAAAAGAAAAAGAAAGAAAATGATCACAGTAAAGAATTTACACACACACACACACACACACACACACACACACACGTACATGTAAAAAAGTGTTCAGCTGTAAGGAAAGCTTTGGTGGCCTAGTCTGGGAGTTTCTCTGCTAACACAAAGGTCACGCCTCTCTGGTGATTTGAATATGAATACCAGCTAGTCTAAAGCCAAACGATGAGAAATCTCTTCCTGTGTAATTTATAGATGCAGAATCCCAGTGGAGAATCAGTCATGACTTGACTGGCTTGTCTTCAATGGGTCTTCAATCTTTGGCCTCTAGCTATATAACCAAGGAATCATTCAGCCTGGAAGAGAGATGAAATCCTTCGAATCCATGCTGTGATATGTATAAACCTTGAAAACCTTATACAAGTGAAATAAGTCAGGCAAATACGGCATGAGTTCATGCATACGAACCAGGCAAATGCATTCTTAGAAACCCTACGTAGCACCTTTAGGATCACTACGAGTCAGAATGAACTCGATGGGGCTGGACTTGGTTCTCAGTTTATAAAACTGAAGGGTGGCATGATCTGTATGCTCTTGGCTTCTAATTGAAATGTTCAAATCCGCCCAGGGGCTCCTTGGAAGAAAGTATTGGTGATTTACTTCTGTAAAAATTACAGCCAAGAACACCCTGTTTGGCATAGTTGTTTCATAGTTGGAATTGCCTTGGAGGGCAAGGCCTTTAAGGGTGAGAGGGTGATGGAGGAGAGGAGGCCTTGCTCAAGGAGTACTGAGTTTCTGTTGTCAATGGTTGTGGAATAATTTGGAAATAAAGAGCGATTATGGATGTGCAACCTGCAAACAAAATCAGTGTCACTAAATTGTACATGTAAAAATTATTGAACTGACAAATTATTTGTTTAAGTGTATTTTTATCACAATTTTTAAAAGTCAAGCAACACATAGAGGCAGGAGATAGAAAGTGTAAGCTCCCCTTTTCAAAGAGAACTTCCGCACATTTTTTTCATGGAATGGCTTTGATGGTTTTGAACCACTGACCTTTTGATTAGCGGCCTAGCATTTAATCGCTACACTACCAGGGCTCCTCTGTTCTCCTTACCTTTGCATCTTTCATGCAATAGTTGCCCCATTCCACTAACATTTAAGATTGATCTCCTTTCTCAAAAACGACAGAGATGATGATAACTCAGCTTCCTGGGGTTCCCCTAAGGATTTTTTTTTGTGTGTGGAAAAGTAGCCACAGGGTCCAGGGAATTATTTAGACATAGGTGGAATCTTGTATTAATGGTCAGAACTTTGTTTTTGTCATTCTATCTGTGTTAAAGACCTTTTTACTTATGGATCTCATTTATTTTTATTTTTAAAAATATTTTAATTGGTTTTCATATAATAATTCCTTTATGTTTCATTCAGAAACGTTGTGTTTTATACAGTATTTCATTTACATTGTATTTTATGCAATCATTCATATACATTCTATTTGACATTTTTTTTAATTGGTTTGCTTACAAAGTTTATATACATTGTGTTATCTCATTCTTAAGTTCTGCACAGAGGTGTGCTGTGTTTGTCATAATTGTTTGAACCTGATCCCTAAAATTGGGGTTGTTGTTGTTCCAGTGTTTTTTCTAAGCTCTCTCAGCCATAGAATCCTCCAACTCCAATAACCAGCCTAAGAATGAGCCCTGCAGCTGCCTATGGGGCAAGGTGGAGACAGACACAACACCCCCACCTGCGGGTGCAGATGCTTGGAGAGACTTTCCTGGGAACCACTGCCCCCTTGTGGCCTGGCTTGAGGGCGCGTTTTGCCAACCCAGCATCCAGTAATTGAAAATCCCATTCAAGTCAACTGTGTGCCTGTTCTGAGTGCTGAAAAGCAGGACTTACCTTATATAGAAATGGAAAGACATTATTGTTGTTATGTGTTGTCAAATACGACTCACAGCGACCCTATAAACAATAGCTATGGACCTTGCAGTGTCCTGAGCTAATCTTACTGTCTCCAATACAACTGTTCCCATGGGAGTCAGGTAAAACTGGCTGTATGAATATTTGATGAGTCTATTTATTTGTTAATCTATGCATCCACCTGCCCACCGTCCATCCCTGTTCATCTATCCATCCACTAATCCATTCATACATACATATATATATACACACATACCTCGTCCATCCATCTCTACCCATCTACCCATCCATCTATCTGGCCATCATACATATATACACATCTCTGCCAATCTCTATTCATCCACCCACTCACTCACGCATCCATTCCTATCCATCCAACCATCAATACACACATGCATGCACACACCCACCTAGCCATCCCTATCTATCCACCCACTCACCCTTATCCGTTAATCCATTTATCCACCAATACACACATACATATAGACCTGTCCATCCATCCATATGCAGCTACCTCCCCATCCATCCTTTCCTACCTATCCATCCAACCATGTATCCACCTACTCATTTTGGATGAGTTACTTCACCTTTCTGAGCCTTCTCTTATCTGTAAATCAAACATAATGACATCTAAGTATTTTAGGAAGCCTGGGAGGCAGAACTAAAATAATACAGAACTAAAATAAAACATTTAATATCTAGCAGGTGCTTTAAAAATGTCACTTATAATATCTGTAACAATTTTCAGGCTTACACTTTCATTGTTGTTATGTGCTGTCGAGTCACCTGCGACATACAGCGACCCTATGTACAACAGCTCTGAACCCTGCCCTGTCCTGAGCCAGTCTCACTGACTCTGACACACCTATCCCCACTGCCCTAGTTATTGTGTCGATCTGTCTCGCCTGGGGTCTTTCTCTCCTGTGC
Source organism: Elephantulus edwardii (assembly GCF_000299155.1). Classification (NCBI taxonomy): domain Eukaryota; kingdom Metazoa; phylum Chordata; class Mammalia; order Macroscelidea; family Macroscelididae; genus Elephantulus; species Elephantulus edwardii. Next base: position 13,852,978 of record NW_006399783.1, read on the forward strand.
TGCCCCTTCACCCTTCCAAGCATGATGTCCTTCTCCAAGGATTTGTCCCTCCTGGCCACATACCCAAAGTATGTGAGACAGATCTTCAAAATCCTAGCCTCCAAGGAGAAAGTGGGTTTTACCCTCTCCATTTCCATTAGTAATAACTAATTCAGGTACATGCAGTGGTTAGAGAATTTTAGCATGCATATTATTTCATAAGACTATTGGTGTGCACATGTGCATGTCCAAACATGTTGTTAGGTGCCATCAAGTCGCCCGTGACTCATAGCAACCCTACGTACGGCAGCTCTGAAGCCTGTCCTGAGCCGGTCTCCCTCACTCCAACACACCTGCCCTCATTGCCTGTGAATCGAAGTAGCTCAAAGTAAGGGGCTGGCTAGAGCAGCTTCTTTCAGAGATAAGCCTTCAGTCAGATTTTAAAAGGCAGACGTTTCTACAAAGTATAATATGTCAGGAGGAGGAGTCTGCATGAGCAAAAGTGTCACGACATGACTTTATTGTGTTTCCACCTCAGCTGCCATCGTACCGTCAAAAAACAATGGAGACAGCCTAGTCCCTGGATCAATGAGGCAGAGGCCTATTCTGCAATGAAAACAGCCCCCACTTTTTACTTAGTGTTAAGGAAATGGATTGTTAAATTTGTCCTATGCAATTAATTGCTCTAGGACTCCCATAAAATCTTAGACAGAATTTGTTAGACCGCTTGGAAAAAAGTTCCAAGAGACTGAATCAATTGATGATTATTGAGTACTAGTTAGCAAACAGCAGAACTCTTCAGATACCTGTGAGGTGGGATTATTACATCTATATTCAGAAAAAGAGCCTGAGGGTCAGAGAAGGTCAGTGACTTGCCCAAAGCCACACTGCTGGTTGTGTGTGGAGTCACGTGTAGGCCTCCTAAATCATTGGCTTCCCTTGATATCTCCAATGCTCTCTCCAGGTGAGAACTAGCCAAAAATAAAACAAAAACTTTCCCATCAAGTCAAATCAGACTTACAGCATTTCTGTAGGACTGACAAGAAGTTTCCAAGACTGGAACTTTTGCAGGAGCAGACTGACACTTCTTTCTCCCAGGTAGCTGCTGGGGAGTTTGAACTTCCAGTCTTGTAGTTAGCAGCTGGCTGAACCAGAGTTAAACTTATCCTATTGTGTAGGGTTCTATCTTATTGTGTGAGATAAGGACTGTGTTTGTTAGATTCCATTGATTCAGTTCTAATTCATAATAATCTTATGAAACACTGTCTAGTCCCAAGCCATCTCCACAATTGTTGCTCCATTTGAGCCGCTTATTGCTGCTACTGTGTGGGGCCATGTCATTAAGGATTTTCCTCTTTTTTTGCTGATCTTCTGCTTTGCCAGTAATGATGTCCTTCTTTAGAGACTGGGCCCTCCTGATGACATGTTGCACTGTGGAGAAACACTTGATGTGACTTTTCTAGCCATGGTCTTCGTAACACCCTACAAGTGATGATGTGGTATTTGTAGCTCACCAAAGAGACTGGATAGCTTGCTAATAATAATAATAATAATAATAATACCACCTTTGATGTTGTTGTTGTTAGATGCTGCCAAGTCAAGTATGACTGACTCATAGTGACCCTGTGAACAGCGGATCTGAGCCTAGTCCCATCCTGTGCCATCCTCGCCTTTTCTAATATACTTGATCACATTATTACAGTCGCTGTGTCAATCCATTTCATTGAGTGTACTCCATTCTTTTGTCAACCCTCTACCTTTCTAAGCATGATATCCCTTTCCAAAGACTGGCTTTTTCTAACAACCTGTCCAAAATATGTGAGATGAAGTTTTACCATCTTTGCCTCTAAGGGGCACTCTAGTTGTACTTTCTCCAAGACTTACTTGCTCTTTTGGTAGTGCATGGGATATTCAGTACTCTTCTCCAGCACTACTACTACTCAAGGGTATCACTTCTGTAATCCTTATACACTGCCCAACTTTCAGATACATAACAAGTAATTGAAAAGATTTTAATCAGGTGCACCTTCGTCTTTAAACTGACATCATTGCTCCTTAACACTTTAGAGAAGTCCTTCACAGCAGAGTTTTCTAGATATTTTCATTCCTTAACTGCTGGTACTGAAGATGTTGATTCAGGATCCATTGCAAATGAAACTGTTGACAACTTCAATCTTTTTTCCATGTATCATAATGTTGCCTACTGATCCGGTGATGATGATTTTTGTTTTCTTGATTTTGAGATGTAATCATAACAAACTGTGGCTGACTCCGAGAAGAATGGTAATCCCAGAACACTTGATCATGCTAATGAGAAACCTATACTTGGATCAAGAGGCAGTCATCAGAACACAGCAGGGTAACACTGCATGGTTCAAAATTAGGAAGGGCATACGCCAGGGATGCATCCTGTCTCCATACTTTTTCAACCTGTATGTAGAACAGATTATCTGGGAGGATGGGCTCTATGAGGAGAAATGTGGGGTCAAGATTGGTGGAAGATCTATTAACAATCTGTGATATGCAGATGACACAACCCTGCTTGCTGAAACTGAGGAGGACCTAAAGTGCTTGCTGCAGAGGGTTAAGGACTACAGCATCCAATATGCATTGAGTCTCAATGTCAAGAAGACAAAGATTCTCACCTCTGGACCAATTGTCAGCATCAGGATAGATGGTGAAGAGACTGAGATTGTTCACAGCTTTAGTTTGCTTGGCTCCACAGTCAACATTGTTGGCACCAGTAGCCAAGAAATTAAAAGACATATTGCCGGGGGAAAGTCTGCTTCTAGGGACCTCTCCAAAG
>NW_006399783.1:13857993-13878508 GCF_000299155.1 Elephantulus edwardii
TGGCTGGAAGAGATCTATATTTGTTCCCATTCCAAAGAAGGGTGACCCAACTGAGTGTGGAAACTACAGAACAATATCATTGATTTCACATGCAAGCAAGTTTCTACTGAAGATTATCCAAAAACGACTGGAACAGCACATTTGAGGTAGAAATATGAAAATGTGTGAAATGTGAATGTGAGGGTTGTTTAGTTTCACCATCTGCCATACTTAGATGAACCATTCCAGAGGCAGAAAAACGGAAATCTCGCTGCCACTAGAAGCTAGAGAGTGCAGTGCACCTGAGATCTCTGAGTGAAAGCTTCCTCAAACCAGGAAACAGAGAGATGAAATACTGCAGCAGAGCAATGAGAGCCAGAACTGTGGGTCCCCAGCACACAGATCCGAAAAGCTGGTGCCTTGAAACAGGAGGCTCACTGAGGGAGTAGGTTCCTTCAGGCATTTGTCAGGGAGCTAAGTTTGCAGACCCACAAAACTAGGGAAATGTCCTGGAAGTGTAGGGTGCTTCTGGGGATGCTGAACACACTAGAGCTAAAAGAACTTTGTAACATTTACCTGAGCAGGACAGAGGCCAAGGCCACGAGGCTGAGGGCCAGAGTGAGAGGCTTGTCTTTGAGTGGAACAGAGAAAAGGCTGTCTTGAGGAAGACTTGTATCCTGAGTTGGTCCTGATCCAGACTTCTCTGATAAATTTCACAATTATGAGGCTGGGAGCTGAGCTCAGTATGTCTATTGCAACAAATTATCGAACTCTTTAGGGAAGAAGCAGATGTGGTGAGAAAGGTGGTTGGTTTCAGAAATGTTGGAGTTGGGCAGGTGTGTGCACGTGTGCTTGTTCTGACTTACAGGAATCAGTCATGGGCAAGATCAAGTTGATCTTGTTTCTTGCCTTTTGTGAATGCCTACCCTGTTTTCACACATGTTTGAAGCATGTAACAAAATGTTTCACCATCTTCACTTCTAAGGATCACTCTGGCCATACTTTTTCCAAAACAGACTTCTTTGTTCTGGTAGTTCATGGTATATTTAACATTCTACACTAACACTACAATTCAAAGACATCGATTTTTTTTTGTCTTCTTGATTCACTGTACAGCCTTCAGATGTGTATGAATTATTAAAAAATAGAGGTGAATCAGGCACAACTTATTCCTTATTGTGACATCTTTCCTCTTTAGCACTTTAAAGAGGTCCTTTGCAGCAGATTTGCCCAGTGCAATATGTTGTTTGATTTCCTGTCTGCTGCCTTGGGAACCTAAGTGAGCTATAGTGGCATAGTTAGTGAGGAATTGCGCTCATAACCCAAAGGCTGCCTCTCTGACAGCTGGAATTCACCTCCTATTCTGGGGGAGAAAGATGGATAATCTCCTCTCACATGATTTTACAGCCTCAGAAAACCCACTGGCAGGCCAGCTCTCAGTTGGTTCCAACTCAGTGGCAGTGAGTGAGTGAACTTCCATGGAAGCTGATAGTGGTCCAAGTAAAATCAAATCCTTGAAATGAATCTTTTTTCCTTTTTTCATGATGTTGCTTATTGACTCAGTTGGGGGATTTTTTATTTCTTGATATGAAGGTGTAATTAATACACATGTAGTTAATCTTTCTCAGTAAATTCTTTAAGTCTTCATTTTCAGCAAGTATGCTGGTATCATCTGCATGTTGCAGCTTGTTAATGAGTCTTCCTCCAATCCCAATGTTGTGTACTTCTCTGTATAATAGAGTTTCTTGGATTATTTGTTTAGCATCCAGATTGATTAAGTGTGGTGAAAGGATATAATCCTAGGGAGCTCTGGTGGCCTAGTGGTAAGAAGTTGCACTATAATCCCAGAGGTGAACAGTTCAAATCCACCAGATGCTCTGCTAGAAAAGGAGGGGCAATCTTCTCCTGTACCAGTCAGTTCTGATTTGACAGTACACACACAAAAAATAATAAAATTTAATAATAAAAAAAGAATCTTAAAAGAAAAAAAAATAGATGTAATCCTGACAACACAGTTTTCCTGATTTGAAACCATACCGTATTTTTTCTGACTGAATGACTGTCTTCAGTTTCTATATACAGGTTCCAAGTAAGCACAGTTAAATGCTCAAGTGGTAAGAACTACTTCCTTGTAAATGTGTCTTTAGGAACACTGGTGGCACAGTGGTTAAGCATTCAACTGCTAGGCATAGAGTCAGCAATTCAAGTCCACTAGCTTCTTCTCAGGAGGAAAATACAGCAATCTATTTTTGCAAAGATTACAAGGAACACTGTGGGGCAGCTCTGTTCTGTCCTATAAGGTCTTTGTGAGTGAATCAGGTTGACAGCAACAACTTAATTGTTGTGTAATCCTTGTGTTCTTAGAGGCTGAGAACCATTCCTCCCCATCAGAAAGGGCACAAGTTGCTATCCTCCAGCCAGAGAGGCAGGAAGGGACTCCTGGGAACAGAGGGGATTTTCTACTCTTTAAAGTGCAAACACTGTTTTGTTTTTTTTTCCCCAGTGGCAGATTGTTCAGTCACTACCCATTCCCTAAAGTGACATGTCTTTGCTGGGGTATAGAGACGTTAACAGTTTGTGGTGTCTGTCTTCCATGTCTTCACTTTTCTTGGCAAATGAAGAGGATTTGGAAAAATTTAAGAGCAACATTTGAATAAATCAAAGAAAACAGAAGGAGTCATAGTCTACTATCCCACCCGCACCCCTCCCCATCTCCTAGGGCCAAAGACATGAACTAGAAGTGGAGTGTGAAGTATAGGGTCCCCCTAGGAGAGGGAGTGGACAGTGAGTGTGGGAAGCAGACCATGGGGAAGGAGTGTATGGGGCCAGGTGTTAGTTACCAAGGCAGTTGGAGAAAAAGAAAGAATTGAGCAAAGTGCCTGAGAAGGTGGAGAAAACAGGAGCTCAGAGGGAGAGGGGCAGCGGCCAAAATGGGGAGAACAGCAGGGTCCCGAGGAGGCTGAGTTCAGGCCAGGAAGTAGTTTGATAAATTTTGAGGAGGACACTTGGACAGCTAATTAGGGGATCATTTCAATACATCACTGGACGCACAAAGGCTTTCTCAAGGTGAAGAAATAAAAGGAGATGGCAGGAGGCCTGGATCCTTGCAGGAAACTCCCCCAAGTTCAGCTGACAAGGTGCTTACATCTTGCTGGAGGCATGTGCACGCGTGCAGTCCTTTGGAGGATAGTTTAATAATATCAGTTTAAATAAAACCCTTTTTGACCCAGAATTTCTACTTAAGAACTGAACCACACCCTCTGCATCCTGCACCAAGAAAACCTCCCAATTACTGTCAAGTTGATTCCAACTCATGGCACCCCCAGGAGTGTGTCAGAGTAGGTTTTTCCCCAAAGTTTTCAGTGACTGACTTTTTAGAAGCAAGTTGCCAAGCTCTTCTTTAGAGGTACCTCTGAGTGGACTTGAAATGTCAGCCTTTTGGTTAATAACTGAGCCTCATTTGTATCACCTAGGGTCTATGTGAGACACTCCCCAGAGTTATAGGATCAGGAATGCTCTGGGCTTAATCATGTGAGTCCCCAAAATGTCAGAAGCCACATCTACCTACAGGGAACTTGTCTGAAGTCATGATTACCATCATAATTGTTGTTAAGTGCTGTCTTAGGCTGGGTTCTCTAGAGAAGGAAAACCAAAGAAACTTTCTTTCTTGCTTGCTTTCTTGCCTTCTTTCTTTCTCCCTCCCCTCCCCTCCCCTCCCCTCCCCTTCCTTCTCCTCTCTTCCCCCTCCCTTCCCCTCTCCCCCTCTCTTCCACTCTCCCTCTCTCCCTCTCTTCCTCTCTCCCTCCCTCTCTCTTTCCCTCCCTCCATCCCTCCCTTCCATCCATCCTTCCTTCCTCCCAAATCCACTGCTATCCAGTCTGACTCATGACCGCCATAGATATTCTTTTTTAGCAAAACAAGTTTTAAAAGGTTTGTTTAGGCAATAACACAGAGACAGAGCTATGCAAAAGAGTTAAAGTGAAAAAGAAAGAAAAGGGACGATGGAGAAAGGAATCCTGGGAAGACAGGATTGAAACCAGACCTTAAAGCACACAGTCAGCAGAAAAGGAGAGTAAGCGCCACAGAACTGAGTGTTCTTCTTGTTGTTCCACAGGGTTTTAAAGTTACAAATCTTTATCTGAGGAGACTGTCCATCTTCACCTACTGAGAAGCTGATAGATTTGAATTGTCAACCTTTGGTTAACAGAAAAATGCATGACATATTATGCCACTAATGCTTATGTGTGTGCATACTCTACATATTTGTTATTGATAGGTGCTGTCTGGTCGACTATAACTCATAGCAACACGATGAACAACAGGTTGGAACCTTGCCCTAAGCCGTTCCGTCAACTTATAGTGACCCTGTGGAAAACCATTTTATAATCTGCCCGTTGTTCTCGATCACGGTGTCAGTTCCATTAAATGTATTAATACCACCACTGTGTCAACAACAATAATAATAACTATTATAAGGAAAGCAGTAGTAAATGCCAACATGGAAAGACATTTATAGTATAGAAAATCCAAGCCAGCATTGCACTATGGTTCCGAAGACAATTTTTGAAACTCGCCACACGTAATTGAAGGTGTTTTAGGTATAGAAGTAATGGCTTAGTTGTGTATGTATTGAATTATTTATAATTTAAATAAGAGGTTATTTACTTTCTTTTTCACTGTCTCTCTGATTTTTAACATTTTGTGTCATATGTAAAGTAAGAGGCTGGTGTGCAATCATGTGGTAGCAGACTGCCCAAGGCAGGCACTCCATTCCCAGGGGCTGTGGGATGAGGTCAGCAGGGACTCAGGGTGTGCTAGTTCTGGGGCTGTGCATCTTGGGGTGCATGAATGGGCAGGGTCAGGGGTGGGGGTTAAAAGATGAAGGCTTTACTTATCCTGTGCACCATGGGCTGAGACCATACACTGATGTCTGTGTGGTGCTTTACCAAGCTTGGCTCTTTCTCATCCGCTCCCTCAACAACCCTGTGACACATCTTTATTTTATGCATGAGAAGACAGGAGCCCAGGGAAGGTAAACGATTCAGAAGACAGACCTAATAATCTGCCTCCAAAAAGCCCCTTGGTGTTCCTGGGCGTCTTTCTGGACAAAGTTCTGGGAGAGGGTGAAAGGAGGGAATTCACAGTCTCCAGACCCTGCTCCAGGCTGCCATTAGCTGTGTGACCCTGGGTGAGTCACTCCACCACTCCCTCTTGAACGCTGCTCCTGTCCGCTTCTCTTATTGAATGATGTAGAAGCTATGGCTGTGGTAGTTCAGAGCACAGGATCTGGAGAGCCTGTGCTGAACTTGTACCTACTGACTTGTGTGACCTTGAATAAGCCTCTTAACCATTTCTAAACCTGTGACATGGGAAGTGCTTACCTCATACATGAGTTAATAGATGCAAAGTCCCTGTCCATTCAAAGTGTTCTATAAATGTCAACTTTTCCTATTATTGTCTGGCTGTTGGCTTCTGCATTTTCCCACTGTTGCTAGTTGTAGTGGAATCAGTTCTGGCTCCTGGTGACCCAGGGTCTAAAGAACCGAGCTCCAGCGACTTCAAGACTGTGACATTTTGGAAGCAGATTGTCAGGCCAGCCTACTGAGGTACCTTTAAGTGGATTTGAACCACCTGCCTTTTGGTTCGTAGTTCAGTGCTCAGCCTTTGCATCCCAGACGGACTCTTTCCATTGTTACTTTCCCCTTGGAAAGGCTCTTCCTTTTGAACTTCTAAGCTTGGGTAGATAGCAAAGCTTTGTAGAGAAGGAAAGAGATTTGTGGACAAAGAAAAGATCCCCGTGAACCTGGGCCACCTCCCCCATGGCTGTGCTTTTGGGGCCTGTCACTCCTGACCCACAGAGCTGGTTGTCACTCAGCGTCCCGACACCCTGGCCTGTCAGACTAAGGTCAGTTCCTTCTGGTCAGCACCAACACCTCCACCCTGGAGTCGGGAGGCAGCTGAAACAAAGGCGGTTATCTCAGCCGCCCCGCACTGCTGCGGCTCAGCAGGCGCTCAGCATGCTCTGGACAGTGTAAAAAGTCAGGCCTGGTGACAGAGGCAGAATTTAGAGAGCCCTTTTGGATGGCAGCAGGGATTGAAGCTGTCAGTCAGAGGCAGGTCAACACACTCAGGCTTACAGGGCGCTGGGGGCTCTGGCTTCAGGGGCTGCGAGGGACAGGGCTGATGCTGTGCAGAGCCCTCAGCCACTATGTGCTTTTTTCTATTTATAATTTCCCTTGATAATAGGCCTCATTCATCCCCTCTGCAGGCCACTAATTGCTCCAAAGCAGAGGGATGACAGCCCAATTATTAACGTCATGAAAATTAAAGTTAGGTTGTGTCAACAAAGCCCATTTGCTGCCACCCAGACATGGACCTTTGCCCTTCGTTGTGGCAAAGGGCAGCTGGAAAAAAACCCGGTCCCACTCCAGCTCCGGAGGACTCTAATTTCTGACCTCAAATTCTCTTTGGGAGGCTCTGCTGTGAGGACACAGAGGGACTGTTCCCTCTTGGCCCTAAATTGTGGCCAAGTGGTTGCTGCTCCCTTGACAAGAGGTAACATTTTGGTCCCTAGAAGTATAGGATGTTAAGTGAAGGGGCCTTAAGAGCCTTGGTTGTGATTAAAAACAAACAAATGAGAAAAACCTCCAAAACCCAGTACCAGGTGATTCCAACTCTGCCCCCTAGGACTTTCCAGAACAACCTTCCTTCCTTCCTTCCTCCCTTTCTCCCTCCTCCCTCTTACCTCCTCCCTCCTCTCTCTCTCTCTCCCATCACCAGGTCTTTCTTCTGAGGCAACTCTGGCTGGACTCGAATCTCCAACCTGTTGGTTCTCAGTGAGTGTGTTAGCCTCTGTATCACTTCACATGAAGACTCAGAGACTTATGGACCCAGTTCAGCCCACAGACAAGTTTTATCTGACTAACAGCGTTCATTCATGCAATGTGAAAGGAACCATTTGAAAGCATACACTCAGGTAGGTATTAGTATATTCATTATGTGGTGCAACCACCTCCTTTATCTATTTCTGAAATGTTTTATTCAGCCCCAAAGCGGCTTTGTCCCCATTAGGCAGTCACAGCCCACTTTCCTTCCTCCCGCCCCTGATGGTTCTTGTCAGTTTGTCGTGCTGTGGTGACTTGGAAACTGTACTACTGGTATTCCAAATATTAGCAGAGTCACTTGTGGTGGATAGATTTCTGCAGCTCTTGACATATTAGGAAGAAAGGCTTTACTGAAAATTGTTGTTGTGTACCATCAAGTCGGAACTGACCCATAGCTAAGCCTCCAGCAGGTTTTCAGAGGCATCAGAGATTGCCTATTTTTCTCTGTCAGAGCAGTTGGTGGATTCAAACCGAGTGAGTGCCTTTGAGTTTTTAGCACAGTGCTGTAATTATCATTAAGCCACCAGAGCGCCCCTATGGATCACAAGCCAGTGTTGTCAGACATGCTGCTGGAAGATGAGACCTGCCTCCACCCAGGTTGGACGGCACTCAGAATACACAGGGGCCGCAATGGACGTGGGCATGGCAGCGCCCACGAAGGCGGCCCAGTACCGTGTGCTGCTTCATTCTGTTGTCTCTGCGTCACCAGGAGTTGGAATTGACATAATAGCGACTAACAACATAAACCTAAACCCAAACTCAAGCCACAGAAAACCAAAGTCTCGCATCTCTTCTGAGTCATGGAGACCCTCCTTTGGATTTTGGAGGCTGTACGCTGTTATAGGAGGAGAATGTCCTTCTTTCTGCCACAAAGATGCTGGCAGATGTGAACCATTTTGGTTATCAGTCTTTCATACAGCACAATGGGGCCCCAGAGCTGGACATTTCAAATCATACAATACGGGACCTTCAATGCTTTCAAGGTTTATCCATATTGTAACACATATAGGTATTTAGTTCCTTTTAAGGTGGAATAATAAAAAAAACATTAGTAATTAGTGTTTGGAATAATGGTATTATGTTGTTTGTTGTTATGTGCCGTGGAGTCGCTTGCGACTCATAGCAACCCTATGTACAATAGCCCTAAACCCTACTTTATCCTGTGCCAATCTTACTGTCTCTGATCGCCTATCCCCATTTCCCCAGTGATGGAATCAATCTATCTCATCGAGGGTTTTCCCCTCCTGCACTGTCCCTCCACCCTCTCAAGCATGATGTCCCTCTCCAAGGACTGGTCCCACCTTGCAACACGGCTGAAGTGTGTTAGATGGAGCTTCAGAATCCTTGCCTCCAAGGAGCAGACTGGCTTCACCCTCTCCAGGACGAACCTGTTTGTTCTCCTAACATGCCATACAAGTCACTTATTTGAAGTATACAAATCAATGATTATTAGTATAATCACTGACTAGTGCAACTATCCCCACAATGAAATAAATTTTTAATGCCTTGAAAAACCAGAAGACAGGTGATTCCAGGCTGACATCACGACCTGACACGGCACATCCAAGCAAAGGAGCAAAGCTGCAGCTGCTTCCTCTCTGAGGCTTGTGCCCACGGGCTGCCAGGGTCCTCACCATTCTCTGTGGTGCTGTTGGCCACTTTGCTACCTGGCTCTGGAGGCCTGAGTATGTGAGCCTGGAATCTAGGAACTGACAACCCAACCTGCTAGGTCATGCCACTTAATGGAGGACAAGCAATGGCAGGGCTGTGACCAGAATGAATGGCCCCTTTACCACCTGGAGCCTGACTCTGCTGATAGGCAGGTGGTCCCTGTCTCTACCAGATAATTCTCAAAGTTCCCACAGGGGATTGCCATTTCTTAATGAGGAGAAAGGGTTACAATGGAGTTAGCATAATGGGAATTCCATGGGAGTGGATCAGGCTGTGCAAGAAGCATTGTTTGATCTTTGTGTGACATTAAAATAATCTTGAGACTGGAGTGGACTGTGGGGCCTCCTAACTCTAATTTAAAAAATACATTTTATGGCCACCAGGTGGCGTCATGGATTAGGAAACAGAATGAGGCTCGGCCTGAAAGGGAAAGGTGTGGTAAAGGTGGAGGCGAGTTAGTAAATGCCCCAAGGACTGTCAAAAGAACACACAAATTTACCTCGGAGGAAGTGCAACCAAGGTACCCTTTAGAGCAGGAATGGTAAAACTTCGTCTCGTATACTTTGGGTATGTTGTCAGGAAGGATCAAGCCTTGGAAAAAGATGTCATGCTGGGAAAGAGAGCTTGGGTGGTTTAGCGGTAGGAAATTGAGCTGCCAACTCAAAGGCAGGGGTTAGAATTCACCAGCTGCTCCACAGGAAAAAGATAGGCAATCGCTGCTCATTCGAAAACCTGCTGGAGGGTCCCCTGAGTCGGATCTGACTCGATGGTACATAATAACTGGAAAAGGTCAAGGGTCTGGGGAAGAGAAGAAGACCCTCAGCCAGATGAACTGACACAGTATTACAACAAGCTTGAGCCTGAGCGTGACAGAGGTCATGATGATGTCACAGCACAGGGTGTGTTGTTTACAGGTGTGTTGTTCATAGGGTTGCTATGAGTTGCAGTCAATGCCACAGCATCTAACAACAACAAAAGTGATGGGAGCGCTGGGGCATAGCCAATAAAGAGCTGTGCTGCCAACCCCAAAGTGGTACCTCTTTGGTGGTTCAAATCCACCAGCTGCTCCTTGGGAGAAAGATGGGCAACCTTCTCCCTTGGGATTTACACTGAATGGTCAGCTGTGAGTTGGTTCTGACTCCTCGACAACAAGTTGTTTGAAAGATGAGATAAGGACCCCTGGTGGTGCAGAGGTCAAGTGCTAACAGAAAGGTCAGCGACTTGAACTTACCCACATGCTGTAGAGGATAGTCCTACACTCGTTCACTGAGTCTATTCTGACTCATAGCTGACTCTCTGGTGGGTTTCTGAGGCTGTCATTCCTAATAGGAGGAGACTGCCAGCCCATCTGGATTCCAGCTCCCTGACGGGTCCAGCTTTTGGGTTAGCAGTGCAGATTGTGAAGCTCTGAGCTGCCGCATTTGTTCATCGTGAGTTGGGATCTACTCTACGGCTGCAGGTGGTTGTTGTTTTGCTGTTGAGTCAGAACCGACTCAGAGGCAGTTAATCACACAGGAGGAGATTGCCCATCCTTCTTCTGCAGAGCAGCTGATGGATTCAAACCACATGCCTTTGGGATTGTAGTGCATCTTCTTGCCACTAGGCCACCAGAGCTCCCTTGTGTATGACTACAAGTAGCAACATATTTAAAGATGAGAGTCACTGTATATCTACCGCTTTGACATATTGTAGCGATCTATGTGAGTTGGAAACTATGGCACCAGTATTTCAAATACCAGAAGGATCGCTATGTTGTACAGGTTTCAGCGATGCTTCCAGACTGTGATAAGAGCAGGAAAAGAGACCTGAAAATTAGCCAAAGAATTACACCAGACTATATTTCTGAGAAATGGCAACCACCTCCCCCAACCCCCCAGGTTGGAAGGCACTCAAACAGGCAGTGGCATTATGCAAAGTGAACTAACTCAGGCTCATAAAGATAACTACTATATAAGACCTTTATTGTAGAATAAGTACAAGGATCCAAGGAGGTGAAGGGAGAGCATAGAGGTGAGTAAAGGCGGAGGGGAGAGTTAATCGTAGGGTCCCACAAGATCTGGTGTTGAAAACAATGTACACACACTTTGTAAGTAAACCAGCATAGAAAAAACCCACCAAAAAACCCCAAAAAAACCGCAGTGCCTGCAAGCGTCGTGCAGATGGTGCAGGCAGTGTTTCATTCTGCTGCCCATGGAGTCACCATGCATTGGAATCAGCTAGCAACAAAGGTGCGCTCCTTAGCAAAAAGAAGGCAGCTAGCTGGAGAGGTGTATGTTGAAGGGCGTAGCGGGGATACCGTGTGGGTCTTGGGTCCCACAAAACTAGTCTAGATCCAGGCTCTGTTGCTTCACCTTTGGGTGATGGGAGCAAGTTGCTTGTTTTTGAGCCTCAGTTGCCTCATCTGTACAATGGACTGGTTTAAAGCTACAGACGAGAGACTCCATGGGCTGCTGGGGAAATGAGGAGATGAAAAGGGGCCCTAGTCCCCACAGCTCGAGCAGCCTGTAGGAAGGTCCGAGGAGCTCTGGGTTCTGCTCTGCCCCGTAGTCCTCAGCTCGGGCTCTGTGCCTGTGAACAGGCAGCTCCCAGACGCTGGCACAGGTGCGGAGTCCAGGGCCCAGAATCACTGCTGTGTCAGAACATTCAAGCTAGTGATCTCTATCCTGTAATTGAGAGAAATGCTGGACTTTACCACCTCACTCCTAACTCCACACTGAACAGGGTCACTAATATTTGTTGGATATTCTTTCTGAAATAATTCCCTTTATCTCCTGTTATCCCTTCACAATCCCATGTTATTCTTATCTGGTGACGTACTCACAACAGAAAAAAATACTCTTCAGACTCATGCCATTTCCAAGATGTGTGGATCATTGGACCTCTGTGATTCACAGGACTTCCATCTGCTCATTTTCAGGGGTAGCTCACCACCCCTTTCTTCCAAATACATTTTAATCTGGAAGCTCCAATAAAACCTTCCCCACATCACAGTGATATACAACCCCAACTGACAGGTAGGTGGTGGAGGTGCATGAGGTGTTTGAGCTGAGAATTGAACTTAGTCTCCTGCATGACAGGTGAGTATTCTACCCTAGACTCACTATGGCCCAGTCACAGTGCTGTGGCTTATGCATTACTCTTCCCATTTTAGAAAAATAACTAAAAATTGAACAATGGCATAAACATAAGAGTTGATCCCTAAAACTATTGGTGCTGTTGTTAAGTGCTGTTGAGTCATAGGCAACTCATAGTGATCCTATGAACGAAAGTCCTGGACACCTGTATAACTTCCATCCTTTCTCCAGGTTCATCAGGAAAAAAAAATAATAAATCACAGGGTTTTGCTGGAAGACCTAGTTTTCTTACAGTGGATGCTTCGATATGACACCAAGAGCAACAAAAGACAAAAATAGATGAGAACTCATAAAAATGAAAAAATTTTATGCATTAAAAATCTTTGTTAAGAAAGTGAAGATACAATCTATGGAACTGGACAAAGTTTCTGGTGACTATGTTACGCTCCATTGGGTTACTGGGCTGTAATCATTATGCAGGGAGCTCTGGTGACCTCGTGGGTAAGGAAGTGTGCTGCCAATCCAAAGGGGAAGAAGATGGGTAGTCTCTTCCCAGGCAATTTTCAGCGCGTGAAGACCAGCTGTGAGTGAGTTCTAACTCAAAAGACAAGAAATGAATGAATGAGTGAATCTTTATGAAACTATGAACACTGGTATTGTGGTACATTACATCTTAGGGCGCTAACAAGATAGTTCACCGAAGATCCAATTTGAATCCACCAGCGTTCTGTGAGAGAAAGATAAGTCTCCTCCTGTGAAGATTTACAGCTCAGAAACCCAATGGAGGGTCACCACGAGTTGGAATCCATTGATGGCAGTGATTTGGTTTTTAAAAAATTTTGTTCATGGAGCAGAGATGGCATCTTTGTTTATGAAGAATGATGTGCCATCAGCATGCAGCTCATACTCCTCCCCTGAGTCCTCTTTGCTCTACCAGCCCCGTCGGAAAAATTGTGCGTGTGATTTGTGTTCAAACAATGACAGCCCCGCTTCTGGGACTAGTAGTTACAGCAAGCACTCAGGGAGCGCTCTCTCAGAGCGCCACGGCTGTTAACTCATTTAACCAGATGCCAACATTTGCACGCCAGTCTGGGTTTTTGAATTGCTGTCTCTGATTAGCTTTTTTCCATTTCCTTGTCTCATTTTTACTATTCACCAGTTCTTCACCGCTGACGGATGGAAGACAGATGTTTGGGAAATCCTGCGAAGAAGGCATCCACGAGACAAGAAAGCAGAAAGATAATTAAATGAGTAATACAATGAAATTCCAGGTGGTGATTCATCTCTCTCTTGAATATGTGGGTTTTGAAATGTTTGGCAGAAGACCTCTTTTTATTCCGTAAACATAATGATAATAATAACCACTAACAATGATAATACCGGTTGTTCCTGAGTCAGTCCCAACTCCCAGCAACCCATGTGTGTCAGAGTAAAACTACACGCGATAGGATTTTCTTTTATTTTAATAATTTATTTTTTGGTTGTTGTGACTATGCACAGCAAAACACACAATTCCACTTTCTGCGTGTACAGTTCCGTGACATTGATTTGGGCAACATTTTTTGAATTGGGCAACATTCTCACTGTTCTGAATTGTTTCTCCCCTATTAACATAAACCCATTGTCGCTAAAGTTCTTACCTAATCTTCAAAGTTACTTTGTCAGTATGATCCCAAATGTTGTTGTTTGTTGTTAAGTGTCGTCAAGTCAACTACAACTCATAGTGACTCCATGCACAATAGCTCTGAACCTTGGCCTATCCTGAGCCAATCTCACTGCCTTTGACACACCTACCCTCATTACCCCAGTTACTGGGTCAATCCACCTTATCTGATGTTTTCCTTACCTGCGCTGTCCCTCCACCCTTCCAAGTATGATTTCCTTCTCCAAGGACTGGTCCCTCCTGGCAACATACCTCAAGTATGTAAGACAAAGAACTTCAAATCCTTTCCTCCAAGGAGCAACTTGGTTTCACCCTCTCCAAGACAGAGGGTGTTCTCCTGTATGTTCTCCTAGAAGTCCATGAGTATGTTCAAGACCCTTCTTCAGCACCACAATTCAAAGGTATCAATTCTTCCTCTGTCATCCTTGGTCATTGTCCAGCTTGCTGATGTAAGTAATCATGAAGATCATGGCCTGTATCAGGTGCACCTTAGTCTCGAGACTGATATCTTTGTTCTTTAGCACTCTGGAGAGGTCCCTGACAGCAAATTTTCCCAGTGCAATTTGTCTTTTGATTTCCTGGCTGCTGATGCCAAGAGTGTTGATTGTGGAACTGAGCAAGGTAAAATTGTTAACAATATCAATCTCTTCTCCATCTATTGTGATGCTGCCATATAGATAGTTCTTAAGAGAATATAATGCTTAAGGAAGACATTCTTTACTAATTAAGCTAAACTATAGTTGTGTTTAGGGAGCTCTCGTGGCTTAGTGGTAAAGGAGTTGAGCTGCCAACACAAAGACATGCAGTTCAAATCCACCAGCTGGTCCACGGAGAAGATAGGCAATCTCCTCCCATGCAATTAACTGCCTCTGAAAACCTGCTGGAGGGTTTCCTATGGATCTGTCCTGACTCCATGGTACATAATAACAATTATTGGGTTTTAAGAAGATTTGCAGGGGACACTTTTTATTTAAGGTTAAAGATTATCTCAGGGTAATAATTTAAAGGGTTCATCTGGCTTTCACAGCTCCTGAAGTCTGAATACAGGAAGAACTTGAAATTGTGTTCTATATTTTCTCTTTTGGTCAAGACTCTTTATAAAATCCTGAAGCTGAGCACCATCCAGCTCTTCTGGTCACTTGGCAAAGGAGGCAGTTATTAATGGAAGTCACATGTTTAACTTCCTCCTTCTGTTCCTGTCTTTCCATTTTCCAATTGTTGTGTCTTGGACAGACTTTTAAGACTCTCAGAAATGATCCAATGAATTAGGGAAGTAAAACATAAGTATTAAACACATAAAAGATATGATCTAGGATGCCCCATCACATGACCCTAATGCTCCTCACCAAGGAGCAAACCCCATGAGGAATTTGGTTGTGTAGAAACAGCTTCAGCGGCTATCCTTTTTCTTTCTCCCATTTTAAGTACGTCTATCACACACGTTTTGACAATTAAGCTCTTAAAAGGTATACAAATCATAGACCACAATTACATAACTGTGCAACTCAATGTGATTTTTTCCCCACCACTATAAACGAAAATTAGTATCTGGTGTTCTTGCTGTTAGGTGTATTCGGGTCAAGTATGACCCTTAGCAACCCTGTGAACCACAGATGTGAACCCTGTCCCATCTACACAATTTCTGACACGCTCAAGCCCATTACCTGAGTCACTGTGTCAGTTCACCTGGTTGAGGTTCATCCTTGCCTTTGTCTTCTCTCCCTCTTCCCAAGCATGATGTCCCTCCCCAAGCCTCTCCTAGCAACATGCCCAAAGTATGTAAGATGAGGCTTCATCATCTTTGTCTCTGAGGAGCACACTTGATTCACCTTCTCCAAGACATTTCTGTTTGTTCTTTTGACAGTCCGTGGGATATTCCAAACTTCTCCAATATCACAACTCCAAGGCATCAATTCTTCTGTCATCCTTATTCATTGTCCAGCTCTCCGAGGCATAGCAAGTGATTAGAAAGACCGTGGCCTGAATAAGATGCACTTGAGTCCTCAAACTGACATCATTGCTCCTCAGTAATTTGGAGAGGTCCCTGATAGCAGATTTGCCCAAGTCAATAAGTCTCCCGATCTCTTGACTGCTGGTCTCAAGTGTATTGATTGTGTATACAAGTAAGATGAAGTTGTTGACAGTTGCAGTCTTTTCTCCATCTGTCATGGCATTCTCTCTCCGTCCAATGGTGAGGAGTTTTGTTTTCTTGACACTGAGAAGCAATCTCTGTTGAAGGCTGCAGGGTTCAACCTTAATTTCCAGAACAGTTAACTGTGCTCATGCAAAACATATATGTAGACCAAAAGGCTACTGTGAGAACAATAGTAAGGAGACTCTATATGGTTTAAAAGTAGGAAAGGTGTGCGTCAGGATTGTATTCCTTCTCTATACCTATTTAATCTGTATGTTGAGTAAACTATTCAAGAAGCTGGACTCTATGAAGAGGAATGTGACATCAAGATTGGAGGATGACTCATCAGTTACCTGCGTTATGCAGATGACACAACCTGGTACCACCTTGCTTGCAGAAAGCGAAAACTTGAAGCACTTGTTGCAGAAGGTTAAACATTGCAGGCTTCAGTATGAATTTTCAACTTCCTTAGCTGCATTCAAATACTGGTCCCAAATCTCGTTAGTAGTGTAACTTTGTGCAAGTCATTTTTTTTCTCCCTTTGCTTCCAGTTTTTCTACCTGTAATACTGGGAGAACACTAGGGAGGTTGAGACAAATAAGCTCATCGACATTTAGAATTTATTTAATAAAGGCAGCTGTCATTTAGTGGTAAGTTTTTTGCCTTACATGCAGGAGACCTGATTTTGGGTCCTGAACTCATGCACAACTGCCAGCAGTCTGTTAGTGAAGGCTCATGTGTTGCTAAGGTGCCGAACAGATAGACTAGGCAAGAGGTACTGTGGAAGAAAGGCCTGGTGATCTACTTCTAAAAACCAGTCAGTGAAAATCCTGTGGCTTAGAACAATCCAATCTCCAACCAATCGTGCATGACATTTTGTGCTGTTTGCATGGGGTTGGCATGGGACTGTTACAAGTTTGTGCCAATTTTACAGTCATTAACAATCACAAAAACTTACTTAAAGTGGTTTAAACCAGAAGGGACACTCACTCTTTAACTCCACGTCTTCTTCAACCTCTTGGGCGCCCTGGGGCTCACACAGTCCTGCCTGGTTGTCGCTGACTCTGCTTTCTTGAGCTTGTATTTGTGTTGATGCTGCTGCACAGCCCGCGTTGCCTCAGGCTGCTGCCCGGTGATCCATGGTCTACAATGAGGCCTCCAAGCTGTCTCGTTTCTCCAGGATCACCCTTGGCTTTAGGCGCCCAAGGGCGAGGCTCATCTCCAGAGACGCTGACTGAGGGAGAGGAAGTTCAGTTGCTGATCCTCTTCAGTTTAGAACGACTCAGAAGGGTGGTCTACTTTCAGAGCTCATTTTCAGTGATACTGTGGGTGTCCCCTGGGCCTGGCTGGTACCTGTCAGGTGGATCTCCTGGGAGTTTTCCTTGTAAGTGTTGCCACTCTGTCCCAGAGTCAGCATTTTGGAAGTCAATCTACACCAGCTTCCTTCCCAGGCAGCCCTTCTCCATCTGCTCATCCCTGGCTGCTCCACTCATTCTTCCCAGTGTCGGAAGTCCATTCCTGGATAACTCTCTAACACTGAGTGGTCAGCCTGGGGCTGCAGAAAGGTGCCAGTCCTTACACCCAGACCATATATGGACTCAGCATGTCTAAAAGGTAAGGCTCGGCTCTGAAACTGATGCAGTTATTGGAAGAGGGAGTAAGAGTGGGCAGGTGAAGTGCTTGGCTGTAACCAGGTTAGTGGCTCAGATGCACCGGCCACTCTATGTGAGAAAATTGTGGCAATTAGCTTCTGTAACAATTGTAGCCTTGGAAATCCTAGGAGACAATTGTCCCTGTCCTATAGGGTCACTATGAGGTAGAATTGACTTAATAGCAATGGACTTAAGGTGTTTTGATTGGTTGGTTTGTTAATGGATATTTCAAAACCCTTGTGGTACAAGGTTAAAGCATTCAATTACTAACCCACCAGCTTCTCCATGAGAGAAAGACATGACAACCTCTGACCAGAAAGATTTACAGCCTTGAAAACGCTGGGGGACACTTCTGCTCTTTCCTTTTATAAGGCCATTACGAGTCGGAATCCACTTGATGATGGGTCTAGTTTATTTCGGTTTTGGTAAGTGTACTTCTAGTGGCTGGGTAGAACAAACAGCTTGTGTTCAACTGCTCCTCTAAAGGTTGGTGATTGAAACCCACCCAGCAGTGCCGTTGGAGAAGGGCCTGGCAGTCTGCTTTCATGAAGATTTTGGCCGAGAAAATCCAGGGGAGCATTTCTGCAACACAGAGGGTCAACATGAGTTAGAGTTGATTCTATAGCAATGAGGTTGGTTTGGTTTTAATAAATGCTTCTTCTTCTTGTTGTTATGTAGTCGTCTGTGACTTATAGTGATCCTATGCACAATGGCTCTGAAGCCTGCGGCGTCCTGAACCAATCTGACTATTTCCAACACATCTGTGTCCATTGCCCCAGTCACTGAGTCAATCCATCTTCTCTGGGGTCTTCCACTAGGCACTTACCCTCCACCCTGGTCCAAGGACTTCTCCAAGGATTGGTTCCTCCTGGCCACATGTCTAAAGTATGTGAAAGGGAGCTTCAAAAGCCCCCCAAAAGTTAATTTGACTTTTTTTCTTTCTTTTATTATAAACCTCCTCATTTCAGATACCCAAGACACTTCAACCTTGAGTATGTATCCTTTCAGGAAAGATTTAGAATGATTCATTCACACTTTAGCAAGAATTTAGGTCCATTTCTTTAATGGGCTTTCTCTCTCTATTCCTGGAGGGAGAATTGTAGAAATGACACAAAGGCACCTTTGACTCAAAGGGTCAGCTATAAATTGGTTCTGATTTGATGATGATGAATGAGTTTGAGGGATTTTGGATTTTTTTCAGTTTGTAGGGACTTATGCAGCTAATCCAAAGGCTGCTCCTCTCTGGTGATTTGAAAGCAATAGCAGCTTCTCAAGGTTTACAGTTTCAGAAACCCTGTGGAGGTCAGCAATGAGTTGGCTTTGACTTGAAGCCAATGAGCGAGGTTCTTTTTATGCTAATGAGGCTATCACATTGTGGGATGTCTACTAAACCTAATAACTTCTGAGTTATGAAAACATCAGCTTAGATACAGAGATATATATGTAGATAGGAAGACAAATCCTAGGATTATTTGTCAGCCAAGGAATGAGCTGGACGATAACCAGGGAGGATAGAAGGATAATTGATGCTTTTGAGCTTTGGTGTTGGAGAAGAGTATTGAGGGTACCATGGACTGCTAAGAAAACAAACAGATTCATCCTAGAGAGGGTTAAACCAGGCTGCTCCTTGGAGGCAAGGATCCTGAGGCTTCATTTGCCATACTTTGGTCATGTTGTAAGGAGGGACAGGTCCTTGGAGAGAGACATCATGCGTGGGAGGGTGGAGGGCAGGTGCAGGAGGGGAAGGCCTTCTGGGAGATGGATTGATTCAGTGACTGGGATAATCGGGATGAGTGTGTTTGAGACAATGAGATTGGCACAGGACAGAGCAGAGTTTAGAGCTGTTGTACATAGGGTCGCTATGAATCGCAAGCAACTCGACAGCACATAACAACAACAACAAGGAGTGCCAGAGAATTATTCAAGGACTTCCTGCAGTTACCAACAAAGAAAGAGTCAACATAGTAAATATCCTGTTTTAGACTTCTGGCCTCCAACACAGACAATTAAATACCTGTTCTTTAAAGCTACCCTTGTGATAGTTGCATTACAACAGCAGTAGGTAACTAAGTCATAGGAAGAAATCCCCTGAAAGATCTACTGTTAATAGGCTGTTGCTTTGAGCAGCTGAGACTCAACTCAGTGGGGGATCTGTGAGAAACAACACAGATTATGCCTTAGAGTCCTTCCTTGGGGTGTGCCTGTCCCTGATTATTCCATGTGGCTTCAGCTCCCTGGTATCTCTGGCCCACCCCATCATTGGCTCCCAGAAGGTCTTCAGTTGGAGAGCAGAAATGCTTGTCCTGGCATGGAGGGTGCAGGGGGCGTGGGATGTATGGAGGTTGGCAGTTCTGCTACACCAAGGTCTATTGTGGACGTGCACAAGGGGTGGAGAGCTGGATTCTGGGTGTTCCTGTAATGATAATAATAACATTAAAAAATGGCACTTTTGTACACCGTTGTTCATTGCAGCACTAGACACAATTGTCAAAAGGTGGAAACAGTCCAAAGGACTGTTTATAAATGAACAAATAAACAAAAGGTAGTATAGATATCTGAGGAATATTATTCTATCATATTGATAACTGAAGTTATGATGCATGCTATATGAATGAACTTGGAAAACCATATACTGAGTGAAGTAAGTGAGACACAAAAGGACAAATATCAGGTGATCTCCTTTGTAACAACTATCTGGAAAGGACAAAGGCGTTGAAATGAGTCTTTAAGTGTTGCCATAAAGAAGTGGAAAGGTGGTGTTTATAAAACATACAGCCTTTCTGTTTGGGGGGATGGGAAGGTTTCAGAAATGGATGACAGTGATGGTTGCACAACATGATGGATGTAATTAATGTCACTGAATACTTAATGATGGTTAAAAGAGCAAATTGTATGTATATAAATTTTTCCACAGTGTAAAAATATCTTTCATATTCATTACTGTCAAGTTGGAGCCAATGCACAGCTGACCATCAAAGGAATTTGAAGGATGTAAATCACATGGGAGGAGATTGGTATCTTTCTCGTGCTGAGCTGCAGGTAGAGTCAAACTATCAATCAGAGAGGCACCGTGTTTAGGTTAGCCGTGCTACTCCCTATGAACTATGCTACCAGAGCCACATACACACACAGACAAAAAAATTCTCCAGCAAAACTCAATGAAAACCTCTAATGTCCTTCAGGGTCATCCATTTTGCATAATATTTCATGAGTTCCTTGTTTTTCAATGCTGCATAGTTTCCATTGTGTGAATATACTAGAGCTTCTCTATCCATTCGTTTGTTGATGAGTACTTGGGTTGTTTCCAGCTCTGTGCCATTGTGAACAAAACTGCAATAAACATGGGTATGCATATATCTGCTTGGATGACAGTTATAGTTTCTTTAGGGGAATTCCCAGTAGTGGAATTGCTGGGTCAAATGGTATTTCTATTTGCAACTTTCTGAGAAAGTGCCATA
>NW_006399783.1:13880248-13898189 GCF_000299155.1 Elephantulus edwardii
AGCACTCTCCATTGCTTGTGGGGCATGGGACTGAGGCATCCCTGGAGCTATAGGTCCCACTATCTGGGGATCCTTGCCTACAGAGCTGTGGGGCCATTCCAGGGGCCAAATAGGACAAGAGATGTTAGTATATAGAACTACAAGCAGAGGAAAGGATTTTCATAGTTTTCTGTGAGAGAGGGTTGACTTGAGACCTACTGCACACAGCTGCTTAAGCTGGCAGCTCTGATCTCTAATCTTGTGCCACTCCAGAGACAAAGGAATATGTTAAGCTCCAGGAGAAAAAGTACATGAGAAACTGCTTGAGTAGAGCATCTGGTCTCGCATCAATCAACCAACCACTTTATACATGAAGGGAGCCTATAGAGTTAGTGTCAGGGGACTGTGTCAAGGTGCGATTCTTACAGGGCTACAGTGCAGAACAGAGAGAACCTGAAGGACTTTAGGAAAGGCAAATTTTCCTGGAAAGGACTTACAGTAGAATGAGCACTCACCCCATAAATGGAACAGTTCAACTTAGCAACGAATTAGTAACATTATAAAGACAAGAACCACCACCAACTTCTGCAGACAGAATAGGAATGACCTAGCATTTATCAAGAAAAATATTACATAATGTAAAGAAAAAAACAGGCAGCTTCAAATACTGTGAAAAAAAATAAACCTTCTCTAAAAAAAGCAGAAAATATTAGAGACGTCATGAATACCCCAGAGTCAAGAAGGCAGATGATATAAATGAATATGGAGACATTTGAATAGCTACAAATAAAAGTACAAATGATGGAATAAACAAATAAAGGGAATAACCTAGAGATAGAGAGCCAGGGAAAAAATATTGATGAAGAGTTATTTGAACAGCTACTGAAGAAGGTGAAAATGATAGAAGAAACAATGGAAACCAATAAGAAAGCAAATGCTCCACACACACGGAGCCAGAAGAAATCTACTGATGAGGAAGAATGTGCACAAATATGGAAGAAAATGTAAAAAAATGGAAGAATTGAAACTGTAGATAAAAACATACAAGAACTTAAAAAATCATCATGAGACAGAGGGTACTGCCAATACAGTACTAGAAATAGCAGAAAGGCATGAAAATGCAATCTAGAATATTAAGACTGAAATAGCAGAAATGCCCAACATGCCTGACAGACAAAAAAGTAGAACAAAAGAGATGAACCAGAGAGTCAGTGAGCTGAAAGACAAGAAATTCAATGGGAATATCGTAGAGGAAAAATCAGAAATAAGACATAAAGAAAATGAAGAAAACATTAGAATCATGTGGGATAACATAAGAAGGAACAACATACATATGATTGGAATTCCAGAATGTGAGAGGGATAGGGAAATCACTGAGAAAATTATGGGAGAGGTACTAGATGAAAACTTCACAGGTATTGTGAAGAATGAGGAAATCCACATTCAGGAAACTCAGCGAACATCAAATAGACTAGACCAAAAAAGGAAAACATCAATACATATCATAGTAAAATTCTCCAAAATAAAAGATAAGGATAGAATATTGAAAGCAGCATGAGAAGAACATACAGCCATCTACAAAGGAAAAACAATCAGATTAAGTTTTGATTTTTCAGCAGAAACCATGCAAGTAAGAGGACAAGAGATGGCATATACAGAAAGTTGAAAGAAAACAATTGCCAATTGAAGATCCTGGATCCAGCAAAGCTCTCCATCAAATATGAAGGAAAAATAACATCCTTTGCAGAAAAGAAAAAACTTAAGGAATTTATGAAAGGAAGACCAAATTTACAAAACTTTTAAGGGAAGTCCTTCACACAGAGACACTATATGGAGGTGGATTAACCATAGTAGCAAGAAACAACAAAAAAGAAACACAGCAAAATGGCAATGATAAAACCTGGTCTGTCAATAATCACATTTAATGTGAATGGACCAAATGCACCAATCAAGAGGAAAAAAGTAGCAGAATGGATAAAAAACCAAAGCCCATCAATATTTTGTCTACAAGAGGCATATGATATAATTGTCAACAACCTCAATCTCTTCTCCATCCATCATGGTGCTGCTAATTGGCCTACCGGTGAGAATCTTTGTCTTCTTGATGTTGAAGTTCAATCTATATTGCAGACTACAGTCCTTGACCTTCTGCAGCAAGCAGTTCATGTTCTCTTCAGTTTCAGCTAGCAAGGTTGTGCCATCTGCATAATGTAGGTTATTGATGAGTGTCCCTCCAATCCTGATGCCACGTTCCTCCTATAAAGCCCTGCTTCCCAAATGATCTGTTCTTCATCTAGATTGAAAAGGTATGGAGACAGGATGCATCCCCGACACATTCCTTTCCTAATTTTGAACCATGCAGTGTTTCTTTGCTCTGTTCTGAGGACTGCTTCCTGGTCCAAGTATAGGTTTCACATAAGCACATTCAAGTGTTCTGGTGGATCAGAGACCTGGGATTAAAGCCCAAAATGATAAAGTTCATAAGAGACAAACTGGAATCAAGTTTAGAAGGCCTAATATACGGTATAAAGAGACTGCCAAATATAGCCAGAAATGCACAATCTAAAGAGGATAAAATTGGTGAATGGGACCTTCTTAAGATTAAATCTCTGTTCTCATCAAAAACTTTCCCCAAAAGGGTGAAAAGAGACAACTGGGAACAAACATTTGGTAAAACCATTTCAGACAAGGGTCTCATAACAAAAGTTTACAGAATACTACTGAGCCCCTACAATAAAAAAAGATTTATAATCCAATTACAAAATGGGCAAGAGGCATGAAAATGCTTTTCACAGAGAAGGACATTCAGATGGCCAACAGATACATGAAAAAATGCTCAAAATCACTGTCAATAAGAGAGATGCAAATCAAAACCACAATGAGATACCATCTTAGCTCAGTAGCAGTGGTGAAGTTTAGCAGGATAGCAAGTAATAAATGTTGGAGAGGATGTGGTGAGATAGAAACTCTAATATTTTGTTGGTGGGATTGTAGAATGCTACAGCCACTCTGGAAGGCAATTTGGTGTTTCCTCTAAAAGCTAAACATAGAAATTCCACATGACCCAGCTATTCCACTACTTGGAATATACCCAGAGAAAATCAGAATATTAATAGCATCTTTATTCACCATAGCAAGACCATGAAAACAGCCCAAATGTCCAACCACAATGAAACTGATTGAGAAATTATGATACATTCACTCAATGGAATACTATGCAGCATGCAGGAGCAATGATTTTGTAAATCACTACCTAAGCTGGGAGGGACTGGAGAGCATTATGCAAAGTGAGTGAACTAACTCAGTCCAGTAAGAACAGATACTTTATAAGACCATTATTGCAGAATGTGTATGAGGATCCAAGGAGGGGTATCATGGAAGTAGAGGGGTGAAGATGGACAGGGAGGGGGGATTTATCATAGGGTCACACATTTTGATGGGTGGAGGGAGGCGTGGGTAAAGGAAAGGGGAAAGATCTGGTGTGAAAAACAGTGTATACAAACTTTATAAGTAAACAAGTATAAAAGAAAAAAATTTATAAAAACCCCTAAAACGAAAACTTCTAATGTGCTCAACAAATTCCAGTCAAATGATCCCTTCCTCTAAAAACCTTGCATATGAATTTCTTTTTATGATTCACAAAGCATGTCCACATATTTTATCTTGCTCTTTCCTCTTGAAAGCCCTGTTATTTTTGTATGTAGTCCTGTCCCTTCTGACTCATTGAGCATCACAGAGCAGAGCTACCCTGTAGAGTCTTCTGGACTAGAAAATTTATGGGAGCTGAATTCCAGGTCTCTTTTTCCCTGGAGCTGCTGGTTAGTTCCAATCCCTGACCTCCAGGTTAGCAGCTGAACATGTGTCTGTTGTGCCACCCCACAGCCAATGAGAGGTTATTTTAATTTTCCAGGCCAGAAAAAGAGATTTGTCCCATGCTGCTCCACCCAAGAAAGACAGAAACCTCCTAGCCACCAGCTTACACCTGCTCTCCCTCACACCCATAAGGAGGGTCTAACACTCTGTGGCTTTTATTGCACTGGAGAGATGTTCTCAGTGAAAAAAAACCCCAAACCCCAAAATCAAATCCCTTTTTTTTTAAAGGAACTCTCCTGAGATGGCCATGACACCAAAAGAAGGATGTGGGAGGCCTCTGAGAAGTTGGTGAAATGTTCTTCCTACCTTGTGATAGCTCCTCCCTGGGTTCCCACCCAGCATCTGGTCCATAGTTTCTGGTGTCACTGTGTGGCCCTTTCCAGGAATACTGAGTGGGAGTGTCCTAATGTGCTCCTGAATTCACAGAATTTCTCCAACCTCTCAGAATTTGGGGATGGCCCGAGGTGGTCCTTCGGAGTTTGCTGAGGCTATGTTTTCTTCAGCTGTTTGTGATTCCATGGGTCTCTTTTCTGGAGTTTGGCTCTTTCTCTTTGCTTCTTTTACCTGTTCCTGCCCTGGCTTCACCCAGCTTTAGTCTTTTGATTTGGCAATCCAACTCCATTTCCACCCTGATGTTTCCAAACTTGAAGTACATTCCAGGGGGCTTGCACTTGGCTCTCTCCTGTGGATCTTTGGCATCCTTGGGTGGTTGGTGATGTAGTTATGTGCTATCGAGTCACCTGTGACTCATAGCAATCCTATGCAGAATATCTCTGAACTCTGTCCTATCCTGACCCTCATTTCTCCAGTCACTGAGTTAATCCATCTCATCCAGGGTCTTCCTCTCTTGTGTTGTCCCTCTACCCTTCCAAGAAGAATGTCCTTCTCCAAGGACTGGTCCCTCCTGGCAAAATGCTTAAAGTATGTGTGATGGAGCTGCAAAATCCTGGTTTACTTTTTCCAGGACAGACATGTTTGTTCTCTTGGTAGTCAAAAGTATGTTCAATACTTTTATCCAGGACCACAACTCAAAGGTATTGATTCTTCTTCTGTTATCCTTAGTCATTGTCCAGATCTCTGATGTGTAACAAGTAATTGAGAAGACCAGGGACTGGATCAGGCACACCTTAGTCTTTAGACTGACATCAATGCTCACTCTTTAGCATTCTAGAGAGGTCCCAGACAGTAGATTTTCCCAGTGCAACTCATCTTTAGATTTCCTGTGTGCTGATGCCAAAAGTGTTGATTGTGGAACAGAGCAAGCTGACATTGTTAACAATCTCAATCCTTATCCATCTGTCCTCATGCTGCCTGTTGGCCCTGTGGTGAGAATCTTTGTTTTCTTGATGTTGAGCTTCAATCCATATTGAAGACTACAGTCCTTGACCCTCTGCAGCAAACACTTTAGTTTCTCCTCAGTTTCAGCAAGCAAGGTTGTATCATCTGCTTAACACAGGTTGTTGATGAGTTTTCCCTCTAATTTTGATTCCACAATACTCCTTATAAAGCCCAGCCTCCCTAATGGGGAAAAAAAAGGAAAGGTATGGAGAAAGTATGCATCCTTGATACACTCCTTTCCTGATTTTGAACCATGCAGTGTTTCCTTGCTCTGCTCTGAGGACTGCTTCCTAGACCAATTATAGGTTTCACATTAGCACTATCAGATGTTCTGGGATTCCCATTCTTCTCTAGGTTACCTACAATTTGCTGTGATTCACACAGTCAAATGCCTCTATATAGCCAGTGAAAACCAGACATTTCTTCAGTACTCTCTGCTTTCAGCCAAGATCCATCTCACCTTGGCTGTGACGTCCTTAGTACCATGGCCTCTTCTAATACCAGCTTGTAGTTCTGGTTGTTCTCTGTCTATATACTGTTGTAGTCATTTTTGGATGGTATTTAGCAGGATTTTGCTTGCATGAGATATGAGTGATATTATTTGATAATTTCCAAACTCTGTCATGTGTGGGACAAATAATTAATGTGCTGAGCTGCAAACTGAAAGGCTGGGGTTTTGAGTCAACTGGAGGGGCCTTGTCAGAAAGACTTCCTAAAAATCAGCACTGAAAACCTCATGGAGCACAGCTGAACTCTGACACTAACAGGGTCACTGTAAGTCAGAGTTGAATCTATGACTACTTCATGTGGATCTCTCTCTGGCCCTCAAGTTTTGGCATCTTAGGATACATGAGTTATAGCTTTGATCCCTAGCCCCAGCTCCGTAAAGCCCAGTCTCAGTTGTTGGCCTTCAGAACATGAAACCTGTTTTTCCAAGATGCCACCGCAAGGGATGGAACATTCTGGAAGAAGGAGAGGAATGGAAAGAGGACCCTGTAGATTTGGCCATCTTCTTATCTTTTCAGCCCCATGATGCTGAGTCATGTCAAAGGGGGAGCTCTCACAGTGTTAAGGTGAAAATAGGGAAAAAGGCAAACTTAGCAAGTGAGAAACTAATTGACTAGATTGAGAAAAGATTAACAGTACCTATTATTTATTTAAGGGAGCTCTGGTGGCCTAGTGGCAAGAACCTGTGCTGCAATCCTGAAGGTACATGGTTCAAATCCACTAGCTACTCCATGGGAGAAGGATGGGCAATCTTTCCCCGCCCCCCCTTCCCTGGCCTCGTGTAATTATCTGCCTCTGAAAACCCACTGGAGGGTCAATAATGGGTCAGTTCCGACTCTATGGTACACAACAACTACAACATTATTTATTGTAAGGAGGCTCTGGTGGCTTCGTGGTAAGGAGTTGTGCTGCCAATCCAAAGGCAAGAGGTTTGAGTCCATAAGCTGCTACATGGGAGAAAGATGGGCAATCTCTTTCAGTGCAATTTACAGCCTCTAAAAACCTGCTCGAGGGTCAGTTATGAATTGGTTCAGACTTGCTGGCATATAACAACTATTCATTGTGCCTGGAAAAGTGGAGAATTAGAGAAGAAACACTTCAACAAGATGGATTGACACAGTGACTGTAGCAATGGGCTTGAGAACACGCAGATAGTGAGGATGGTTCAGGATTGGACAAGATTTGAATCTGCTGCTCACAGAGTCTGTATGAGTTGGAGTCGACTCAGTGGCACGTTAACAGTAGTAATTCTTGATGGCCAGCGGCCCTCTGTCAGTTTGTGGTAGGCTTGGTGTTGCTGTGATGCTGGAAGCTATGCCACTGATAAACAGTTCAAACACTCGCAGGGTCACCCAAGGTGGACAGCTTTCTGTGGAGCTTTCAGACTTTGTCTAGGAAGAAAGTCTTGGTGATCTACTTCCAGAAAGAAATCAATGAGAACCCTGCCGATCACAACAGAATATTGTCTGATATGTGTTGGAAGAAGCTCCTGGGGGCTGCAGGGTACAACATAGCTGTTGTCACAATGGACTCAAACATACCAAGACAAGCCAGGGCCAGGTGAGACTTGGGTCTGTTGTTGTACCTGAGGCCAACGTGAGTTGAAACTAACTTGTTGGCAACTAAGAGGAACAACACAAGCAAGTCGCCATAAAAAAAAAATGCTAACATCGCACACAGGTGAGAATACTACACGGTAGGTGGGTAGAAGTGGCAAACAAATGTAGAAGGCGTGTGCTTTCTGTGTGAAAATGTGTTATTATTGAGTGCAAAAGGGGATGTGTCCAGTGTCATTCTAGGCATTTTAATTATTTTATCTCCTTAACAACAGTCTGCAGTTGATATTGTTACCTCATTTTTAGAAGAGAAAAAGAGTTTCTTACAGGGTAGATGACTTACCTGTGTCTCCACACCTGATCAGTAGCTGAGCTGGGTAACTGTGGGCTCCATCTTTGACATCATTGCTCTTTAGCACTCTGGAGAGGTCTACCACAACAGATTTTCCTAATGCAACTCATTTATTTCCTAACTGCTGGTATCAAGAGTGTTGATTGTGGAGCTGAGCAAACGAAAATCGTTAACAATTTCAATCTCTTCTCCATCTGTCATGGTACTGACAGTGGTGAGAATCTTTGTTTTCTTGATTTTGAGCTTCAAATGTGCTTTATCCAAGGTTTTGTTATACCTTAAAATTTTTTTCTACATCTGTTTCTTTTTTAAAATGTAACTCACTTTTGAGTTCCAGAGGGACAACAACTAACTCTCCCTTACTCTTCTGGCCTAACCACATAGTTGTTTTTATTCTAACCCCTCTCACCTGGTGGACTACACAAAAATAAGATTGATTATATCTGTAGAAAGAATTGTTGGAGAATTTTAGTATCAGCAGTGAAAACCAGGACAGGTGCTAACTCTGGAACAGACCATCAACTACTCACGTGCAAGTTAAAATTGAAGCAAAAGAAAATGGAAAAAAACCCCAACCCCAAAATATGACATTGAGTCCATTCCACCTGAATTTAAACCGTCTCAAGAATAAGTTTGAGGCAAGTAATGAACGATGAGCTATGGGATGATATTAAGTATAACGTCCATAAAGAACACAAAAGGTCATTACAGAGACAGAAGAGGAATAAAAGTCCAAGATGGATGTCAGAGGAAATTCTATTACTCTATAGAATGCTAAGAAGCCAAAACAAAGGGAAGAAATGAGTAAATCAAGGGACTGGACAGAAGATGTCAAAAGGTAGCTCGTGAAGACTCAGGAAGATATTGTAGTAAAACGTGCAAAGAGCTGAAGTCAGAAAATCAAAAGGGAAGAACTCACTTGGTATTTCTCAAGCTGAAGGAACTGAAGCATTCAAACCATGTGTTGCAAAACTTAAAGGTTCTATGGCCATCAGAGGAAGATGGAAACAGCCCAAATGTCTAACCACAATCAGATGGATTGAGAAATTGTGGTACATTCACAAGATGGGATCCTATGCTGCACTCAAGAACAGCAATTTCAAAAAATACTACATAACTTGGGAGAAACTGGAGAGCATTATGCTGAGTGAATTCAGTCTCATAA
Organism: Elephantulus edwardii; assembly: GCF_000299155.1. Classification (NCBI taxonomy): domain Eukaryota; kingdom Metazoa; phylum Chordata; class Mammalia; order Macroscelidea; family Macroscelididae; genus Elephantulus; species Elephantulus edwardii. The sequence goes on from NW_006399783.1 coordinate 13,889,019, forward strand.
GAACAAATATTCGATAATACTATTATTGTAACAATAGAACGATAACTAGTAAAACGTGTATGGGAGTCCAAGTAGAGAAGGAATGGAAGTAGAGGGGTGAGATTGGGAAGTAAAGGGGGGCATAGTTCAATGGTGATTAAGTTTATAAAACACAATATATAGGCATGATTGTATGAAGCATAATGCCAATGAAAGAAAGTGTGAAAAATGAAAAAAAAAACCACTATGTATATGAACGAAACACAATGGATGTGAATAATTATAGGTATACCAGTTTTAAGAAAAGCGGGGGGAAAAGATGCTATGGGCAATATATTGAATGATCCAGGACGCATCAAAAGAATATGGAAGAAATACATAGAGTCACTGTCCCAAAAAGAATTGACGGACACAGAACCTTTCTAGGAAATAGCGTATGATCAAGAATCAACAAAAATAAAGGAGAAAGTTCAAGCTGTTTTGGAGAAATTTGCAAAAAGTAAGGCTCCAGGAATTGATGGAATACCAATTGACATGCTTCAACAAACAGATGCAACAAATGATGTGCTCACCAGGTTATGCTGAGAAATCTACAAGACAGCCACCTAGCCAACTGACTGGAAGACATCCACATTTGTTCCCATTCCCCAAAAAGGTGATCCAACAGAATGTAGAAATTACTGAGCAATTCCATGTGCAAGCGAAATCTTGCTGAAGATGATACAAAAATGACTAGAATACTATATTGACAGAGAACCACCAGAAATACAAGTTGGATTTGGAAGAGGTTGTGGCACTAGGAATTGTTGATGTCATACAGATCATGGTTGAAAGTAGAGCATTCTAGAAGGATGTCTATTTGTGTTTTGTCGACTATGCAAAAGCATTTGACTTTGTGTATCGCAACAAATTGCGGCAAACATTGAGAAGAATGTGAATTCCAGAACATCAGGGATTGTTGTGGTCATGTGCAACCTACACCTAGACTTGGAAGCTATTATCTGGACAGAGCAAGGGAACAGCATGGTTCAAAATAAAGAAAGGTGTCAGTGATGTATCCTTTCTCCATACCTTTTCAATCTATGTGCTGTACAGATCATTTAGAAGACTGGACTTTATGAAGAAGAATATGGCATCAAAATTGGAGGTAGACTGATCAACAACCTGTGTAATACAGATGACACAATGTTACTAGCTGAAATTTAGGAGGACTTGAAGTATTTGCTGTAAAAGATCAAGGAGTGCAGTCTTCAGTATATATTGCATGTCAACATAAAAAAAAATGAAGATGCTTACCATTATCATGATAGCTAGAGAAAGGGTTGAGATGATTAATTATTTTATCTTGCTTGGATCCACAATCAATACTCTTGGCATCAGCAGTCAGGAAATCAAAAGATGAGTTGCATTGAAAATCTGCTGTTAAGGATCTCTCTAGAGTACTAAAGAGCAATGATGTCTGCTTATAGACTAAAGTGTGCCTGATCCAGGCCATGGTTCTCTCACTTGCTTTCTCCATGTCTGAGATAATCCAGACAGACTAAAGATCACAGAATAAGAATCGATCCCTTTGAGTTGTGATGCTGGACAAGAGTATTGAATATACCATAGGTATATATTGAACAGATAGGTCCATCCCAGAAAGGGTGAAACCAGGTTGCTCCTTGGAGGAAGACTTTTCCCCCCCTTTATCCTGAAAAGTCATATTTATTTAGACCATTTCATTTCCACTGGGATAAAGCAAGCCCCTAGAAGAAAAAAGAAAATAATAGTTTAAAGCAAAATATGTGTACTTGTTTGTTTTTTCTTTCTGCTTTTCTTTGGTTCAGAAACACCTTTTGGCATCTACTTACAGCCAGAACACTGCATTATCATTTGCCTCTACTGATATTTTATCAAGGATGGACCTTTGGCTTGTCTTGCTGCTGGTCCTCTGCCAACTTTTGGTCACCTCTGAGAGAGACTTGAGAGTCATGACCTGCGGTTGCTGTCCAGTCACCACGCTCCTGTGCTATCCAGTCGTCCAGTTTAGACCCAGGACTGAGGAAGCGCACTAAGCTAGACCAGAGGCAGTTGGTTGTCTCTCCTCAAGTGGGTGTGGAAGCCTAGAAAGTTCTCTACATGGAAGACTGCCTTGATTTTAAATGCAGCTGTGCTGGGATAGAGAAGTTGGTCCTTTATCAAAGACTCTCACATTTTGCTAAAATTAATTGTTTCATCCCCATTTCACCAATGGAAAAGTGGAAGCAGGAATAACCACAGGCACACAAAAAACCAAAACCCTGACCTGCTCCAAGTTATAATGGAGAGTTTGACCTTTTGACCCTTAATCCTACAGGGAGCAGTTCTGCACCATGTAATCCTCCCCTGCTGCTTTATTTGGTGTCTTCCCCCCTGAGTGAGGGGGAAACACAGCTGTTGGAGCTCTGGGGAAGGATGTCATGCTCGTTAGGACCCCTGCTCCCCAGGCGATGGCTCAGTGGCTGAACTCCTGACCCTCGGCCTGCTGCAGGAAGTGTGACGTAGTGACGCCTGCAGAATGCTGAGGTCTGTGGGGAGACGCAGACAAGATGGATTGAATTCTAGGGCCCAGGAGGTTAAAAATATGTGAGGGAATGGCAGCGGGAGAAGGGCTGACGTGCCTGGGCTCAGGTCCCCGAGGAACTGCTTTGCTGGAATGACGTGTGAACAGTGTTCCAGCTGAGAGGGTCTGGGCAGGATCCGGTGGCACCTGGGGGCTGCAGGCATGGACGGGGCCTCCTGGCCACCTGAGGGGCCCCCTGTAGGACTGAAAACCTTCTCCCCCATAGCTGGGAAGTCTTCCCCCCTCCCCCTTTAAATAAAAAGAGGCAAAACTTTTTAATTAAAATTTTTTATTGTGCTAAAAATACATATAACAAAACATTTTTCCATTTCAACATTTTTTACATGCAAAATTCAGTGACATTAATTATGTTCATCATGTTGTGTAACAATCACCATTTTCCGTTTTCAAATTTTTCCATGGCTCCTAACGGAAACTCGGAGCCCCTGAAGCAATGACACCCCCTCCCTCCCCATCCCCACCCCCGTTCACACAGTAAACTTGGGACTCTATACTTGCAGCTGGGTAGTCTTGGCTAGAGCAGGTGGTGGGCAGCAAGGAAGGGTGGGGAAATACCCAGAACCTCTCCCTGTTCTGGGAGCCCCAAGCTTTGTTCAAGAATTTGCAAAATTGCTTCCATTTCAAGAATCTTGGGGGTGCGGGGGATGACGGCAAGGCTTTTGGTATTTTCGTGTGTCCCTTTGGCCCTGTGTGGTACACAGTCTGTGCTCAATTATAAAATAAAGGTTGGTGCTTCAAACCCATGTAGTAACTCCATGGAAGAAAGGCCTGGAAATCTGCTTCTATGAAGGTTCTCTCTCTCTTTGATCGTCTTTGAGTCAGAACCAACTCATTGCTGATCCTTCAGTGGATTTTTCAGTGATGCGAATAGCAAGGGAGGAGATTGCTCATCTTTCTCTCAAGAAGTAGCAGATGGATTAGAACTAGCCAAGAAGCACTAACTTTGGGTTAGAGTGCAATTCTCTGCTGCCTAGGCCATCAGTCAAGAAAATCCCATGAAACTCAGTTCTGCTCTGCAACCCACGGGCTTGTCATGAGCAGGAATCAACTTGATGGCAATGAGTGTATCTCCTGAAAGGGTGGCGCGTCATGCCAGGGGCAAGTCCACTGGCTCTACCTCTCTGATAAGTGGTTGTGAAGCCCTGCTGATTTTGCCCAGCATCCATCACTCTTGGTCACACCATCTTGATTCCCCACCTCCACTAACCTCCAGCTCCCGTCACCACCCCTTCTCCAATCTTAGATCACACAACAGGGTGGAGCTGCTCTCAGGCTCCTGTCTGTAATGAGTGGGCCTGTGACTCACCCTGCTCTCTGAGAACACTGGTCCACAGTAATTACAGGGGTGAGCCAGGGTCCAAAGTGAGGCCAGTGAGTCGTGTGTTAGTCAGAACAGGAGAGGCTCTGCTGCAGTAACAAATCAACTCCCAGTTTCTCTTAACAGCACTAAGCCCTCTTCTCACCTTAACTAGTAGAAAAAAATAAGCTCTCTCTTGTTGCTGGGTTGCAAAGCTACAGGATCAAAGTCTGGGAGCCATCCTGGAGGTTGAGGTTTCCTGGAATGAAGTCACTTGAGGGCAGGCAGGAAGGAGAGAGGAAGATTCCTGATGTAATAATTTGAATGCCAATATAGAAACCTCAGTTGCATGCTATAGTAGAACTGTGCTTAATGGATATATAATTTTCTTTGTTACCCTTTCCCCTAAGCCAAAGCTCTCACATATTATGTAGCTATGTCAATCTCTTTATGTGGAAGCATACAAATAAAGGAAAACAACTATGAGATATCATCTCACCCCAGTAAGAATAGCAAAATTTAACAGAACAGCAAGCAACAAATGCTGGCGAGGTTGTGGAGAAACTGGAACCCTTATTCACTGTTGGTGGAAGTGTAAAATGGTGCAACCACTGTGGAAAGTGGTGTGGCGCTTTCTCAAAAAGTTGCAAATAGAGATACCATTTGACCCAGCAGTTCCGCTACTGGGAATATACCCTAAAGAGACCATAAATGACACCCAAGCAGATATATGCACACCCATGTTTATTGCGGCTTTGTTCACAATAGCAAGGAGTTGGAAACAACCTAAGTGCCCATCAACAAACGAATGGGTAGAGAAGCTGTGGAATATATGCTGCATTGAAGAACAAGGAACACATGCAATAATATTGAAAATGGGTGAGCCCAGAGGACACTATGCTGAGTAAAATATCTAAGTCACAAAGGGACAAATACTGCATCATGCCACTGTTGTAAAACAGGACTGACATCTGGGTTGGGGGGAGACTGAGAAAGATGGGTTTAATAATGCATACTGCATTGAAACAGATGAGGGAGAAAACTGTTTAAAAGGGATATGTGATTAGGTATTATTGTCCTGACAAGAGTCCAGAATGAAGGCTGTGTAGTGGAGTGGACTTGGGGGGAGGGATTGTATAACAATGAAAGAAGTTTTCTTTTATTTTTCAAAGAGCGAATTTGGGGGAGGAGGAGGTGGGCAGGAAGAAAAGTGCAACAATGAATGAATGGAAATCCTCAGTCTCTGTAAACTTTCATTTAAATTAATAATAATTAAAACAATAAATAAAGGAAGAATCTAGAAGTTTCTCAATACATTTTTGAATACATCAGATCATGGCAAAATTCTAAGCTTGTTATGGTAGGATACTGGTGAACTTAATGTGGTAGGATGCTAGTGAACCTATGTAATGATGGAGCCACCATGTGTTAGACTGCTGGGAGACCATCTTGATTCTCCAATGTCTCCTCTTGGGGTTGTGCCTGATTTTAGTACTAGTTTCCATTTGAATCTGCTGGAGAATGGAACAACTCTGCTATTGTTTGTTGGGCCGGAATCTCTTGATCTGAATGTCTTTTAAGAAGACATAGCAAGGATGGTGGGAATATGGAGCAGACTCTTTATAGAGTTTTCAATGACTGATTTTTTTCAGAAGTAGATAAATGGGCCAATCTCCCAACATGACTTGAACCTCCAGGCTTGTGGTCAGCATGTCAGCCATTTGTACTACCCAAAGATTTTGGAACCAATATCATACCATATCCCTTATTTGTTTCTTCCTTTCCCTTTTTAAAATTCAGTCTCCCCCCCTTCTCTCTTCCTGCCATCCTTCCTTCTTTTGTTTGTTTTATTTTGGCTTGAATATATCACAGAGGAAGTGTAGCCTGAGGGCTCTTTAGAGACAAGGACGATGAAACTTCTTCTCATACGCTTTGGTTGTATCTGAGGAGAAAGACATTGTGCTTGAAAAGGTGGAGGGCCAGTGCAGGAGGGGAAGACTCTTAATGAGATAGATTGACGCAGAGGCTGCAGCAATGGGCTTATGTGTGTCAGAGATGGTGAAGATGGCACAGGATAGGACAAGATTCGTTGTTCACAAAGTCAATTTGAAGGTCCCTGACAACAACCACCACAACAATGTTTTAGGTTAGATTGCTGTTACTTTCAAAGATAAGAATTATAATCATGAAGTCAAAATACTACTTTCTCTTAGTGCCCAATTTGAAACTCACCTCTTCCAAGCAGTCTTTTCAGAGTAGTAGCCACTCTCTTAGTTAAATCTCTCAGGATTTAGAAATCTTATTTGCATAGTAATATTTTGTGCTTATTTGTATACTGTTGTTTTATAATCTTGTTTCATATCCTTAACAAGATTGTTTTAAAGTCACAAAGATATTTTATTATGTTCTTGTGGGTACTTGGCATCATAGTGAGTGAGGTGATAATTTAATAATTTAAAGTGAGTAATTTAAAATTTCCATACTTGAAAACTCAACCTCCTTTGCCGTTTCTGTTATCTAAATGTGTTCTGTTGTACATAGGGTCCTGGAAAGGGTTAAACCGGGTGGCTCCTTGGAAGCAAGGATTCTGAGGCTCCGTCTCACATATTTGGACATGTTGTGAGGAGAGACCGGTCCTTGGAGAGGGACATCATGCTTGGGAGGGTGGAGGGACGGCGCAGGAGAGGAAGGCCCTCTATGAGGTGGATTGATTCAGTGACTGGGATAATTGGGATGGGAGTGTCAGAGACGGTGCGATTGGCACAGGACAGAGTGGAGTTTAGGGCTGTTGTACATAGGGTCGCTATGAGTCGCAGGCGACTCGATGGCACATAACAACAACAACAATTTAAAATTAGTGGTAGAAGATGACTGGCAATCAGAGAGATGCAAATCAAAATTATAATGAAATACCTTCTCATTCCAATAGCAGTGGCAGAGTTTTACAGGATGGCAAGCAATACATGTTGGAGAGGATGTAGAGAAATTGGAATTCTCATACACTGTTGGTGGGATTGTAAAATGGTACAACCACTCTGGAAGGCTGTTTGGCGTTTCCTCAAAAAAAGCTGAATATAGAAACTCCATATAACTCCACTATTGCACTGCTAGAAATGTACTCAGGAGAAAATAGAACGGAGACATGAATGGAGATGTGTACCCTAAGCTCATAGCAGTATTATTCACAACAGCAAGAAAATGAAAACAGCCTAACTGTCCATTGACAAATGAATGGGTTGAGAAATTATGCTTCAGTCACACAATGGGATACTATGCTCTGAAGGAAGAGTTTAGAAAAATACGGCACATACAACAACAGCATGGGGAAGTCTAGGAGCATTATCCTGAGTGAACTAACTCAGTCCCATAAGGACAAATACTGCATAAGATCATTACTGTAAAAATAAAAGGATAACTATTAAGATGTGTATAAAAGTCCAAAAGACAAAGAGGTTTGGGAGTGGAGTATGGGGAGATAGAAGGAGGGATCACTAGGATAACAGAGTTTGGTGGGTGGAGGGAGAGAGTAAAGGAATTAAGAAAGAACCAATGGAGATCTGGAAAGATGAGGTAATAATAGACCTAGATCAATGATGACTGATTTTATAAAATAAAAATGTATGATCATATGAAAAACAATGTGAATTAAAGAATGTGTGAAACACAGTGTATGTGAATGAAATACAACCTATTCAAATTTTGTATGCAAACCAGTATAAAATAAAGTAAAAAAAAAATAATGGTAGGAGATTTTAGTTGGGTCAAAGAGTGTTTTGGGAAGGTGTGTTCAAGCTGCAGAGTGCAGGAATGAGCTCAGGATGAGCAAGGCTTTGTCCTGGGCAGAGTCTCGAGTCCTGGGGCAGGAGTTTGGAGACCTCCTGCCCCCACAATCCCCTAAGGTTTGAAGCTGGCATTGGTCTCTAACTGAGCAGGGACTCTACAGATTCCTAGAACATATATTTGAGCCTCTAATAGATCAGCTCACTCTGGCCTAAAGCCCTTTAGGCTTGTCACTGGTCTCATTTTCCGATTCTTCAAGAAAGGTCAGATTCTTTCGAGGTACAGGCCCTGTCTTGGTCTTTGCAGTCGCTGACTCTGTCACTGACCCTGGCTTGGGTCCCAGTTGTTCACTTGTCTACACTTCTGCCCTCTGTTTTGCACGGTTCTGCTTGGCTTTTGTTGACCACCAGTCTCTCCTGTGGATCTGCCTGGGCTCCGAGCTTGAACCATTCTGCACATACTGAGCCCCAGGTTGCAGGGAGATGAGTGAATGCCCCAAGGTCACTTGGAAGGTCTAGAATTTTCTTCAGAAATGTTTGTGAAGCGTTTTGAGGTCCTTGGACAGGATGTGGCAAATAAATATTATTAGTGCTGCACAGAATGACTTTCCCTTCTGGGTTTGCAGGGATTGGAAGGGACAGGCTTGGAATTCTATATGCTCAGGCTCGTGGCCCAGGCTTGACAAAAGCCCTTTCAGGATTGAAATAGCTCTGCAGCTCTGAGTGCAGCCGCCCATTTCTGTTACCAGCAGCACTTTCTCTTTGTCTGGAAACTGCTGTGCTGGTGTTTGCAGAAGGGGTTCCTCCCTGCAAACTGTGTACTCTTCCAGCCCTCCAGTGGGCTAAAGCGAGACCTCTTATTCGGGGGGGGGGGGTCCCTGGTGTTTGTCTTGTCTTCTAATGAGTCACTGCTTCTTGAGACTTATTGACAGGCTTGACTGGGCTCTGAAGAGAATCTCAAAGCTGTGGGTGGTTGGCCAGACCCTGGTACAGAAGTCCCAAGGTGGGGGGCGCCTATACCACTGGAGTTGATCTTAGAACCTGACAAGAAGCGACTTAACCTTGGGAGTCTCTTTTCCCATCAGTAAAATATGACTGGTGATTTTCTTAATACTTAATAATTAAGATTATTTCTTAATACTTAATGCTGGGATGTTAGGAGCTTTCTATTTTATTTTTTTCCAACATTGGTCCAAATGTGGATGGTTAAGAAAGATTTCCCACCATCTGTCAGTTTGCTGTATATGAGGCTGGAAGCAATGCCACCAATGTTTCATACATTAGCAGGGTCGGTTACAGAGGGCATGTTTCAGCAGAGCTTCTGGATTAAGACAAACTAGGAAGAAAGGTCTGGCAATCTGTTGTTTGTTGTTATGTGCCGTCGAGTCGCTACTTGCGACTCATAGCGACCTTATGTACAACAGCCCTAAACTCCGCTCTGTCCTGTGCCAATCACACTGTCTCTGACACTCCCATCCCAATTATCCCAGTCACTGAATCAATCCACCTCA
>NW_006399783.1:13898639-13915818 GCF_000299155.1 Elephantulus edwardii
GGCAGAGCATCTGGTGGATTCGAACTGTGCGCCTCTGGGATTGCAGTGCAGCTTCTTGCCACTAGGCCACCAGAGCTCCCTGGCCACCAGAGCTCCCCTGCCACTGAGTCATTTGTGACATATAGCGACCCTATGTACAACAGTCCTGAAACCTGCTCTATCCTGTGCCAATCTTATTGTCTCTGAAACACCTACCCCCATTACCCCAGTCACTGAATCATTCCATCTCATCGATGGTCTTCCTCTCTTTCTCCTTCCCTCCACCCTTCCAAGTATGATGTCCCTCTCCAAGGACCAGGCCTTCCTTGCAACATGCCCAAAGGATGTCAAATGAAGCTTCAGAACCCTTGCCTCCAAGGAGCTATCTGGCTTCACCCACTCTAGGATAAACATGGTTTTTCTTCTAGCAGTCCCTGGTATATTCAACATTCTTCTCCAGCACCACAACTCAAAGGCATGAATTCTCTATCATCCCTAGTCATTGTTCAGCTCTCTGATGCATTGATTGATATAATTAGTTAAAACACCTGGAAATCTATTCCTGGAAATTAATTAGTCAATGAAACCTTGTGGACTATAATAAAGTATTGTCCTATATGTACTGTAGGATAAGCCCTGTAGGTTGGAAAGCTCAGTGGCCACCACAATAGACCTGAGAAGGACGATTGTGAAGATGATACAGAATCAGGCAAAGTCTTGTTCTGTTGTACATGGGGTCGTCGTGAGTTCTAGACAATTCAGTGCCCTAATGACCTAATAACAAAAAGGAAAGGGAGGTGGGCTACAGTGTTAATTTTAAAGTTGTCTTTTCTAGCTATTACCTTCACCCTCTCTGGTCTTCAGCTACCTTATCTGCAGACACATGGTCTTGCAAATCATCAAAAGCTGTGGGACTAAGGGAGGAGAGAGAATGCTTCCCACACTGAGGATTAAGACTCTGGTGAGAGCGAGACCTTGGTGAGAGGGAGACTGTGGTGAGACCCTTGTGAGAGCAATACTCCTGCAACAATGGTGGTGGAAAGATTGTGGAGAGACTGTGGCAAGGTGTGACGTGAGGCTTCTTGCACTTGTGCTGTTCACAGTTAAAGGTTTTGCTTTTCTTGCCAGATGATTGAAGAAGATGCTGACTTGTAGCTGCTGCAAACCTTGCTGGTTGATTGAGGCTTCTTGAATTTGTGTTAAATTTGTGTTGCTGAATTGAAACCAAGACTTTTATTAATTAAGGAATTGTGTTTTGCTGTTAATCTGACTTGGGACTGCTGGACTAAATCTGGACTTGCATTGTGAGACATTCTTTGCCTCGCTCACTCCCAATATATTTTCTTAATAAAGTCAACTCTTAAAAAAAAAAAGTCACCTCTTAGGCCACAACAATAAGTAAACTCTGTGAGTCAATAATGAGTATCAACCCAGTGATTGGTGGAAGTGGGTGCAGAGGCATGAGCATGGGGGTGTGTGTGAGTATTTGGCCTAGCAGCTGTCTGTTTGCTGTTATGGATATTATTGATGGGGAAGGTTTCCATTTGTGAAGAGGATGGAAGTCAGACATGGCCATGCCCACATTGCATCTGTTCCTTTCACAGTCTGAGGTTGTATTCAGGTCAATCTGGAGTTCTATGCCTTATGGTAAAAGTGATATCCTATACTATAATTCCATAATATTAGCCTCTAGCTCTTCTTCCCAGCAACCCCCCCCCCTTACTGGTTTGTGGGCTGTGGTGGGAAGTCTGAGGGGTGGTACTGCCGTCATCAGATGTTTAACATTACCTGTCCAGATATGCACTCAGGACTGATGGATACTATTGTTGCTCCATGTGGTTGAACTTTGTTAATTGGCTACTTAGACTATTTTATTTGCTTAAATTTAAAATTTCAGCATAGTAATAGCTATAACAGCACATCAACGAAGAACTGCCAGAAGTGCAGGTTGAGCTTAGAAGGGGTCATGGTACTAGGGATATTGTAGCTAATGTTAGATGGATATTGGTTGAAATCAGAGAGTACCTGAGGAATGTCTATCTGTGTTTCATTGATTATGCAAAGGTGTTTGACTGTGTGGATCACAACAAACTGTGGCTGACTCTGAGACCAGAACACTTAATTGTGCTAATGCAGAACCTCTACTTGGACCAGGAGGTAGTCATTAGAAAAGAGTAAGGAAACACTGCATGGTTCAAAATTTGGAAGAGTGTATGCCAGGGATATGTCCTATCTCCCTTTTCAATCTATATGCAGAACAGATTATTCAGGAGGCTGGACTGTATGAAGAGAAATGTGGCATCAGGACTGGAGGAAAATTCATCAACAGTCTGTGTTATGCAGATGACACAACCCTGCTTGCTGAAACTGAAAAGGACCTGAAGCTCTTGCTGCAGAAGGTCAAGGTATGCAGCCTTCAGTATGGATTTGGGCTCAATATCAAGAAGACAAAGATTCTCACCACTGGGCCGATTGGCAGCATCATGATAGATGGTGAAGAGATTGAGATTGCTAACAGCTTCAGTTTGCTTGGTTGCACAATCAACACTCTTAGCACCACCATAAGAAGGAAATTAAAAGACATATTGTGATGGGAAAATCTGCTGTTAGAGACCTCTCCAAAGTACTGAAGAGCAATGATGTCACCCTGGAGACTATGGTGTGCCTGACACAGGTCATGGTCTTTGCAATCACTTGTCATGAGTCAGAGAGCTGGACAATGACTAGGGATGATAGAAGGAGAATTGATGCCTTTGAACTGTGATGTTAGAGAAGAGTATTGAATATAATGTGAACCACTAAGAAAATGAACAAGTTTGTCTTAGAGAGGGTTAAACCAGGCTGCTCCTTGGAGCCAAGGATTCTGAAGCTTTGTCTGACATACTTTGGACATGTTGCAAGGAAGGACCAGTCCTTGGAGAGGGACATCATGCTTTGGAGGGTGGAGGCATAGTGCAGGAGAGGAAGACCCTTGATGAGATGGATTGATTCAGTGACTGGAGTAATGGGAGTAGGTGTGTCAGAGACAGTGAGATTAGCACAGGATAGAGCAGGGTTTAGGGCTGTTGTACATAAGGTTGCTCTGAGTCACAGGTGACTCAACGGCACTTAGCAACAACAGCAATAGCTATAATTGTATAAAGCTCTGGTGGTGCAGTGTGCTATGAGTTGTGCTGCTAACCTGAAGATCAGGGATTTGAATCCATCAGATCCATTTTTTTTCTCCTCCGGAGAAAGATGGGTAATTTCCTCCCATAAAGATTACAACCTTTGAAATCTGGTGGAGTGTTGCTATAAATCAGAATTGACTCCACAGTAGTAGGTTTAAAAGAGAACTCCCCTTTTTCATGGTGATAAACCGTGAAATCAGTTGTCATCAAATTGATTTAAACTCACAGCAGGCCCAGGGTGCATTGGAGTAGACCTGGACTCCATATACTTCAGTGACTGATTTTTCAATAGATCATCAGGCTGGCTGATTTTTCAGTAGATCACCAGGTCTTTCTTCCATGGCACCACTGGTTGGATTTACATCCCCAATCTTTTGATTGACAGGAAGGCACATTAAACATCTGTACTACTTGGGGACTCCACAGTCATAAAAACCAAAACCCAAGCTCACTGACATTTAGTTGATTCTAACTCCAAGTGGCCCTATAGGATGGTATAGAAAATTATTCTTTAGAGCTTCCAAGGCTGTGCTTTTTATGGAAGCAGACTACCTAATTCCTTGGAGCAGCTCGTGGATTTGAACTGCTGACCTTTTGATAAGCAGCCTAATGCTTAATCTACAAGGGTTCCCTTGAAATGAACTGACATACGACTGTCTAGAATAGAGATGGCATTTCCCAGCCATTTTGCAGCTAGGAAAGGCCCTGTGATGCAGTTCTGATGCATGATATTTAAACAAAAGTCTTGTGAGTTTGCTTTGGGAAAACTTCCTGAAAAGACCACTGATGTGCGCAGCTCTTTTTTTTTGTTTGTTTGTTTGTCTCGTCTTCCATCTTGCTAGCTGGAATGTGGACGTGGTGGCTGGAGCCGGAGCCATTGGGATGAACCAAAAAGCAGTCTTAGGAGGCCCTGTATGATGCAGCAACAACTGGAAAAGGTGCCTCAGTGAGGGCTTTACAGAGCAGCTTTGAGTTATCTATATCTAGACTTTTGCCTAAGAGAGAAGTTAATTTCTTTTTTGACTGATAGGCTTTTGTTTTCGGGTTCTTGCATCTTTTACCCAAACCTAATTTTGTTGTTGTTATGTGCCGTCGAGTCGCTTGCGACTCATATTGACCCTATGTACAACAACCCTAAACTCCGCCCTGTCCTGTGCCAATCGCACTGTCTCTGACACTCCCATCCCAATTATCCCAGTCACTGAATCAATCCACCTCATAGAGGGCCTTCCTCTCCTGCGCTGTCCCTTCACCCTCCCAACCATGATGTCCCTCTCCAAGGACCAGTCTCTCCTCACAACATGTCCGAAGTATGTTAGACGGAGCCTCAGAATCCTTGCCTCCAAGGAGCCACCTGGTTTAACCTAATTTTAGCATATCCAAATTCCAGCTAGCATTAGCCTACCCCACATTCCCCATTAGAGACAATAACTTGCTGATCTTTTAGTTATTTCTTCTGGTCTCTACCTTCCATGTCTAAATAAAGGAGCACTGGTATGTAATGTATTCAGCCGTTATCAGGCTGCTGACCAAGTGATTGACAGGGTGAATCCACCAGCTTCTCTGAGAGTCAAAGATGGGCAATCTCCTCCTGAAAGACTGACAGCTTTGGAAACCTGGCGGAGGGCCACTCAGAATCAATCAACTGGACAGCAGTTAGGCTCATGCCTGAGTAACACATCTCTTCTGCCACGTCTTGATTTTCTTTTAGACATTATCTACTGACCTACTATAAACTGTTACAATTTAGTTGTCTTATGGTCTCCTCCACACCAATACTTCCCTTTGCCCATCTTGTTGTTGTAGTGGTGGTGGTTACGTGCTGTTGCGTTGCTTGTGACTCATAGCGACCCTATGTACAAGAGCCCTAAACACCATTCTATCCTGTGCCAACCTCACCGTCTCAAACATACTCATTCCCACCACACCAATTACAAAATCGATCCATCTCATTGAGGGTCCTCCTCTCCTGCACTGTCCCTACACTCTCCCAAACATGATGTCCCTCTCCAAGGACCAGTCCCTCCTTGCAACATGCCCAAAGGATGTCAGACGGAGCTTCAGAATCCTTTTCTCCAAGGAGCAGCCTGGTTTCACCCTCTCCAGAATGAACCTGTTTGTTCTCCTAGCAGTCCATGGTGTACTCAATACTCTTCTCCAGCACCACAGCTCAAAGGCATCAATTCTCTTTCTATCATTTATAGTCACTGTCCAACTCTCTGATGCATAGCATGTAATTGTGAAGACTATAGCCGGATCAGGCACACCTTAGTCTCCAGCCTGACATCGCTGCTCTTTAGTAGTACTCTTGAGAGGTCCCTCACAGCTAACTTTCCCAATGCAACTCGTCTCTTGCTTTCCTGGTTGCTGATACCAAGAGTGTTGACTGTAGAGCCAAGCAAACTAAAACTGTTAACTATCTCAATCTCTTCACCATCCATAATTGGCCCACTGGTGAGAATCTTTGTTCTCTTGATGTTGAGCTTCAATGCATATTGAAGGCTGCAGTCCTTGACCTTCTGCAGCAAGCGCTTCAGGTCCTTCTCAGTTTCAGCAAGCAGGGTTGTGTCATTTGCATAACACAGGTTGTTGACCCTTCTTCCACCAATCCTGATGCCACATTCCTCCTCTTATAGCCCAGAGTCTCGGATGATCTGTTCTGCATACAGATTGAAAAGGTATGGAGACAAAATACATCCCTGACGGACCCCCTTCTTGATTTTGAACCATGTAGTGTCTCCTTGCTCTTTTCTGACCACTGCCTCTTGCTCCAAGTATAGGTTTCGCATAAGCACAATCAAATGTTCTGGGATTCCCATTCTTCTCAGAGTCAGCCACATCTTGTTGTGATTGTTGTTGCTGCCCATATTGCTAATGTAAATTTTTGGTTCAACCTATAAGTAGCATTGTTGTTGTATACTACTGAGTTAGGACCAATCTCTAGCTGATCCGCCAGTGGGTTTTCAGAGGCAGTGAAGGGCACCTGGGGAGACTGGTTATCTTTTCCCCTTAGAGAAGCGGATGCATTTGAACCTTGTACATTTTTGTTAGCAGCACAATTCCTTACCACTAAACCAGCAGAGCTCCCTATAAGTCATATTGTTGTTGTTGTTGTCATGTGCCTTCGAGTCACCTGCGGCTCATAGCAACTCCATGTTCAGCAGCTCTGAAGCCTGCCCTGTCCTGAGTCAGTCTCACTCACTCCAACACACCTACCCCCAGTGCCCTAGTTCCTGTATCAGTCCATCTCACCCAGGGTCTTCCTCTCCTACACTGTCCCTCCACCCTTCCAAGCATGATGTCATTCTCTAAGGACTCGTCTCTCCTTCCCACATGTCCAAAGTTTGTGAGACAGAGCTTCAAAATCCTAGCCTCCAAGGAGAAACTTGGTTTCACCTTCTCTAAGACAGACCATTGTTCTCCTGGCAGTCCAAGGTATGTTCAAGACTCTTCTCCAGCACCACAACGCAAAGGCATAAATTTCTCTTCTGTCACCCTTAGTCATTGTCCAGCTCTCTGATGCATAGCAAGTAATTGAGAAAACCATGGCCTGGATTTGGTGTATCTTAGTCTCTACAGTGACATCACTGCTTTTCAGTACTCTGGAGAGGTTCCTGATAGCAGATTTTCCCAGTGCAATTCATCTTTTGATTTCCTGGTTGCTGGTGTCGAGTGTTGATTGTGGAGCCAGCAAGCTGTGTTAACAACCTCAATCTCCATTTATCACGGTGCTGCCAGTTGGCCTAGAGGTGAGACTCAATCAGTTATTGGAAACCTGAAAACTAAATCCATTGTCATCAGGCTAATTCTGACTCATCATGACACTGTGGGACAGAGGCAGAGAAGTTCCACAGGGTTATGAAAGCAGGTGGCCACATTTTTCTCTCATAGGGAACTAGAGGATCAAACTATGAACCTTTCTATTAAAAGCTGAGTGCTTTACCCACTATGTCACAGAGGCTCCTGCTTTATTACTACAACTGTGTAACTCAAGGAATAGTAGAGGCTTGATGGTAAAGCATTTAGCTGCTAACAGAAAGATCAAAGCCATTCAGTGTGTCTGTGGGAGAGAGATTTGACTATCTGCTTCCATAAACATTACAGCCTGAAAACCCTAAGGTATAGTTTTATTCTGTCAGCTGGGAGAATGTACTTTGGAATTGGTAGCATCCAATAACAATTATTATTCACAAATGAACCAAGTCTAAACTACAAGGTGTGTTGAACTGATGGGTACGCAGTTTACTACCGTCATGTTGATTCTGGTTCACTGTGACTCTCCACCAGGTTTCTGAGGCTGTAAATCTTACAGGAGGAGACTGCCTGTCTTTCTGCCTTAGAACTGCTGGTGGATGGGAGACACCAGATTTCCGCCCTTAAGGTTAGCAGAGCAACATGCTATGGAGTAAACCACCGGAACGATAAGAAGTATCCTATATTACATTTAGTGATTTTATAGAATTTTTGGCTTTTTGTGGAATAAATAATGTATGTGTTTTTTTGCTTGTTGAGTTTTCTTCTATTTAATACTTTTCAGTAACATATAGAAAAATGGAAGACTCTTAAGCTCACAATGAGACCAGGGACACGTGCACCAGGAAAGTTCATGAATGTCTCCTGTCATCGTGGGTAGTCTGTGATTCTCAGTGGTTTGCAGACACCTTTTATCCACCTTCCATATAGTGATCTGATCTGAGCAATCAGTTGAAAGGGGCATTTCCTGGGGCTGTGGCCTGCCTGGGGTATGTAAATCAATGTTTTGGCAAAGCTCCCTCACTCTCTTTCTCTCCTACATTCTTTTATCCTGAGGGATTGCTGTTTTTTGGATTCCTGTAGATTGCAAAAAACCTTTAGTCTGTTGCTTGACTAGCAATTTTGGATTCTCCAGATCCTGCAACACTGTGAGCCTGCAAAGACCTTTGAGCTGCCATCTCTCTGATTTGCAAATTAGGGGTTCATAAACTCCTGCATAGGCTTCCCTCCTGCCACCTGATCTACAGAGATGGAGTTCAGAATACCCTGCAGCCACGTGAGCCAGCAAAGCTCTTCAGCCCTTTTCCTGAACCAGGTATTTGGACCTTGTCTTCATGAGTCATTTCTTCACAATTATGTGAGCCATATCTTTGAAGTAAATCTCTCTTTTATATATATTATTGTTATGTATAGTCAATTCAGAACTGACACTCCAGTGGGTTTTCAGAGGCTGTAAATTGCATGGGAGGTGAATGCCCATATTTCTACGTAGGAGCAGCTGGTGGCTTTGAATCACTTGTTTTTCAGTTGACAACACAACTCACTATCACTAGGCCACTGGAGCTCTCTTTCGATACGTATGTGTGTATGGATTGCAACAAATTGTGGCTAACTTTGAGAAGAATGGGAAATCCAGAACACTTAGTTGTACTCATGAAAAATCTATACTTGGACCAGGAAGCAGTAGTTGGAACACAGCAAGGAAACACTGCATGGTTCAGGATCAGGAAAAATGTGTGTCAAGGGTGCATCTTATCTCCATATACCTTTTCAATCTGTAGGCAGAACAGATCATTCAGATGGCTGGCTTTATGAAAAGGATTGGAGGAAGACTCATCAACAACCTGTGTTATGCACATGACACAACTTTGCTTACTGAAATTGAATAGGACGTGAGATGTTTACTGCAGAAGGTCAATATGGATTGAATATCAATGTCAAGAAAACAAAGATTCTCACCAGTGGGCTGATCAGCACTTTCATGATGGATGGAGAAGAAATTAAGGTTGTTGATAACTTTAGCTTGCTTGATTCCACAATCAACATGCTTGGCATTAACAGTTAGGAAATAAAAAACCAAGTTGCACTGGGGCGGTCTGCTGTCAGGGACCTCTCTAGAGTACTGAAGAGCAGTGATGTCATTCTGGAGACTAAGGTATACCTGATTCAGTTCATGGTCTACACAATGACTTTCTATGCATCTAAGAGTTGGACAATAACTAAGTATGGTAGAAGAAGGACTGATGTCTTTGAATTGTGGTGCTGGAAAAGAGTGTTGAACATACCGTGGACTACCAGGAGAGGAATCAGGTCTGTCCTGGAAAGGGCAAAATCAAACTACTCCCCAGAAGCAAGGATTTTGAGGCTCCATCTCACATAATAGGGGTATGTAGCCAGGAGGGACCAGTCCGTGGAAAAGGATATCATTCTTGGAAAGGTGGAGGAACAGTGCAGGATGATGGATTGACTCAGTGATTAGAGAAATGGGATTAGGTCTGTCAGAAACGATGAATGAGGCTGGCTCAGAATAAGACAAGTTTCATGGCTAACGTATATGCGGTTGTTATGAATCACAGGTGACTCGATGGCACATAATAGCAGCAAAAACAACATGCTTCACTGGATTTGCTCTCCTGAAAGATCCAGACTAAGAAGACATCTGTACTATGAATGAGACCCAAGGCTCCTGCAAACACCTGTCTGGAGGTTGCTCCTGAGTCTGCCCAAGCATGCCATGTGGAAAAGCAGCGATTGTGAAGAAGCCTGGGACAGTCTGCATTATCAGTGGTGAGGAGGCTGAACGTGCTGCCTTCTTTCAGCACAGCTGAAGCCATCTGAAGGCGAGAGGGGGCTGGTAGGTTTTACATGTGTCACAAGAAAGGCTTCCTCCTCCCAGATGTGGGCCCTACCTGGTGTCTGGAGGACCAGCACTTCTCTGCAGGTTCCTTCTTTTCAGTTTGAATGTAAAGAATGCAGCTCTACCTCAGGAAATTTGAGACAATAAATAAACTAGGTACTGTTGAGTTCATTTCAACTCCAGTGTATATTATAGGGTTTTCAATGACTGAATTTTTGGAAGCAGATCACCAGGCCTTTCTTCTGAAGCACTTCTGAGTAAACTTGAATCTCCAGTCTTTCAGTTAGCTGAGTGCATAATTGTTTGTACCTGGAAAAGTAGGGTTTATTCAATGACCTCTTTTCCAGTGTCTTTTTCTACAGCTGTCATTGTGCTCCTGGACACCTGGGCCCCCCCTGCTCTGTGTCCTGGGAGGAAAAATGTAAATGCTTTGCCCAGTGACAGGACCCTCTTGGTAAACTGTGAAAGACTCTTTCAAAAGGCCACTAGGATTGACAGGGCCATGTTAGGAGTCACAGTGCTGAGGCTGTGCTGAGCTGAACTCTTCTCCCCTCATCCCCTTTACTAGAAATGTCAGTTTGCTCTGAGTTCCACGCTAGGGAGGTCACAGAGGCCCAGCCTGACCAGGAAGAAGGAGATGGGAGTCATGGAACCAGCGACTTCTATTCATTCTCACATCTCATTATCACACTTTGTCCTCATTGAATATTTCAAAATGACACTTTTGCAATCAGAGTCATCTGACCTTGGCTGTTGGAGAGGCTGGATTTGTGTCAACTTCTAGAGGAGAGAGGGAGTCCTTCCCCCTTCCTCCCTTCACTGTCCCCTGATGGTTCTATGGGTAGGGGCCCATCGTGGTTCCGGGGACCTGGGAATGCAGTGAGATGTCAGTCAGCAGAGTGCCAGAGACCTCTCCCCCGACTCAGAGTGCCAGACACCCCCTCCTCCCATTCTCCACTGCGAGTAGAAT
The DNA here is from genome assembly GCF_000299155.1 of Elephantulus edwardii. Lineage (NCBI taxonomy): Eukaryota > Metazoa > Chordata > Mammalia > Macroscelidea > Macroscelididae > Elephantulus > Elephantulus edwardii. Next base: position 13,909,369 of record NW_006399783.1, read on the forward strand.
GTGAGCCTGAAAAATTTGTCACAAGTCAGGGTCCTTTGCTCCCTAACTCATGTGCCACAGACCTGGCTTGCCTTCTTACAGTGGAAAATGTGCAAGTTTCCTGGGCCGCCAGCTCAGAGTCTCTGCTGCTGCCAAAGGCATGAGCCCCACAGGGACCACGAACTTGGGAGGGTCCCTGGGGATGTGGGCCTGGCAAGCCTGGAAGACTGCCTTCATTTCCGTGATGTTATTCTTGGTTTAGAAACCCTAGCGGGCTCTCTAGTTTTTTTGAAAACTTGCCCCACTTCCTCAGAGAAGGTTTTTGGACCCTGTCCTGGGGCTCCATCGCGTTCCTTTGTGCTTTTCCTCGATTTGCTTTTTAAAAATACATTTCTCTTCATTTCAGCTGAGTCATTTTCCTCCTCCTCCTTCTTCTCCTCCTCTTCACACTCCCAGGAGCCGGAAGGAGCCCTGTCCCAAATCCTTGGCTCCTACATGCCAGATCTTTTCCAAATGTCAAACTCTTAGGAACCTTGGCACAAAGCAGAGTGGGCTCTGGCCGCAGATCCTTTTCCTCCCTTGTCTTTGTCAGTTTCTGCTTTCTTTTCTCATTAAGGAGGTCTATTAATTGGCTTCTCTGTGGGTACCTTACTTTGAGGTTTTCAGAGAGCGCCTGTCAGGAAGGACCCTCCCTCTCTAGTGGGACCTTAGAGCTGCCTGGCAGGGGCTCCTCAGGAACACCATGACCATGTAGAGTGGGGGCTGGGCTTACTCCGGGGCTCCATCTAGTTCCAGCCAGGATAAAAGCCTGTGACCCCTCATTCTTCATTTGGGTAAATTCCCACCAGACAGGCCTGGCCCCTCTGTTTTGTCATCCGTAGACTTTGTACCTGCTGAGAGAGTCACCCAAAGTGGACTGGATGGAGCCAGTTCTCCCTTCAATGCTCTTGGCATGAGGCTGAGGCCTTTCAGAGCGGGCCGAGAGAAACCATAACCATCACTTACTTACGTCGTATTACACTGTCTTCAAAGCATTTCCTATGCACCATGACGTTTCATATAGATTGTCTTTTTATCCTTACAATTCCCCTGTGGGGAAAACAGAGTCACTGTTCATTTCCTTATTTTGTAGTTGAGGAAATAGGCTTGGGAACTTTAACTGACTGGCCAGAGTCTCAAGCTCTGTTCTTCCCTTCTTTACTTTCCTAGTCATTACCGCTGTGTTGTTGCTGCCACCACCAAGCCGGCCCCTGGCCAGTGGTGCCCTCACACACAGAGGGATTAAATGCTGTCAGGCCGAGTCATCCCTTGATCAAGTGCAGGTCAGACCACAGTGATCCACAGGGTTTTAATTGCTTGCTTTTCAGAAGGAGGGTGTCAGGCCTTTCTTCCTGTCCTGAGGCAGCACCAAAACCTATTCAGCATTATAACATGCAGCTTCCACTGCTAGGTGTAACACTAGGTGTTACATGATGTGCAACGTAGGGAACCAAACTCAGGTCTCCCAGATGGAAGCGGAGAAGTCTACCATTAGTGCTCTTTCTAATAATAAAATTGTTGTTGTGTACTGACAAATTGAAACTGACCCATAGCTGACCCTCTGGCAAATTTTCAGAAGCAGTTAATTGAATGGGAGAAGATTGCCCATCCTTTTCCTGCAAGAATAGGATTGTTGTTATGTGCCGTCAAGTCGCCTGCGACTCATAGTGATCCTATGTGCAACGGCTCTAAACCCTGCTCTATCCCGTGCCAATCTTACTGTGTCTGATACACTTACCCCCATTACCTGAGTCACCGAATCAATCGATCTCATCGAGGGTCTTCCTCTCCTGCACTGTCCCTACACCCTCCTAAGTATGACGTCCCTCTCCAAGAACTGATCCTGCCTTGCAACATGTCCAAATATGTCAAATGAAGCTTCAGAATCTTGCCTCCTTCATCCTCTCCTGGACGACTTTGTTTGTTTTCCTAGCAGTCCATGGTATATTCAATACTTTTCTCTAGCACCATAACTCAAAGGCATCAATTCTCCTTCTATATCCCTAATCACTGTCCAGGTTTCTGATTCATAGCAAGTAATTGCAAAGACCATGGCCTGTATCAGGTGCACCTTAGTCTCCAGACTGACATTATTGCTCTTCAGTACTTTGATGAAGTCTCTGACAGCAGACTTTCCTAATGCAATTTATCTTTTAATTTCCTGGCTGCTGGTACCAAGAGTGTTGACTGTAGAACCAAGTAAATTGAAGCTGCCAACAGTCTCATTCTCTTCACCATTTATCACGATGCTGTTTTCTCGATGTTGAGCTTCAATCCATATTGAAGGCTGCTAGCTATTATTATTCACCAGTTTAATACATTTTATCACTGAACCACCGATGACTCAGTTATTATTTATACCCGTTTTAAGGCCAAGCCTATATACGTGATGCAAGATTTGCAAGTGGCTTGGTGTATACATCTATGTTCCTGACTCTAAAATTGCTGATTTCCAAATTATTTATTTTTATGAAAAGTACTATATTTTAATAGAGATTTCATCAAATCAATTTGGTTTTTTGTTTGTTTTGCTTTCTTAAATAAAATTTTTATTTTATAATGGTTGACTTACCAAGTTTGTATACATTGTTTTCACACCAGATCTTTCCCATTTCCTTTATCCATCCCTAACTCCATCCTTCTAAGCATTCCTTCACCCCTTATAAGAACAAATGATATAACTTTAGAGGTAAGTGAAACAAATCTGATTTGACATTTTGGTAGCCTTTTGGGTATGAGGAAGCACCAAGGCATAGTCTTTCATTCCACATTGTTCAAAGACATAGTTGAGATTCAAGAGGCCAGGGGTATGAAACTGGGAAAAATACAACTCATCTCTGTCCTCATGGAGTTTAGGCTCTGAGGTTGTTATACTACCAAGGATGAAATCAAACTACATCTCAAAAATTATGAAGAACAATGATTCCATTTAAAGACTAAGGTGTTCCTGAATCAGGCCATGGTCTTCTCAGTCATCTCTTAGACACACACATCAGAAAGTTGGATAATGAATAAGGAAGACAGATGAAGAATTGAGGTCTTTGAGTTGTGATATCAGAAAAGAATATGCCATGGACTACTAAAAGAACAAACAGATATGCCTTAGAAAAAGTGCAGCTAGAGTGCTCCTTGGAGGCAAAGATGGTCAAGCTTTGTCTTTCATACTTTAGACATGTAGCTAGGCAAGGCTATTCCTAGGAAAGGGACATCATACATGGAGAGATGGAGGGTCAGTGAAGGAAAGGAAGACCCTCAATGAGATGGATTGACATGATGACTTCAGCAATGAGTTCTAGTGTGTCAGAGATGAAGAGAATGGCACAGGACAGGACAGAGTTCAGGTTGTCTGTTTAAAGGGTCACTATGAGTCATACTTGACTCAACAGCACCTAACAACAACAGTAACAACAGTGCTATAGCAGGGAGGTCTGGTGGCCTAGTGGTAAGGAGCTACACTCTAATCCTCAAGGCATGCAGTTCAAATCCACCTCTGTGGAGGAAAGATGGACAATCTCCCATGTGATTAACTGCCTCTGAAAAGCCACTGGAGGGTCAGCTATGAGTCAGTTCCTACTCAAGGGCACCCAAAAAACAATAAAGCTGTAACAGAGAGGCTGTTGTAGGAACATACTGAGTAGATTAAAATGAAGAAATGTGTGTATCAGGACTGTATCCTTTCTCTATATTTTTTTAGTCTGTCTGCTGAGAAAATTATTCAAGAGGCTGAGCTTTATGAAAAGGAATGTAGCACCAGTGTTGGAGGAAGACTCATTAACAACTTGAATTATGCAGATGATACAACCTTGCTTGCAGAAAGTGAAGAAGGCTTGAAACTTGCTGCAGATGATCAAAGACTACAGTCTTCAATATAGATTGTATCTCAACATCAAGAAAACAAAAATTCTCACCAGTGGCCCCATGGGAAGCAGTATTATAGATGGAGAAAAGATTGTGAAGTTGTCAACAGTATCATCCTTCTTGGATCCACAATCAACACCCTTGGAACCAGTAGTCAAGAAATCAAAAGATATGTTGCATTGGGAAAATCTACTGTCAAAGACCTCTCTAAAATAATGAGTAATGATGTCAGTTTAAAGACTAAGGTGCACCTAATTCAAGCCATGTTTTTTCCCCCCCCCAATTACTTGTTATGAATCTGAAAGTTAGACAGTGAATAAAGATTACAGAAAAAGAATTCATGACTTTGAGCTGTGGTTTTGGAGAAGAGTATTAAATATCCATGGACTGCCAAAAGGACAAGTCTTAGAGGAAGTGAAAGCAAGTGCTCCTTAGAGGTGAGGATGATGATAAAACGTCATCTCACATATTTTGGATGTGTTGTTTTGGGCTAGTCCTTGGAAAAGGACATCATGCTTGGAAGGTGGAGGGTCAACAAAAACAAGGAAGCCCCTCAAAAAGATGGATGGACAGAGTGACTGTAACAATGGTTCAGGTGTACCTGGAATGATGAGGATGCCACAGAATAGGACAAGGTTCAGATCCATTGTTCATAGAGGTTCCTGCTAGTTGTACTCAATGTGGCACATACCAACAATAACAACACTGTTGTAAAATTGTCCAAGTTCTCTTTGGAAAGACAGTCACCATGGCTTTCTGAGAAGTGAGACTGCATTGAGATGGCCATGATGTGAGCGGTCTTGGGAGTAGAGTGTTGTGCAGAGGGACGTAGAAGGAAGCCAGGGAGCACTGAGGTACTGTCATGAAGACTCCATCTGAAGTGAATCCTTCAGCCAAAGCCACTTCAGATAAAACTCTGTGGGAAAACATGAACCACCCATCTGACCCTTTCCCAATTTCAGCTCACAAAACTGTGAGCAAAATAAAAGGGTTGATTCAATCCACTACCTTTTAGGCTAGTTTGTAACAGCTGAAACTAAAGGAAGCACAATTTAGAGACCTACGGTTCTCCCTGCACAACTAGTCTGCTGATTTTTTTAGTAAGTAGGGTGAAGGGAGAGGGGGGGTTTCTACACCATTTCTTTTGAGGAGGTATTCCTCCCTAACTTTAAGAACGTTTGTACCCCCTGGTAATTGTGTAGTAAAAATAGTACCAGTTGAATCTCTTCAGCACTGTGTGATATATTGCTCTGCTTCTCAGAATTCCTTGGAGGAGCTTTTTATTTTATTTATTTTTTTTTGTTTTACCCAAGGGTTAGCTTGTCCAGGGTAGGCCTGATTTGAAACAAGCTTGGAGATTGCACACCCAAAAGCCAAATGAGGCTTGAGTTCTAACTAAAGGCAGGGTTCTTCTGGGTGGGGTCAATTTCATGCATAAATTTAGGTGGGCTTTATGAAGAATAAAAACCACCCTTATTTATTTTTGTGTTATTCTCTTTGGGGAGTAACTTTACCCCCCTCATTCTTTTTGGGGAAGGATACAAATCAAACTGCTTATGCAAGCAGCAAAGCATGACTCCTAGCCCAAGGCTTCTATTGCTCTTTTCTTCTCCTCTCCACCCACAAAAAATAATTCACATAAAACCTGTTCTCTGGCCAAGGCTTGTCCCCTCCTCAGCAGGGGGCTTTCTTTTTTATTGTTGACTTTAGAACAAATTCAGATTTCTCTCTCCAAATTTTGGGGCACGCAGCTCTAGCTTCCTTTGGAAACTTTGCTGAAATACCAGCATAGCTGGAAGTTGTGCCTTCTTCCTCCCACTGCCTAACAGTCCCTAGACCATTGGATTAGAGCAGTCCAGAGGCTTGAAGGGAGGTAAGTGCACTTCTGAACTCGTCACATCTGGGTGAGGGAATGCACTGGCACTTCAAAGGCAGGGAAATGAGGCCGAGCAAAAAGAGCTTGGACTAGCTCTCTAGCCTTGTGACTGGTCCTGTGGCTGTGAGCTTTCAAGTTGGATCCAACCCATAACTGAACCTCCAGTGGGTTTTCACTGTAAGTCACATGGGGTAGAGATTGTCCATCCTTCTCTTGCTGAACAGCTGGATTCAAACTGTGTGCCTTTTGGGATTGCAGCACAGCTTCTTAACACACTAGGCCACCGGAGCGTCCTCGGCAGTGACCGACCCTTGTTGTTTGTTGTTATGTGCTGTCAAGTAGTCTGTGACGCACAGCAACCCTATGTACAGCAGCCATAAACCCTGCTCTATCCCTTGCCAATCTTACTGTCTCTGACACACCCATCCCGCTTACCCCAGTGACTAAATCAACCCATCTCATCGAGGATCTTCTTCTCCTGCGGTGTCCCTCCACCCTCCCAAGCATGATGTCCCTCTCCAAGGACTGGTCCCGCCTTGCAACATGTCTAAAGTATGTCAGACAAAGCTTCTGAATCCTTGCCTCCAAAGAGTAGCCTGGCTTCATCCTCTCCAGGACAAACTTGTTTGTTGTCCTAGCTGTCCGTGATATATTCAACACTCTTCTCCAGCACCACTGCTCAAACGCATCAATTCTCC
>NW_006399783.1:13917998-13983754 GCF_000299155.1 Elephantulus edwardii
AACAACAACAACAAACATGGCACGAAAAGAATATTTGAAAGAAAAACGACCCAAAGGGAGAGCCAAGAGAGGAGGCTCCCTGATTCTCCTGCTCCTCCTTATCTGAACTCATTTGTATCTCTGCAGAGAGGAAAGGTGAGCGCATCAATTTTCCTTTTCCTTCTAGAGCAGAGCTCCTCTGAGGCCTGGTGCTATAAATATAAGAGTATAATTATTCTTTCTCTAAGTCTCATGTAAAATAGGAATAATATGGATTGGTTTAAGAGAAAAAAGTAACTGGAATATGGAGATTCTAGCCTGACGTGGGGGAAGGCACACAAGTGAACTGAGGGAATAAACCCGCTGCCAGTGCTGCTTCTGATGCTCGTGGGCCCTACAGGACACAGCAGAAGCGCCCCAGCGGGCTTCCCAGGATCGGAGCCTTATGAGAACAGACGACCACCACCTCTTTCTTCCTCAGGGCAGTTGGCAGATTCAAGCCACTGCCCTTTGGGTTAGCGGCAGGTTCTTTAACCATTGCATCAGGAGTACCAGGTCCCCACTCATTATCCCCCTAGTTGTTTTGTTGTGATTTTGCCCCCATTAATTTTAATAAAAGTTTACAGAAGTTTAGGGTTTCCAGTTATTCATTGTTGCCCTTTTCTCCCTGCCCACTCACTACCCCCCTAACTCACTCTTCTCCTTAAAAAGAAAAAGAAAAGCTTAAAAAGAAAAAGGAAAAGAAAAACTGTTATGTAATCCCTCCCCCCAAGTTCACTCTACTATGCAGCGTTCACTCTAGACCCTTCTTTGAGGCAAGTCTTTCTATAATTCCTTTTTGTTGTTTTTAAAATGGGGGTAATAGCATAGATCACCCAGAGCTCCTTATACCCCTAAAAGTAGGAGATATTATCCCCATTTTACAAATAACTAAAGGGTGACCTAGACCTTTGGGAGTTGTGCTGGTAACCCAAAGGTCATACCTCTGGCAGTTCGAATCCACTAAGCTTCATGGGAGAAAGATGGGCAAGCTCTTCACATGTGATTTACAGCCTCAGAAACCTAATGGGAGGTCATCTCTGAGTCAGTCCCAACTTGACAGCAAGGAGTTCAGGGTATTGTCAGGATGAGATAAAAATAGCAAAATGCCCAACCAGTGCCTGGCACACAGTAGATACAGCGATGGGTAACTGATGACTCCGAATCTGTGTTGCTGTGCTGGGAAGAGCTGGGGAGGAGGCAGTGAGCTGCTCTGGCTGTGTCCGGTCGCTGAGCTCTCAGCTACTGGCATCTGTCACTGGCTCAAGTGGAAAGAAGTGGCCTGGCTCCGGGGAAGGTGCACAGATGACCAGAGTTTGACTAAGCTCAAACCTACTGCTGTTGAATTGATTCAAACTTGTGGAGTCCCTTGATTGGGTTTCCAAGACTAACTTTTAACTGTCCATTTTTCTCATTTGAACCACTGACCTCTCAGTTGGCAGCCCAGCTATGCCACCAGGGCTCCTCAGAGGGAGCATCTAAGATCCCCTTAGTAGGGAACGGGAGGGGCGCTTCCAGAGGAACTTCATGGAGTTCTCCCTTCTCATGGGATGACTCAGAGCTGACCAGGAGAAACCAGAGGTGTCCCCAGCCAGCCCTCCTCCCCCTCTCCAGAAGCTCGAGCAGCAGAGGCACAGACTCCCAAGCCAGTCGCTCACAGCTGCCCCTTCTGCGCTGGCTGTCAAATGCCCACCAGACAATGAAGCTTCACAAGTGGAAGCTGGTGATTTAAAAATCTTTACTATAGCTTGTGACAACGTACAGGTTCCATGGCCTAAATCCATAATGGAAGCAGACGGTGCATCAGCGAGTTCACGCGGTGCCAGTCCCGACATCGGGCAGGTTTACCTTCCTTCGGAAATGAGCACCAGACACATTGTCTTCCCGCGTTGCTGAAGTGAAGCCTTTGACTTGATCTGAGTTCACATTTCTCTTTGTGTGTTGTATCAAAGTAGACACAGCCCTGGGCTGGTGGTTTTTATTTACTTAGTTTTGGGTGTCAGCATTTTGCCATCCTAGGTTTTAACATTTCAGAATAACAGGGTTATTTAATTGATACAAAGGAGAGGTGTTCCAGATCCTCTTAAGATATGAAGCTCAAAAGAAACATCATATCTGCATTTGGAGATCAACATCCTTCCTCAAAGGAAGGCTCATGAGTAAATCTGAATGAAGCCTGAAGTCCAAGGAGAAAGTCTGTTTTTAATGATATTTTCAGATTGCTGTGATGGATGTGAATGCAGGCTTTCCTCAGTGATGAGCAAAAGAACCTTAGCAAGAAACAACACACCTGCATGGATCTAATGTCAGGCACTAGAAAGAACTGAAAAAAAAAAAAACCAACCAAAAAAAAACCAAAACCCACACGAACTAGTGTCATTAAAAGGGAAATGGAAATAATTTGTTATTGAAAACCATGTATTCGAATTTTGTAAAGATACTAGTAGAAAATTAAAAAAACACAATGGAGATCAATTCAAATCAATACAGTAAATGATCAAATGCTATGGGGGATATGGAAATAATAAATACAAGTGACAAATCGACCGAGGATTATTACATAAAAGCAATGCCTCTTACACATTCCATTTTTTCTCACCTTTTCATCCCCAGCATAGTAGATCATATGAATCATCTGATTTAAAATGTCCCACGCCAAGCCATCTCACTTTACCAATACCTAGTGTGTCAATATTTATGCGTTCCATTTCTTTTTTAACAACGTCCAATTTTCCTACATTCATGCTTCTCACATTCCACGTTCCAATCACTAGTGTCTGCTTACAGCTGTTCTTCCTTCTTTGTGTTTCCATATCTGAGGTCTCAGCCTCAATTGCCATGTCTGCTAGTCTTAGTGTGCTCTATTGTTTTCGAAGACCTGCTATTTTGAAGTGGATGGCCAATCCTTCTTCCTAGTCTGTCTTAATTTTTTTTATATAATAGTATCTGACAGACAAGCATTTTATAGAAAGGAGTAAATGAAAGACATTTATTCATTAGAGAAATGACTGATAGATTCAGTGTTGCTACCTACCCCTACCACGTGTGTCTTGACCCACCCTTTCCCAACTCCACCAGCATCCCCTTCTCCTTCTGCCTACACCATACAACACATCACTACCCTTAACCAGCCCTGGATATGATGTCTAATGGGGTTGCTTACATAATAAAAAAATCATTTCTAGATCCATCATGAAATACAATGTGGTGAGTGACAGGATAATATCCATACACGTACAAGGAAGTCCAGTGAATAGTACTATCATTCAAGTATATGCACTGACAACTAGAGCCAAAGAGGAGGAAATGGAAGATTTCTACCAACTTCTGCAGTCAGAAATCGATCAAACACACAATCAAAATGTATTAATAATAATGGGTGACTGGAATGCAAAAGTTGGGAACAGAAAGGAAGGATCAGTAGTTAGAAAACATAGATTTGGTGACAGAAATGAAGCTGGAGATAGAACTATAGAATTCTGCACAATGACTTATTCATTGCAAATATGTTTTATAAGAAACATAAATGTAGGCTATACACATGGTTTTTACCCGATTATATGCATAGAAATCAGTTTGATTACATCTGTGGAAAGAATCACTGGAGAAGCTCAATGTCAGCTGTGAAAACCAGGCCAGGTACTGATTGTGGAACAGACCACCAACTACTCATATGCAAGTTCAAGCTGAAGCTAAGGAAAATTAAATCAAGTCCATGGGAACCAAAATTTGACCTTGAGTCTATCCCACCTGAATTTCAAAACCATCTCAGGAACAGGGTTGAGGCCTTGAACACCAATGAACCAAGGCCAAATGAGCTGTAGGAGGATATCAAGAATATCATCCATGAAGAATACAAAAGATCATTACAAAGACAGAAGAGGAAGAAAAGATCAAGATGGATGTCAGAAGAGACTCTAAATATTGTATTAGAGTTCTGAGAAGCCAAAGCTAAAGGAAAAAAAAATCAAGAAATTAAAGAGGTGAACAGAAAATTTCAAAGGGCAGCTCGGGATGACAAAGAAAGCTATTATAATGAAATGGGCAAAGAGCTGGAGTCAGAAAATCAAAAGGGCCGAACTTGCTCAGCATTTCTTAAGCTGAAGGAATTGAAAAACAAATTCAAGCCATGAGTGGCAATACTTAAGGATGCTTTGGGAAGAATGTTAAATGATCCAAGAAGCAGTAAAAGAAGATGAAAGGAGTATACAGAGTAGGAATGGGCTGACACCAAAGAATTTCATGAAATAATGTATGAGCAACAGCCTGTGGCGATGAGGGAGGAAGGTCAGGCTTCTCTGAAAGAATTTGCAAAAAACAAGGCTCCAGGAGTTGACGGCATACCAACTGACATATTTCAACAAACAGACACTGCCCTGGATGTGCTAGCTAAGTTGTGCCAATAAATCTGGAGGACAGCCAGCTGGCCAACTGACTGGAAGAGGTCAATATTTGTTCCCATTCCAAAGAAAGGTGACCCAACAGAGTGCGGAAATTATTGAACAATATCATTAACATCACACGCAAGCAAGATTCTGCTGAAAATTATCCAGAAATGACTGGAGCAACACTTCAACAGAGAACTTCCAGATGTGCAGGCTGGATTTAGAAGAGGTCGTGGTACTAGGAATATTATAGCTTATGTTAGACGGCTCTTGGCAGAAAGCAGAGAGTACCAGAGGAATGTCTATCTGTGCTTCATTGACTATGCAAAGGTTTTTGACTGTGTGGATCACAACAAGTTGTGGCTGACTAAGAAAAGAATGGGAATCCCAGAACATTTGATTGTGCTTATGTGAAACCTATACTTGGACTAAGAGGCAGTTGTCAGAAGAGAGCAAGGAGACACTGCACGTTTTAAAATTGAGAAGGTGGTCCGCCAGGGATGTATTCTGTCTCCATACCTTTTCAATCTGTATGCAGAACAGATTAGCTGGGATGCTGGGCTATGTGAGGAGGAATGTGGCATCAGAATTAGAGGAAGATGCATCAACAACCTGTGTTATGCAGATGACACAATGCTGCTTGTGGAAACTGAGGAGAACCTGAAGTGCTTGCTGAAGAAGGTCAAGGACTACAGCCTTCAATATGCATTGAAGCTCAACAGCAAGAAAACAAAGATTCTCACCAATGGGCCAGTTGGCAGCATCAGGATGGATGGTGAAGAGACTGAGATTGTTCACAGCTTTAGTTTACTTGGTTCCACAGTCAACACTCGTGGTAACAGCTGCCAGGAAATCAAGAGATGAATTGCATTGGTAAAGTCAGCTGTCAGGGACCTCTCAAGAATACTGAAGAGCAACAATGTCAGGCTGGAGACTAAGGTGAGCCTGATCAGGGCTATAGTCTTTACAATTGCAAGCTATGCATTGGAGAGCTGGACAATGACTAAGGATGATAGAAAGACAACTGATGCCTTTGAGCTGTGGTGCTGGAGAAGAGTGTTGTATATACCATGGACTGCTAGAAGAACAAACAGATTTGTCCTGGAGAAGGTGAAGTCGGAATGCTCCTTGGAGTCAAGGATTCTGAGAGGGACATCATGTTTGGCAGAGTGGAGGGACGGTGCAGGAGAGGAAGACCTTCGACGAGATGGATCAATTCTGTGACTGGAGTGGTGGGAATGAATGCTTTTAAGATGGCTAGGTTGACACATGATAGAACGGCATATAGAGCTGTTGACTCGATGGCACATAACAACAACAACAACAACATATAACAGAGGGTAACTTAAGTTTTGCACATTCACTGGTGCAGGGCTTGGCAAATTGTGGGCTAGATCTACCTGGGTTCAAGGTAAATATATAGGTTCATTGAAATACGTTGTTGTGTACCGCAGAGTCAGAACCGACCCTAGCTGACCTTCCTCTGGGTTTTCAGAGGCAGTTAATTGCATGGGAGGAGACTGTTCATCTTTCTCCAGATGAACAGCTGGTGGCCTCGAACCGTGTGCCTTGGGGATTGCAGTGCAGCTTCTTACCAGCAAGTCTATTTGTTTATAGATTTCTTTCTGAATGTTTTTGCTCTACAATGGCAGTTGATTAGTTGTGATAGAAAATAGAGTATTTACTATCAGGCCCTTTCCCAAAATATTTGCCAATCTCTGCACTAGAAGGATCTGGTCCAGAACACCCTTTCCATTCTGTCCACTCTGGGTTCCTATCTGCGCACTCCCTGCAAGCTAGAAGAATAAGCTCTCATTTGATAGCCTATTAGGCCTACTTCCCAGCGGTTTGAAGAGCAGGAAGTGCACTGCTGACACGTGCTAATCCTCTCCCTCCCTCTTTATTTTTAATTCTCTGTCCTCTCTGCTTTTCCTTTGTCCGTGTTCACTTTTCTCCTCATTGCTAAGTTTTCAATTAAGATCTGGAAAATTGTGTTCCCTAGAGATTTTCTACAGTCTCTTCCATTTGTGTGAAAGGTCAGCATTCCCTGCTGAAGTTGGTAAGTGGCCTTTATCCAGTCTCTTCTCCCCTTTTCCCACTTGGCTTCATGGAATCCTATGGAACTTTATCGGTCTTGGCTGAGGGTCAAGGTTAGCTGACAAAATTCTCAGGGAAAGCCTCCAGTTTCTTTTTGTGTGTCCCCTCCCCGTGTCAGGGTGGCCCAGTGTGGGTCTCAAACCACATCAGGCACTCACATGTAGATACATCGCTGTGTTTCTTTTGTAAACAGTACTTAATAAGGGGGGGGGGATCAGCTCCTAAGTATGGGCTGGGCTTTTCCCCTACCCCCATTGTCGAGCTGGTTTAAATGACCCAGTTGCTTTATTTGAAAGCCATTTATTTAGACGACAGATTATGTAGATGTAACTGGATAAATAAAAAAAGTGAAATCAAGGTTGGAAGCAGTGGTTAGAATACAAACACACGGGGGCCACACCATTGAGCAGTGCCCCCAGACAGAACAATGGCTCAGAAATGACACTTAGAACCCTCCCCTTGCCCCCAAGCAGCTCTAAACTTCAAGGTCCCATGCAAGAAATTGAATTTTGGTTTGGCACCAAGCACCCACGCGGCCCCTGCCTCCTCTCCACCCCTCGACTGTACCCCCAGCGATATTCTGACATTCACGCCTGCCCTGTAGCGTGCAGTCCTCCTCTTCCTTGAAGACAACACTAGAAGCTGTGGGGCGGGGCCCAGCACCAGGGGTGTGGTCCTGCCCAGGTGGGTGCGCTTAGCCCTGCCCCTCCCTGGTTCACCTCCCCCACAACAGAGTAAATGCCAGGCCACCTCCCACTGGCTTGAAAGAAGACAAAGTTGGATGGCGCACTCACTTGTATATGTAAGTGCAAAATTCACCAGGTACAACCGAGACCTCACTGCCTAAGGAGTCTCCATCTCACCTGTTCAGTCCGCTAACATACACCTTCATGAAGTCCAAAATCCCCATAAAATCCTGCGTGTGACATCCCCCCTCTTTAATGGTAAATGTTTTGGAATGTCCATAGATAAGAAAATGGACGGCGTAGAGGAAAGATTTCATGGCCAGGTTCACATTTCACCTCCGGATATCGGAATACTCAGACTGTTCATCCTCCCTCTCGCTGCTTCCCGAAGATCCCTGGGCTCCGGGGCTCCCGGCTCTGGCCCGGGTGTGGGCACTGGGGTGGCTCTTGCTGCCCCACTCGCCCTTCGCTCCTCGGCTGGTCTCCCTACTGCTGGACTCTGCGAAGTGGTGGCCCATTTCCCCGTGGTGGGCCCTGGAGAGCTTGGCTCTGTCTGCTTGTAGCTGGCGTTCAGGGGGCACAGTGGGGGGCCTTTGGATGGCCGAGGTGCAGAAGCTCAAGATGGAGCACAGCCCCCCCCAGTTCTGTTCACACTGAGCCTGGACGCTGTGGGTGATGGCCTCCTTCACTTCCTCCCCACAGGTCAGCAGCAGGTTTACCAGGTCCACGTAGGGCCTGGAAATGGAAAGCAAAGAGAATGAGAGAGGTTGAGTAGGCGGCAAGTCCCCGCTGGCACCATCAAGGGCAGTGATACCACCAGGAAGAAGGAAGCTCCCACTTCCTGGCTTGGATTGGTCAAAGACCTTTCTGGAATTCAAGTCACTACCTATATTCTAAGGAGCCCTGGTGGTGCAGTGCAGAACATAAGCATCCCTCACCTTTGGGTTGGCAGTTCAAATCTACCAGCTGCTCTGTGGGAGAAAGCTGTTAGTCTCTCCTGAAGACTTGCAGCCTCGGAAACCCCAGGGTGAGGAATTGGTTCAACAGCGGTGGGTGATGAGCACACATTTTCTCTGGCATACTGGCTTTCTCCAATGTTTACTGAGTGGCGACCATGCTCTAGGCTGCACAGCGGGCACTGGAGGTAGCTAGAGGCACAGGAAGGCTTCCACTCTCCCAGGAATGGTAGAAAGAGTCCATCACATGGAAAACTATCACAGGGCAACATTTCCCAGTACACATAGATAAGGACTGCTGCTGTTGTGTCCCGTCAAGTCAGAACTGACCCACAGCTGACCCTCCAGAGGGTTTTCCAAAGCAGTGAATCGTATGAGGAGACTGCCCATCTTTCTCCCATGGAACAGTTAGTGGATTCGAACTATGTACCTTTGGGTTGACAGCGCAATGCTTTACCACTAAGCCACCAGAGCTCCCCAGTAAAAGTGTAGGGTCCCAGTATGACAAAATAGGACCTTGGGGGAGGCAAAGAGCCAGAAGGTGAGGCCTCAGGCTAGGGTAGGTTAAAGAGAAAAAAGGAGTTTCTGGTAGCCTAGTGGGGTAGAAGCTGCACTGTCAACTCTAAGGCAGGTGGTTCAAATTCACCATGCTGCTCCATGGGAGAAAGATGGGCAATCTCCTCTTGTGTGATTCACAGCAGGAAAGTCAACCACGGGTTGGTTCCTACTTGGCAGTGAGTCTGAAGAAGAGCGGTAAGGTGGACTGACGTCTGACTGCAATGACAGGCGTTAGCACAGCACAGAGGGTGAGGACCGACAGGGTTTTGTTTCGTCACATACTGTGTCAGAGTCAGCACTGATGGATGGAGGTGGAGGGGTGTCTGGGGACCCATGGAATAGTCCTTAGGCAAAGAGTAGAAAGCTTTCCTTAACAGATAGAGAAGCCTTTCTTCTAGACAAGAAAGAGCAAGCGAGGATTTGCAACTCAGAGAAGGACCCCCAAATGGCAACGGTGAACTCTGTTATTTGCTTGTCTGTGATTTTAGTGAGATCAGCTTGCTTTGCACGATGCACCCCTTGGGCCAAAAGAAACCATCCCTCATATTCAAGTTTGCCACTGGTGCAGGGTGATGGAATAACCACGCCTTGTGGAAGTGAGTAGATGCCCTGCCGTCTTCTCCTTCCCTCTGTATGTGGAGGTGCCTGGAAGCTGCAGAAGGGTGGAAGTGTCTTCTTGGGATGCCATTTCCCAGGGAACGGTTCCTTGCCTTGGGAGAGGCTGAGTATTGGGAGTGGTAGACCAAACTTCATTCTTTGTACTCTCGGGTTTCTCTCAAACAGCAGATGTGGGTTGGTGGTGAGGGACCTACATGCTTAGAATAAGAGATGGGTCTCTATGACAAAGTCAAATGCATCTGGAGGGAAGAGAATTCCCTTGAGTGTGATTCCTGATCACTGGAGGAGGTGTGATTACATCTTGCACCCCCTCCTTGTTCTCAGGGAGGAAGGGTGTGGGGAGAACCGAAGCAATTCTCCGCTGCGTATATTTTTGGGCCCTTCCAGTAAGGCATGTCTCCAGCAATGGGCTCCTATGGTCCACTTACTGCTTTTCTTAATTCTTGTTGGACTTTTAAAAAAGAGGTATGGAAGGCTTCGTGTGGCTCACCAGAATCTTAAACAGCCCTTGACGAGCAAAATTCTATATAAACCATTCACACTGTGGCTCCATACCACCATCTTGGGCAGGGTGATCAGTCTGCAGTGAGGTTATTATAAGAAGGAGCAAACTGCCCCCCTCCCAACCCCCTTGCACCAGCCTCGACCACCTGGCTAGCTGAATTCTAGCCCATTTTATCTTTTCTTTGCAAATTGCCTTTTTTTGGTTTTTGGTCATGCAGAGAGCTTAGGTTATGCTCTAAGGCTTGTAAAGTCCTTTACTGCTCTTTTAAATTATTAGTCCTCAAGTTGTAGCTGGTGATTTATCCTGGTTTCAATGGATGTAAAAACTGAGATAAGGGGAAGGGAATGCGATTTTGGAAAATTTCTGGGCCTAGAATGGCCCAGGGCTGGACTGAGAGCAGAGAGGAGGAATGTTCTGGCTGATACAGATCAAGCTGCCTTTTCAGGACCACTTGATGGTTTTGGAGTCTGAGATTTTGAGTATCTCTAGTGGGCAAGCTGCTTAAACTTTCTAAGGCTGTGCGTTTCCTTGTCTGTAACTGTGACAAGGAAGATGACAATACCTGCCTTTTGGGACAACCACAAGGAAATAATCCTAGGCAAATGCTCAATACCTGCTTGTTTCCTTCCTTCCCCCCGCCCAGGACGGTGCTCAGAGAGAGAGAGAGAGAGAGATCAGCTGGCCCAGTGGACAGAAGGCGATGTCACCAAGCCAAAGTTGGGTGACTTTTAATCTGCAGCCCTTGGGCCTGTCTTTCATTGTTTTTGTTCAGACATTCCTCTAGGTCATATTGCCCTGGTGTACAAGTTGCCGTACAGCAGACACTTGTGGTTGCTGTGAGGCTGAACACTGTGACACTGATGTGTCAAGTGTGTTAATGACTGGTTACCCAATACGGACAGAGAATGGGGTGGAGCTCCCCGAATAAAACAAGCTTGGAAGGAGGAGTGGCATCCACTTCCATAATAGCTTGCCTCCGAAAACCCTATGAACCTGGAGAGAGAATGACAGACACCCAAGCCTTGAGGACTCTCCTTCATAGGGTCGCTATGAGTCGCCTGCGACTCGATGACAATAACAACACAACAGGATGGTGCTAAAGGTTAACATGTTGAGCTGCTCACTGAAATGTGGAAGGCTCAAGTGCATCGTAAGAAAGGCGTGGCAATCTGCTTCTGAACTCCAGCCCTTAAAAACCCTACAGAGCACAGTTCTAACCTGACACATACGAAGTTGCCATGAGTAAGACTTGACTGCAACTGGTTATCTGCCGAAGCAACCACAGGATTTCATGACCTAGGTCTTTGTACCTCCCACTCCCCAGAGCGAGAAAATGGACGTGATGGGGTCTGTAAGGTTCTACTGTCAAGGTTGTTTCCCCTGAGTGAAGGGTGGGCTCTTACTTGGGAATTTATAGACTGCCTCTTGGCCTCGTGTGCTAGGGCATTCATCCAAGTAAAGAGCTCTCAGCACCCCAAAGCTGACCTGCGAAGTCTGGTGGCCCTAACTCTCCTCTGCCCTTGACCTGCTCTCCAAGGCGAAAGCCGTGTGCTGGCGGGAGTGTCTGTGTGTGAGCAAAACCTAACTAATCTAAACCGTGTTCTGAGCTGGCCTGGTGCCTTCTCAGGCTGCAAGCTCAGCCTGTGTCTAATGACAAAGCCCAGCTCTCTCTGGGTGTCAGCAAGGCTAAAGGATTTTAAAAATACTTGGAGGGGGGCGTGCCTGGAGGCTCAGTCTATTGATGGCTGCCAGAACACAGTGATAATGTGTTGGTGGCCACTAGGGCTGGGTGCAGCCGGGGGAGCAGATGATAGGTTGAAAAGGGAATGGTGGGGGATATGGGGAGCAGAGGGAATGAAATGTTTGAAAATAACCACGTTAACAGACCATGTTCTGGGTCGAGTGGGGATTGGGTTGAGGTACAGCCATAGTGTGGACTTGGGGGTGACTGTAACATACTTTTTTCTATAATGAGAAGCAAATTTGGTTCTCTTTTTCCTGTCTGTGACCAATAACCACACATTCCTAAGCAACTGTCTTGATATTTGGAGACTGGAAGAATTTGCTGTGTCAAAATCAGTTAAGATGGTTCAAACAACAGCAAGTAAAGGCAAATAGGCTTGAAGGTCAAGTTGATGTACTACCTGAATCATAGCTTCAGCAGGGAAGACAATGGGGACTTGGGGAAGCCAGAGCTAGGGAGAGACTGGGTGATGAAGATGGTTTATGTGCTTGGCTGCTGAGAGGTTTGCAAGAGAGGTTAGGTTCAAGTCCACCCAGCGGTACAGAGGAAGAAAGGCATGGAGATCTACTGCCGAAAAAATGAAGGACAGTTCTGCTGTGACACACAAGGGGGTGCTGTGAGCCAGACTTGACTCCTTGGGAGCTGTTTTCCTGGCTGGGTTAAGGGGGGACCCACTGAAGTGCTGGCTTAGGCAGAAAGCAAGAAGCCTTGTATGAGGTCACAGGAAGTGTTTTAAAAGGAGGCCCAAGTTTCTTAGCAGAGTGGCCTTCCTTCATTCTCAGAGCAGGCTGGAGAAGGGGCACCAAGGTGTAACCGAAACGAAGCAAAGCACCCTTCGGAAGTACAGGTCCCATGGTCCTGAGGGTCACGTTTCCATGAGATACTAAAAAGCCTTCTTATGTTCTTGAACTCAAGGCCACTGAGTGAGAACTGACTCATAACTGACCCTCCCCTGGGTTTCCAAGGCTATCAATTAATTGCACGAGAGGAGACTGACCATCTTTCTCCTGTGGAGTGGCTGGTGGACGGACTTCACTGCTAGAGAAGGGGACCTTTGGGCCAGCAGCACAACTCCCTTCAGACTGAGGGGACCAAAAAACTGCCAAAGAGTCAACATTTTCTTAAACTCCAGGAATGTATTATAACTCACAAATGAACATCCTAGCCTCTATCCTTGAGGCTATCAGAGTATCTTTAATGAATGACAACTGGCCCAGGGAGACTGAGCTCCATGGAGTTTCTCATTTATGGAGTGTTTGGCTCTTTTCTTACTTACACATTTGGTAGAATAACCCTTCATTCTAAGGGGACACCTTGAAGAAGGGGAATTTCAGTGCTATCTTTGTAAGGAACCCCTCAATCAGGTGGATTGACACAGTGATTGCTATAATGGGCTCTGTGTGTCAGGAAGTGTGAGGATGGCACAGGATAGGACAGGGTTCAGATCTGTGGTTCACGGGGATGGCACCCTAACAACATCTTTGTGCAGGAGCCCCTAAGTGGTAAAAATTGGCTCCTAATCAAAAGGTTGAGGGTTTGAGACTATCCCGAGGCACTATGGAAGTAGTCCTGGTGAACTTCTGAAAAATCAGCCCTTGAAAACTACAGAATATAGTTCTACTCTGACACATATGGGGTTGATATGAGTTAGAGTCAACTCAAAGTACAAGTTACTTGTACTTCTTGTACAATGGGGACATAGTAGAAGAAAAAAACCCCACCTTTTTTAAAAAGCACCATACTTAGGGAGCATGAGTCTTTGGCATGAGCAAGGAGATTTGAGGTACGTTTCTGACAAGTGGCTTTAGATATAATGTAATATATATATATATATATAAATTATTGTTGTTATGTACTGTTGAGTTAGCACCAACCCATAGCTGACACTCCAGTGGGTTTTCAGAGGCTATAAATTGCACAAGAGGAGATTTCCCATCTTTGCATGAAGTGGCTGATGTATTTGAACAGCATGCCTTTGAGTTGGCAGTGCAACTCCTTACCACTAAGCCACCAGGGCTCCATATCTACTGTCTATCTATATATTTCACATTGGGTTCAGTTAAGTATAGATATTTCACCAATTCTAAGCTGAAAAGTATAAATCAAATCCCAGAATAATTATTTAAGCGCTCAGCATAAATTTTCTCATTGGCTAAATGGAAAAAGTGGTTTCTATCTTGTAACACTGTTGGGAAGGTTTATAAAAAGCTCTTGACCAAGGGCCTACTAAAAAGTGGTCAATCACTTATTCTCATAGATGACCCTCCAGTCAGTTCTCAGAGGCTATAAATAGTACCAGAGGAGATTATCCATCATTCTACTGAGGAGCAACTGGTGGACTTGAACGGTCTGCCTTTGGTTTGACAACACAACCCCTTACCATTTTGTCACCAGAACTCTCTTCAAAAGTGGCAGCTATTATTATTATTGCTGATGTTGTTAGTTCCTATTACTACTTGATAGGCATTTAGAAGAACAATATTTTATAAGGTATCGGTGTACTTTAAAGAAAAGGTAACATTATTTTGGTTTTGGCATGAGTCTTCCAGTAAATCTTACAACTCTAACACTGAACCAGCAGTGCTGCAAGGTACTTAGAAACGCACAACCAAATGGAAATTAACATATGATAGCTCTTGCCTTCCATGGTCTGAGTGGTGGTGGTGTGATGGGATGTCACCTGTTTAGTGATACAACTGAAAGAAGGTCATGGCACACACTAAGGAGCAAAGTTAATCAAACTGTACTGATCTGGCCTAAAACAACATGACAGAAAAGCAAATGATGGCACCACACTGGCAGTGATTTGCTTAGTTACATGTTTCTTCCTCCCTCTGTCTCCAGGGACAGAGCCATCATAATATTTTCAGGCTACAGGCCATGCCTATTATTAGGAGTAAGTGGATATCAATATGATTTACCAAAATTTAGAGCTTGCATAATGAGTTAGGTGTTTAAGGAAAGATCATAAAGTTGGCTGGTCTGAAATCACTCAGAGGGACCTTGGTGACTGACTTCTGAAAGGTTTCAGCCTTGACCAAACCTAGGAAGTACAGGTGTACTCTGCCTGCTTTAGGGTCCCATGAGTTGGAATCGACTACTTGGTAAATGATTTGGTTTATGTATTTTTTTAAAAAAATAGAATATTTCAAAAATAATTTTAAGGAATTATATGTCCTTATCATTGACTTTCAAGTAAGATTAGGTCTTTTTTTTCCAGTGTGGCATAAAGTTAAGGTGTTTCCTCTGGGAAGGCACTGGTGTCTTAGATGAGGGGAACTGAAGCTTCTAAAGGCAGGAGTCCCTAGGCGGTGCAAACGGTTCATGTGCACAGCTCCTAACAGAAAAGTCAGACGTTTGGGTTCACCCGGAGGCATTTTGGAAGGAAGGCCGAGTAATATATTACTAGCTCTACAAAGAATATATTATTAGCTCTACACAGATACATACAGGGTCACCATGAGTGAGACTGAACTTGGTGACATCGATTTTGTTTTTAAGGTATGGAGTTTATGAAGGCAGTGAAAACAAACTAAAACAAATGCAAAACTATGGCTCTTCTTGTGTATCATCAAGTCAGAATTTACTCATAGCTGACCCTCTCGTGAATGTTCAGAGGTAGTAAAATATGAGGAGGCTGCCCATCTTTCTCCTACAGAACAGCTGGTAGATTCAAACCACATGCCTTTGAGTTGACAGTACAACTTCTTACCACTAGGCCACCAGCACTCCTTTGGGCTCTTATTGTTTGTTATGTACCTTTGAGTTGACTACAACTCATAGCCACCCTATAAATGCTGGCTCTGAACCTTGCTCTACCTTGAGCCAACCTCACTATCTCTGATGCCTTTTTCCCCTTTGCCACAGTCACTGTGTCAATCCATTTCATCCAGGGGCTTTCTCCTATTATTTAAGAGTTTAGATCATGGAACCAAACTTCTTTGGCTTTGCTTCTCACTAGCTGTGTGAGTTAGTTGACTGATGTGCACAATGGAGATGTTAACATTACTTACTCACAGAGCTGTGGTGTGGACCAGATGAAGATTCTCTAAGTATCCTCTAGCATAGTGTCTGCTCAGTGCATGCTATCAGCAATTGGCCTCCTCAAGGACATCTTTACAGCTATTTGGATATTGAAAACTACTGTGTTCCTGACTGAGAGGAAGAGGAAAAGGTTTTCCAAACCTTACCATTTGGTTTTAAAACCTTTTTCTCAATTAAGATTTGAATGTGATAGTGGCATTCTTTTCCACTTTTCCTAAAAGCCACCAGGAAAGGGGTCACTCAGAGCCAGGGCAACTTTCCAAGGTAAAAATGCCTCACTTTGGAGGCAAATTCAGACTCTCAAACGGAATGAAATGCCCCTCAGACTTCAGGACACCACCCGCTTTTCTTTAACCTGTAAGGGGCCTTGATCCCCTGGCTTGCCTCAGAGCAGTACTCACTCTTGCAGCAGTAAATCCTTGAAGTGGATCATCTCCACCATCACCTGGATGTTTTCCTGGGCTGCAGAGCACAGGTCGTGCTTGAGGTAGCATTCTCTCTGCAACTGGAACACCATTTCCCTGATGGCAGGGCACTTGCGGCTTATGCAGCTAAACCTATGCCTCAGCGCATGGGCCTTACACTTCAGGGCATCTTTGATGAACGACTTGCCCTGAGAAGAGAGATGGCAGAAAAGAGGTGTCTTTGTTACAAGCTTGGACATTAACCCTTCTTGGGGGTTACAAGAAAATTTTCTGGACAACTGAGAACCGAGACTTCACCTTAGACTAAAGCTTTTCCAGGTAACAGGGCGAGGCATGAGTGACATGAGACCTCCAGCATTTGGCTAAAACGGATGTTGCTGCTGGACACTGACAACTCTGCCCCCTTCCCTTGCCAGCTGCACCGCCCGACCCCGTCCTGGGGCTTGGCCGGCGGTCTGTTCTCCAGGCAGCGCCTCCTAGATCGCTTGGTGGGAACTTCTCCAGAATGCAAGCAGCATCTGCCTAAATCTACAACTGCTTCTTGGATCCCGGCAATCTCTTTATTTCTTTATTTTTTTCCCAAACAGAAAGTGCTGATTTGCCCAAATTTCACGCCTTTGCTTTTCCCTTTGAATCCGTGAGCAGCAGTCAAGACGGGGTACCTCCCCTTCCTGCCTCAGTGCCTCCCATCACCCCAAACCCACACCCCATTTCCGCCTGTCCTTTAAAGAAGCGCATTCTTTTTCCTTTTTAAATCACGATTTGACTCCTTTAAACGGTGAGGATTATTGTCTCTAAAAGGCTGGGCTGGCACACGGCCTGGCAGCATCTGGAGTCTGGGCTGCCCGGGCAGCGGCCCCTCCCCCGCGCCCTGCCTGGAGTGGCGAAGGCGGCCAGGCATACATCTGGCCTACAGCGCTCTTTCCTGGCAGCCTCACGAGTGTATAATCTTATCCTAGAAAGGAGACAGCTGTTGGGGGTGTGGAGGCGCGTCAGGGCCATTAGCTCCCTTATCAACCTTGCAAGGCAGAGAGGATTGTGGGATAGCGACCCGGGGCGTCCTCTCACCCTCCATCACTATAGAAACGAGCTGTGCTTGGGGAGGGCGCCCCTCGGCTTTTAGACAGGCCAGAAGTAACCGAGTTGAGAAAGTAAACGAGTTTAGATTGGAAGTGGGAAGCCACTCAGCACATTTATTTTGGTTCTCTCTTTAGAAAAGAATTGAGATAGTGTCTAGTCACAGAAAAACCACGTGGCCCACCCACCTCCCAAGCAGCCCTCTTTTAACTTACAGTGACTGTGAAACAGAATGGAGGGCAGAGTGTCCATTTGTTAAGTATTTATGAGCTGAGTCAATCAGAAAGAGATGCTTTAAACTTAACATATCCTTGCTGATTGAGAAGGAAGACCCCCCTCCACACACACACACACACACACACACACACACACACACACCCCACACACATACCCAGCCAGGGAGATGAGAGTATCAGAGGATATAGCAATCTGCTCTCTGTATACCTTGACCTCTTGTGGGATTACCCTCAAATACATATTTTGTCTCTGAATTTCCTATTCACTTCTTAATTCTAATTAATACCAAAATGATGCTTTTATTAGGGTGACAGGTGGAAGGATCCTCAAATAGTTTGAAAGTCCTACTTCCGCCATTAGGCTGGGAGCCCCTGGCATCCCATTCTGGTTATCAAGCATTGCTTTTTCTTCTATAGTGTGTCACTGATGAGCAGGGCCTTAGGTATTAGACTGCTAAGGAATTCAGCAGCCAGTCCTAGGGAGAAAGATGAGGCAGTTTGCCTCTGTTAAGATTCGTTGTTATGTACCATTAGGTGGGAAGCAACTCGTAGCTGACCTGCTAGCTGGTTTTCAGAGGCAGTAAATGACACAGGAAGAGGCTGCTCATTTTTCTCCCACAGAGGAGGTGGTGGATTGGAACTGGGTACCTTTGGATTGGCAGTGCAACTCCTTACCACTAAACCACCAAAATCAGCTTGGAACTCCGATGAGGAGGGCCATTATGAATTGGAATTAACAGCAGTGGGTTTGGCTTTGTTATAGGATGTCAATATATGCCGGCCGGTGACTTTCATGACTCACATCTCAACTGTAAGCCTCATCCATGTGTTGTCATCCCTCTCCTATGACCTGGAGGAGGAAGAAGAGGATGCTCCAACAGTGGAGTTCCTACATGGTACAAATAGTCAAGCTGCTAAGCAAAAGGTTTGAGTCAACTCAGAAGACAGGCCTGGCAATACTTCTGAAAAATCAGCCTTTGAAAACTATATGGAACACAGTTTACTCTGACACATGTAGGGGCACCATGAGTTGGAGGTGGCAATGGCAATGGTAACTTGTGGTGGCGTCAACAGTGCACATAAGGGCTAGAGAGAAAACAACAAAGGCTGGTCCAATGCCATCTCCAAGTACATTTGGACCACCAGCACTGGAATCAGAAGGTAGCTTGTTTTCTTTTCCCGAGGCCTGAGTGGCCAATTGGCTTTACCCTTGGGATCCTGAGAAAAGGGAAGTGGGTCAGTTCCTGCCTATATTTATTATACAGAGTAAAAGAAAAATGCAGAATTGAGGGACTCACTCAGGGTTTTGGATTTTCAGATTGGGAGAGGAGGGTCTGCAACTTTCCAAAATGTACTGTTGTCAAGTCTGTCCTGACTCATAGAAACCCTGGAAGGTAGAGTGCTCCAGAGGGTTTCTGAGACTATGCATCTTTATACGAGCAGACAGCTACATCCTTTTCCCAATGAGCTGGTGGGCTCAAAATGTAGACCTTTCTGTTATCATCCCACTGCTTAACCCACTGTACCAGTAGGACTCTGATCTGTTACTTAGGAGGAATATTAATCAAGGGAGTTTAATTTATCTAGGTTACTTGCCCATTACTGAGGAGTAATGATGTTAGTCTGAGGACTAAGGTGTGCCTGATTCAGACCATGGTCTTTTCAATCACTTGTTATGCTGCTGAGAGCTAGATAATGAATATAACAGAAGAAAAATTGATGCATTTGAATTGTGATATTGGAGTTCTGAATAAATCCCATGAACTGCCAAAAAACCAGATATGTCTTAGAGTAAATACAGCCAGAGTGCTCTTTGGATGCAAAGATGACAAAATTTCATTTCATATACCTTAAGCATGTAGTTAGGAGAGGGAGGCTGTTCCTTGGAGAGGGTCATCATGCTTGAAAATGTGGAGTGTTGGCAAAAGAGAAGAAGACCCTCAACCAAATAGTTAAATATACTGACTACTGCAGTGGACTCTCAAATATGTCAGACATGGTGAGGATGCCACAGGAGAGGACAGGGTTCAGATCTGTTGTTCATAGGATCACTATGAGTCATACTCAACTCAAGGGCACCTAGCAATAGCAATAAAACCTTCCCATTGGAGGCAATTTCCAAAAAAATTATGTCTCACTCACTTGTCTCTATAAAGTGAAAGTAATTTTTGGAATGTATAATTGGAGTTTCTATTGCCTTCTCTAGTCTACTATTCCCAATATGATAGGCCTGGAAAATGGGTTCTGGGAAGTTATAGAAGGCATTTATCATTATTTTTGTGGTCTCTGCTGAAATTTCTAAGTAATCATTTAACTTATTCTCCATCCTCTTTGCTGTGTAGACATGACACAAAAGTGTAGAAAGATTTAGGCAGTTCTAAAGAGCAGAGTGTAAGTGCAGCTCCAGAGAGCAAAGCATAAATGCAGTGGAGGGGAGGCCACACTGGTTCTGTTATGCACTGAGAATGACTTTTGCAAGTGATAATACCCTACAAAACAGCTAAGGCAATCTGCTAGCAAGGTTTCCCCAATGAACATCTCTGGCATGCTATGCCCACCTAAAACGTCCTTCGTGCTCTTTATGGTTTTTACCTGGGCATCAAATTTTCCAGCGTTGTGAAGAAAAGTCATGCAAATTCCATGTAAGCCCCGGATCTCACAGGAGTTGTTCTCAAAACATTCAAACACGCCACATCCCACATCACCTGCGGTGACCAAACAGTGCTGGATTTCTGCTACAATGAGAATGACATAGAAATATAATCCATGCTTGACAATGTAGAGAGGTAGACAGACATAAAAGTTAGTGAGGACTATTCCAGGATTAAAAATGATGAGGAAGCAAAATGGCACCTACTCTTGAAAAACACTAGTATTTTTATTTTTATATCAAACTGTCACCATGAAAGTCACAATTGGTTTGAGCTGTCTATCCCCCCCCCCCATTTTGCTGTAGTATGTGTGTGCATACTTAGAGAGCAGAAAACATTTCGGTTTTTCAAACAGAGGACACAAATAAGATTTTGAATTCTCAACTTGCTCCCTTCCTCCTGTCCAACAGTCTGTCAATGAAATTGCTTTCTCTATTTGGTTCTGTAGACACTGGTGCTATTGAATCACAGCCATTTCCTCCCTGACCCCCAAATGAGACCATCCAAAAAGGCAGTTTCAATTCAATTTTATGATTCAACACCTAAGAATCAAAACAAAATTCCTATTAAGGCAGCGCCTCCAAACCATCCGCATTAAAAATACCACGCTAGTGAAGCTGCGGTTTGAGAGCAGCTCAGGATGGGGGGCAGCCTTGAGAAACGCCACCGTCTCAGGCAGCGGCGCCTTTTAATTGATGATCCGGTGTGAGAAGGCATTTAATTCTCAGAAGCCCCATGGATTGGGCATTTATACCCCTCCCCCCCTCTCAGGATGTGGCCCTAATTCTACTCTCGGAAAGGGCAGCCAGAGGGAGTTAACTGCCAGGCTGCATGTGCAGCTCTTCCCTGTCTCCACTACCCAATTCTCTGATTTAAACCAACCTCAAAATTACATCAGAAAAGTGTATTTTGGAAGAAGGGTGGGGTCAGAGTAGATAATCTGCATTCAGATTAAATCTAGCTAGAGAACCGAGAGGTAGGCATTTGTGGAGGGTCACCAGTTACGGAGAATCTAGTTCCGTTTCGTTCCCGAGCAAGAGCTGGAGAGGGGAAGGGTGCTCACACGAGAAGGCACCGGCTCTGGGGTGCTGGCACCAGCACGTGGAGGTGGGAGGCTCCCGGCTGACCCCACAGGCGGCCCCAGTGTGCCAGGCAGGATCGTGCAGGCCAGCAAGACACTCACTCGCCGCGTCCCTAATGGGCACGAGTGCATTACTGCACTTTTGGGGAGCGTGCGCCGCTGCCGCGTTCGCACGCCCCCCCATCCCCCAAGGTTTGGAGAGGGTCGCAGAAAACAAGCGCTGGAAGCACATTTGCTTTCTTGGTCCTCAGCCGGGAGAAGGTCCACTCGAGTGTGTAGCACGCCTGGCTTTGCTCCGCAGCGTGCAGGGTACAGGAGAGCTGGCTGAGCAGCAGCGGCACACCGTAGGAGTCGTGTGACCATTTCTTGGCTTGCTGACCTACCCAGGAGCGCAGAGAGCGTGGCAGAGGTACGCTTTCCCCCGTTTCAAAGGCAATGTCCCCAGGGGAAAAGTGCTTCCTGCCGTTTGCCTCACCAGTCAGCAAAGTTCTCAACTATCTGGCATCTTAGGAGGAGGGGCAAGACGAGGTCCTACCGAGGCTGGTAGACTGAGAAGTTTTCTGGGTGCAGGGCGCGGCCGGCTAGGAAGACCTTCCATCCCTCCCACACGCGGGCCGGGGTGCAACCGCACGTTATGCATCGGGCCCAGGACTCTGGCCGGCCGCTGGCAGCGTCCGGCGCTGCCTCATTTCCCCTCAAACCTGAGAAGGACAGCAACAAGTCCGGCTCCAGCCATTTCATCACCCTGACAGCACGTGCAGATTCCAGGCGCGCGGAGCCGGGCACAGACTTCATCTCCCCTCCCCTAGCGCTCTCGCTTTGCATGTTTCGCACCACCCTAAGAGTTTGTCCAGTCCCAGGTGGTTGCTGGACTCCAGGCGAAGTGCCCGGGCACACTGCGTGGGTGCAGAGTGTCCTCTCCCAGCAGCTCCCGGCGCACACACTTACCTGTGTTCTGCAGGGACAGGCGGCCTTTCTGTTGGGAGCCCCTGTCTTGGGAGCCCTCAGGCGGGTTGGTAGCGTCTGTCCCCTGCGCCGGGTCAAAGGTGGCCAACACTAAAGCCAGAGTCATGAACTGGCTCAACCTCTCGGCACACATGGTTTTTGGTATAATCCTCCCTCCGGGAGACCTGTATTCTTTGTGCTCTGCTCCTCTTCCTCCTCCTTCTTCGCTTCCCCTTCTCCTCCCACTCTTCTTCCTTCAAGCCTTTTCCCTCCTCCTCGGGGCCGCAGCTTGGATAGAGGTTACCCAGCGCCCTCCCGTAGCTCTCTAGAGAGCATGTGACCAGGCCGTTAGCAGCGCCGAGAGTGCCTGGCAATGCAGGGATGGTGCCTCAAATATCCCTGGAAGCTCTGGTGTCACTTGAATGAAGGAGTCGAGCAGGTGTTGTCCTGGCTTCTGGACCAATCCGAGACCCCAGCCCGTTTGACAACACGACTGGGAGGCGGGGCCTGCGCCCAACTACTACTGGAGGAAGCTGATCGCTGCTGGGAGCGCCCCACAAACTTGCCGACCTGGAGGTGGCTTTGCATTTGCGTGCGTGTGTGTGAGGGTGCATGAGCGCGGCCAGAGATGCGTGCGCGTGTGCGGGCGCTCCAGGGCAATGGCCGACAAACTCAAAACAGATAAAAGCGAGTCTTAGTTCTGATTGCAGCTCAAGAGAGGGCACGAATTGAGCTGGGACAGTCTTCCCACTCTCCCAACCCCCACCCCCAATCCAGGGTCTGAGGCTCACATCACACACTCACCAGGCTGGGAAAGTTTCCTCTTCCCGCCTTTTAGAATTCAAGAGATATCCAACGCCAAGCCTCGGACAGATTGAAAGAGTTATACTGGGTATGGAGGTGCCCAGGGGCTGACTGACCACATATGGAAATTCCTAACTAATTTCACTTTGAATTAAAAACAAACAAAAAAAGAAATCCATTAGGAAAAATTGTTGAAAGCAGAAGCACAAGATCTAGGAATTGGCTGGTCCTTTTCTCCCTTCATTTGGTGGCCATCCTCTCCGCGGGCCGTGTAGCACATGCAGTGTCAGTTTCTCGCCCCTCCCCCCCAGTCCGGGATTCGGGGCTGGGCTGCGTGATCCAGGTGACAGTCTGGACTTGCATCATTTCCAGGCGGTGGCAAGGAGGCCTGGGCAGCCCTGAGTCAGCCAGCCGCGGAGCATCGCGTGCCTTGGGGGCCGGAGCTTGAAAGGCAACTTTACGCGTCTCCAAACACGCTCTTCCATTTTCCCAAAGCGCTACTAGCCCTCCCGCTCCAGGTCCCTTTTACATTCCTGACATCAGATGGAAATGGTTTTAAAATAACAACTCCCAAATAAAGAACAAAACAAGCCCAAAGAAATGCTCTCTTCATTTCTCCCCCCTCCAGGAGCTTGCCCCCTCCCCACGCCGGCTCGGGCTAGTTCCTCGGGCGGCGGAAGCCTGGAGAAAGTTGGGAGCCGCTCGGAGCGCTCTTCCCCCACTGTGTGTGTACGTGTGCACGCTCACGTCTCCCCCGCGCCCAGGCAGGGACAGGAACTGCTCCCGGCATCGTCAGCCCGACGGCGCATCTCGGGGGCTCGCGGGCAGGGATGCGAGGGCGGCTGCAGGGCGCCCCCTGCCACTCCCCCTCGCCTGATGCATCCTCGCCCCTCCCCCGCCATCCCCACTCCTCCGGGAGAACAGGTGAGCCGGGGTACCAGCCTCCCCCCACATCCCGCCTCTCTCCCGGCTTTCTTTCGCGGACTGCGGTAATGCGCCGGAAAGGTTTCATCACCCAGTGCCGGAGGCGGCCCTGGGTCTCCGCTGCGGGGCGCACTGCCGGCCTCCACCAGGCCTCCCTGTGACACGGCTGGGGGAGGGGATGTGGAGCTGCGGGGGCAGGTCATCCTTGGGCCACCTCCCGGCTTCCGAAGCTTCTGTCCCTGGGTCTCCGAGTTACTCGGCTGGGCATGGGGAAAGTAGAGGCAAGGGCCAGGGCGGCCGTCGCTGGCTGCAGCTGTCCAGTGAATTCAATGACTTTGGGGCAAGAGAAAGGAGAAGGGATGGGGCTCGCGCCATTGGAATGGGTTCTTGAGCCCCGGAGGTTCATGCCCACCGTTCCCACCCGACTGTACAAGCCCCAATAAATGGTCACGTTGACGATTCGAGTCTGCACCGGCAGCAACCGAGAGATCATTCAGGCCTATGATTCCAATAGCAATTACTTCCAGAAGCCTCAGATCTTTTGTGAAAGAAGGTGGGGATGCAAGTACATTAAAATGGGTAGCTCGCATTCCCCATTCCTCATTTGTTTGCATAGTTTAACATAGCTTCCTTTATTAGTTTATGAAAAACCACCTCCTGCAGACCTGAAAAAAAAAAAAAAAGGCAACAGCATCCTGGCTTCTCACCAACTCCTTAAGCCCCTGAATTTCCTGCGGCCAGATGGCCATTTGGTTTCACTTCTGCTTTGTAGGTATAGCGGGGTAGGCTTTCTTTCCAAAATGGCTCTTGTAGGTTAGAATATGAGCAATAGTGGAATGAAAAGGGTATCTGGTCACCTGGTTCTTGAGCAACAGAAATAGAAGAGCTGGATGGGGGAAGGAACAGGCTATGTTTGCAGATGCTGAGCTTCTCCAGGGTTCAAGACTCCAAAGGCTATCAGGCCACTTGGAGCAGAGGCCAGGCAGGTGGAGGGTCTGATCTCCTGGGTCTTCTGCTCCTGCATTGGCTTTGCCAGGCACTGCCCTTTGTGACCATGATGCTCAGGAGGTGGCTTTTGGAGGACCTGGTGGTAACTAAGTGAAGGAGGCATTGCACTGCCAAACAAAAGGCGAACAATCAGAATCCACCAGCTGCTCTGTGGGGGGAAAAAATGGGCAATATCCTGCCATGCGATTTACAGCCTCTGAAAACCTGCTAGACGGTCAGCTATGAGTTAGTTCCCACTCATAACAATAGCAATCACCTACCTAATTTAAAAGTTCAACTTGAGGATATTTGCTCCAGGGCCCTCTGGGGAACATTTTTGGCTTTCATCTGAGCTAATAGCCCCATTGGAATGAAAAGAAAATTTAGTTTTGGGCACTCAGGTATTAATTCTGTATTAATTTTGTAAGGTGTTTCTATCTAGACCCTCCTAGCTAGAACAACCACATCCAGACACAAAAAGCCTGTTCATCCCACTAGAGCTATGCAAATTCTTTTGGAGACTCAATGACTCGTTTGCATGGGACACTCTCACAGGCTACAGGGCCTGGTCGGGGCAGACTTGGGAGGAAGTGGGTCTCAGTCTGGCCACTTGGTTCCCTGAGGAGACTCCTCTTCATGCTGATTTCATGAAACACTAAAACTCAGGCCTGATTTGGCAGAATGTGGCTGATAAGAGTAAAGGATAGAATGGAAGCAGGAATAATAATAATAATAATAACAACAACAACAACAATAACAACAATTATTATGGAGTATACAGTCACTGTACCAGAAGGAATTGGCCAACACAGAAGAATTTCATGAAATAATGTATGAGCAACAGCCTATGGTGATGAGGGAGGAAGTTCAAGCTTCTCTGACAGAATTGGCAAAAAACAAGGCTCCAGGAGTTGACTGCATACCAACTGACATATTTCAACAAACAGACACTGCCCTGGATGTGCTCACTAAGTTGTGCCAATAAATCTGGAGGACAGCCAGCTGGCCAACTGACTGGAAGAGATTTATATTTGTTCCCATTCCAAAGAAAGGTGACTTGACAGAGTGTGGAAATTATTGAACAATATCATTAATATCGCTTGCAAGCAAGATTCTGCTGAAAATTATCCAGAAATGACTGGAGCAACACATCAACAGAGAACTTCCAGATGTGCAGGCTGGATTTAGAAGACATCATGGTACTAGGGATATTATAGCTAGTGTTAGATGGATCTTGGCAGAAAGCAGATAGTACCAGAGGAATGTCTATCTGTGCTTCATTGATGATGCAAAGACTTTTGACTGTGTGGATCACAAGTTGTGGCCAACTAAGAGAAGAATGGGAATCCCAGAACCTTTGATTGTGCTTATGTGAAACCTATACTTGGACCAAGAGGATGTCATCAGAGCAGAGAAAGTAGACACTGCATGGTTCAAAATTGGGAAGGTAGTCAGGGATGTATTCTGTCCCCATACTTTTTCAATCTTTATGTAAAACAGGTAGTTCGGGATGCTGGGCCTTACAAAGAGGAATGTGGCATCAGGATTGGTGGAAGAGTCATCAACAACCTGCGTTATGCAGAACCCTGCTTACTGAAATTGAGGAGACCTGAAGCGCTTGCTGCAGAAAGTCAAGGACTGCACCCTTCAATATGGATTGAGGCTCAACATCAAGAAAACAAAGATCCTCACCCCTGGGCCGATTGGCAACATCATGATAGATGGTGAAGAGATTGAGATAGTTAACAGTTTTAGTTTGATTGGCTCCATAGTCAACATTCTTGGTACCAGCAGCCAAGAAATCAAGAGACGAATTGCGTTGGGAAAGTCAGCTGTCACCTCTCCAAAGTACTGAAGAGCAACGATGTCAGGCTGGAGACTAAGGTGAGCCTGATCAGGGCTATAGTCTTCGCAGTTGAGGGCTATGCATCAGAGAGTTGGACAGTGACTAGGGAGGATAGAAAGAGAATTGATGCCTTTGAGCTGTAGTGCTGGAGAAGAGTGTTGAATATACCATGGACTGCTAGGACAACAGTCAGGTTTGTCCTGGCGAGATTGAAGCCGGGCTGCTCCTTGGAACCAAGGATTCTGAAGCTTTGTATGACATACTTTGGGCATGTTGCAAGGAGGAGCCAGTTCTTGGAGAGGGACGTCATGTTTGGGAGGGTGGAGGGACAGAGCGGGAGGGGAAGACCCTCGAAGAGATGGATTGATTCAGTGATTGGGGTAGTGGGAGTAGGTGCGTTGAAGACAATGAGGTTGGTACAGGATAGAGCAGGGTTTAGGTGTCTTGTACATAGGATTGCTATGAGTCGCAAGCGACTTGACGGCACATAAAAACAACAACAGCAACAATTATTATAAAGCTAACATGAACTGGGGACAGTAATAGTTCAGTGGTGGAATTCTTTTCTCTCCTTGGGAAGAAGACACAGCTGAGACTCCTGGCCTCTGCACCTCTAGCGCAGCCACTGCCCTCTGATTAGGGAAGGCTTGTGTGTGTTGTGTTGTTATGATGCTGAACAGGCTTCTGCAGTTCTTCTTAATTTAAGGTGGACCAGTAAACAGCCTGGCAGGCCACTTCTGAAAATCTGCCGGCAAGAACCCTGTGGACCACAGCCACTGGATCCTGTTGTTCTTGAGGTTGTCATGAGTTTGGGAAGGGGGCTTTTTAACCCTATAACAGCTAACAACAACATGAGTGGAATATTGACATTGTGGTTTGGTGTCCCTCCAGACTCAAATCCACCCCCCATGGAAAATGAGACTTTATAGAATCACCTGGGAAAGGCAAGGCCATATTAGTGGGTGTCCTAAAGGCTAGCATCCCTTTCAAGTCTGAGTGTTTGGATTCTCTTTCGCAACTTAAGATGATCCAGCCATGATGAAGGTAAGGCATGCCTGACTGTGACACCCACAGGCTTCTGTGACTGATGCACAGAGTACCCCTTCTCCTCCTTAAATCCATGTCATGGATTAAATGCAGTCTACATTTAGCATGTTTTGGGGTGAGGGTATAGTGAGTTCCCTCTATGCTGGACTGCTAACCAAAAGATGAGTGGTTAGAATTCACCAGCTGCTCCAGGGAAAAAGATGGGCCCACTCCCTAAAATTAGAGCTTTGATAATATAATCCATAGCATGTTGTGCTGCTAATAACTAAAAGGCCATTCACGTCCGGCCTTTCAAATCCACCAGAAGCTCCTTGGGAGAAAGTTAGACAATCTCTTCCTATGAGTATTTACAACCTTGCATGAAGCATCACTAGAAGTCAGAAATGACTCACTGCCAGTGAGTGTGAGTGAGCTGGACAGATGAGGGGTGGTCTTGATACGTGAAGATGAGACATTGACAGAGGGCGTCAG
The DNA here is from genome assembly GCF_000299155.1 of Elephantulus edwardii. Lineage (NCBI taxonomy): Eukaryota > Metazoa > Chordata > Mammalia > Macroscelidea > Macroscelididae > Elephantulus > Elephantulus edwardii. The sequence goes on from NW_006399783.1 coordinate 13,946,104, forward strand.
AGGGAAAAGATACAAGAGGGAGTAGGAGCAGAGCAGTTTGGTACTGAAATAGTAAATGAAATTTCTGAGGGCAGCTCAGCTCTCTGTTGTCAAGGCTGAGGCCACTGTGACAAGTCCATGCTTATCATAGAAGATCTTACTGTCTCATTCGGCCAGTATTAAAGATCAGACCTAAGAATGCTGTGTTGTCGTTAGGTGCCATTGAGTCAAGTAAGACTCACAGCAATCCTCTGAACAACAGACCTGAATCCTGTCCTATCCTGTGCCAACCTCTGACCATCTCTGACACACTTACGCCCATACAGTCACTATGTCAATCCGCCTGGCTGAGGATCCTCTCTTTTACTGTCCCTCCATCTTCCCATGCTTGATGTCCTTCTCCAAGGAATAAACTCTACTAAAAATATGACAAAAGTATGTGGGATGAAGCTTTATCAGCTTTGCCTCCGAGGAGCACTGTGGCAGCACCTTCTCTAAGAAACATGTCTGTTTGTCCTTTTGGCCGTCCATGGACGTTCAGCACTCACATCACAGTTTAAAGGCATCAGTTCTTCCATCATCCTTAGTCATTTTCCACCTCTCAGATTAACTACTATAACTATATTATATTCTGATTTTGGAAAAATTAGAAGCTCAGTCCTGCTATTGGGGAAGAGCACAAAAATCAGATAAATAATTCGTTACTATCTTGAAGGGGATTGTAGTGCTTAGCAAGGCAGAAAGTGTTTTTGGTTAAGTTTGGATAGTCTTGAGAAGATGAGAACAGTTCTTGGGTTGAGGAGGTGGTGACAGTGAAGGTTGAGACTTGTTGTCTAGTCCAGGCTTTTATGAGCTCCAGAGCCAGAAAGGACATGGTTTACACAAGGGGTGCTCCACCTACTGCCCCCATGGGGCAGACTGGGCTGATAGCACCACCTTATGGTCAGAGAAGGAACTGTCCGATCAAATTAGTCTTGAATCTCATCAAGACTACTTGACCCAAGTGATAGACTTTGGGGGATGAAAATTGTTAATGGAAAGCTTGGCAGTGCAAGTCCACCCAGAGATGTCTTGGAAGAAAGATCTGGTGATCTACTGATGAACAACCAATCATTGAAACCCTGTGGAGCAGAGTAACCGACTGGTAAACGGACTTAACTGCTCAAAGATTAACACTACGTCTTCTGCCTTTTACCCAGTTTCCTTACCTTTTCCAGTGCAAAGAGATGAATGTTGCCTTGGGAAATCTTCTCACAAGACATGCTTTAATCCTTCCATTGAGCCATCAAGAAAATGTCTTCAGACGTTTTCCTTTCCCTTTTCCCTTTATGCCCTTCATTTGTCGTGCCTATATGAAGGGAAAAGAAAGCAAAGTGAAATAAGGCAAAGAAAAACTATCAGACTATAGAATTTGTGAAAACAAAGACACCTCTATTCAAAGTCTCATTTTCTCCTGTTTTCATCTTTCACTGAGTCTGAATGCAGAATAATGGAGAATATGTCTTCTATATTTGGTTCTGCTTATTAAAGTGTTATAACAAAATTGCTGTTTACTGCCAAAAGGACAAACAAGTCTGTCTTGGGGGAAGTGTAACCAGGATGCTCCTTAGAGGTGGGGATGGTGAAACTCGTCTCACTTACTTTGGACACTTTGTCAGGAGGGACCTGTGCTTTGAAAAAATACATTCTGGTGGGGAAGGTCAGAGAAAGAGAGCAAGACCCTCACCAAGATGGATTAAAACAGTGACTGTGGCAGAGGGTCGAGCATCTGGGGGATACTGAGGATGGCACCAAATGGTGCAAGCTTCAGATGTATAGTTCACAGAGTTGTAAACTACTCGATAGTACCTAACAACAACAGTAACAACAACAATTTTCACCATAAAGTACCGTTTCAATAACATTTTGAGCTCAGGAGAATTTTTGGGAGCTGACTTGGAAACCTACCTATAATTTATAATAACATTGTTGGTTAAAAGTAAATATATACTAAATTCCTCCAACTACCAATTCCCAAAGTTTTGGAACCCAACACTTTCAGGAATTGGACATTTCCTTCTGTGTCATAGATCACTAGTCAAATGGTGTTCATGGATTCACTGGAAAAAAGACAAAAAAGAATTGAAATAAAACCACGAGCTAATAGGAACACTATATCCCTTATAATAAATCCTTTTACTGGAAAGATTATCGAGTGGACATTGGGATTGTGGTCTGAGTTTGGCTTGAAGCCTCAGGAGTCTCCTAGAAGCTCTTTCTGTTTTCCTAGGATCAGAATTTTTTAGTCTCTATTATATGATGAGACAAAGTCAGGAAGGAAGACATCTGGGGACGAGGCTGCCTAATTTACAAGGAGAATGCTGATGGAGTCTCTGGAGGCGAGTACCTTGCTGGCAGAATGCTCCCTTGCTCTGGGAGTTTCATATGGGTGGAAGCTAAGTGGTTTTGTGGGACAGTTTTCCAGCAAACCCAATTTTGAAAATCCTCACCAAAAGACCAAACCTATTAATGTTTATTGGTGATTTAGCCCCCAGTACCATGTGAGAGAGGATGCTTAGTGAGAATGGAATTTTGCTGCTAATGCAAAGGTATATAGTTTGAACCTACCAGCTGCTCTGCTAGAGGATGGACAGTCTCCTCTTGTGTGATTTACTGCCTCTGAAAAACCACTGGAGGGTCGGTGACTCCAACTCGATGATACATAACAACAACAAGTACAACCATGGAGGAAGGAACTCTGGTGGCTTAGTGGCAAAGAGTTGCACTGACAACTCTTGGAAAGTTACCTATAATTTGTAACAGTTTGGAAGCAGGAGTGGCATCCAATTCCTAAATAACATGCCTCCAGAAACCCTATGAACTTTAATAAATGTCGATAATTGTAGAGGAATTTCAGGCCTTTTGTTCATAGGGTTGCTATGAGTCGTGCTCGACTCGAAGGCAATCAACAACATGGGTATAATGACAGTGAATTCACCAACTGCCCCACAGGAGAAAGATGAGCACTCTCCTCCAGTGCAGCTTACAGCTTTTGAAAACCTGCTGGAGGGTCAGCTCTGAGTCTGTTCTAGTTCTGTGGTATATAACAACAACATAGACCATGTGGAAGACCCACCTTTGATTTCTGGCGTATGTTCCTCATGCTCTGCTATGTTATCTGTCTGGCAGGGCATGTGTGTTACTATGATGCTGAACAGCTTTGAATGGAGTCAGACTCAAATAGACTAGGAAGAAAGGTCTGTTGATCTGCCAACAATCAGCCAATGTGGCCAATGTGGACCTCTCGTGGATCACAAGGATCTGATGCCCTTGAGCTAGAGTTGGTTCATCCTCCGTGAGGAGATGACATGATGGCACCTAACAACCTCATCAAACAACCTACCTTGGATCTTTGGTGTTGGAGAGAGTCCTGAATATCCCGTGGACTACCAAAAAATCCCGAACAGATGTATTGTGGAGAATGTTTAGCCAGAATACTCCTTGGAGGCAAGACTGGAGAATCTTTGTCTTGCAAACTTTGGGCATGTTGCTCAAAGCGGTTATTCCTTGGAAAGGGACATCATACTTGCAAAGGTGGAGGGATGGCAAAGGGGAGGAAGACCCTCGACCAGGTGGGTTGACACAATGACTGTAGTGATGGGCTCGAGTGTGTCAGAGATTGTGAGGATGGCACAGGATAGGACAGCATTTATATGTTTTTCACAGGGTTATTATGAGTCATATTTGACTTGATGGGATCTAACAGGAACAGCAGCATACCAAACCTAGTTTTTTAGTTTATTTCCTAAGTAGTACTCTTTGTCAGGATTACTATTTCAAGACTTTTGTCCTGTCTTTTCAGTCTTCTGAAGATGGAAAAGAATAAGGAAATGAAAAAGAAGGAAAAAGAAATGAATTTATTCTTGAAGTTAATGCAGAGGACTATCAGAATCTTTGATATCTGCATACCATGAGATTTTAATGATATTACTATTTTCATATCTTGAAAAAATAGATTTCTTATCTTAGGAATTATTTAATCATTAATTATCAATTATTGTTCAGATAGACAAAAGTGACCAAAATAATAAGTACGTGATGGAGTCACCTAAAAGGATGATGCAACAAGGAAATAATTCATCACTATTGCATCATTATTGAGGTGTCATATTACATTACTAAAAGTATTTCATCATCTTGGAAGAAGTCATTAAAGAAGACAGAGAATACCATCTTTGAAGTCTTAGCCTTTGAAGTCTTGTTGTTTGTTGCTGTTAGGTGTTGTTGAGTCGAATGTGAATGTGACTCCTAGTGACCCTATGAACAAGTGACCTGAATCCTGACCACTCCTGTGCCATCCTCACAAGCTCTGACACATTTGAGCCCATTGCTGCAGTCACTTTGTCAGTCCATCTCATTGGAGATCCTCTTTCACCAATTCTCTACCTTTTTTTTTTTAATGTATGCCAGGGATGTATCCCGTCACCATACCTTTCCCCCCCAAAAAAAATTTTTATTTTAATGAAAGTTTACAGAGAATTTGGATTTCCATTCATTCATTGTTACACTTTGCTCCCTGCCTGCTCCTCCCCACCCCAATTTGCTTTTCTCTTTGAAAAGTAAAAAAAAAAAGATTTCTTTCATAGTTATACAATCCCCCTCACCCTCTAATCCACTCCACTATGCAGTTCTTATTCTAGACTGTTGTCATGACAATAATGCCTAATCATATATTCCCCCTAAACAGTTCTCTCCCTCATCTATTTCAATGTAGTATACGTTATTTATTCCCTCTTAGTTCCCCCCAACCCCAATGTCAGTCCCGCTTTCCAACATTGACACTAAGCAGTATTTGTCCTTTTGTGACTGAGATATTTCACTCAGCATAATGTCCTCTAGGGAAAATATATAATATTTGTATAATGGATAATTTGTATAATATTTGATGAGTTCCTTATTTTTCAATGCAGCATAGTATTCCATTTATGAATATACCATAGCTTCTCTATCCATTCGTTTGTTGATGGGCACTTAGGTTGTTCCAACTCCTTACTATTGTGAACAAAGCCACAATAAACATGGGTATGCATTTATCTCTTGAGTGGCAGTTCTAGTTTCTTTGGGGTATATTCCCAGTAGTGGAATTGCTGGGTCAAATGGTATTTCTATTTGCAACTTTTTGAGAAAGTGCTACACTGCCTTCTATAATGGTTGCTCCATTTTACACTCCCACCAACAGTGAATAAGGGTTCCAGTTTCTCCACAACCTCTCCAGCATTTGTTGTTTGCAATTCTCCACCTTTCCAAGCATGATATCCCTTTCCAAGGAATGACCTCTCCTAGTAACATGTCCAAAATATCTGAGATGAAGCCTCATCATCCTTGCCTCCAAGGAGCACTTAGGCTTCACTTTTTCTAAAACATACCTGTTTGTTTTTTTTGGCAATCCATGGAATATTCAGAACTCTTCTGTAATACCAAAGCTCAAAGGCATCAATTCCTCTTCTGCCATCCTTAGTCATTGTCCAGCTCTCAGATACATAGCAAGTGATTGAAAAAACCATGGCCTGAGTCAGGCACACCACAGTCCTCAAACTAATATCATTGTTCCTTAATACTTTGGAGAGGTCCCTCACTGCAGGCTTTGCCAGTACAGTATGTCTCCTGATTTCCTGCTACCAAGTGTATTGATTGCAGATCTCAGTAAGATGAAGTTGTTGACAATTTCAATCTTTTCTCCATCTTTCATGATGTTGCTTATTTGTTCACTGATGAAATGTTTTGTTTCTTGATGTTGAGATCTAATCCATATTGAAGGCTGCAGTATTTGACCTCCTGCAGCAGGCATTTCATATTTCCTCACTTTGAGCAATCAGGGTTGATTCCTCTACATAATGCAGGTTGTTGAGTTTTCTTCCAATCCTTATGCCATATTCTTCTTCATAGAGTCCATAGAGTTCATAGAGCATCATGAATTATTTGCTCAGCATACTTCTTGAATAGATATGGAGAACGGATACAACCTTGACACACATTCTTCCTGATTTTAAATCATACAATGTTCCCTTGTTCCATTTTGACAACTGCTTCTTGATCTGGTTATAGATATTGTATGAACACAATAAATTGTTTTGGAATTCCCATTCTTCTCAATGTTTGCTATAGTTTGTTGTGATTCATACTGTCAAATATCTTTGTATAGTCAATAAAACACAGATAAACAATCTTCTGGACTTCTGTGTTTTCAGTCAGGATGTATCTGATACCAGCAATGATATCTCTGGTGCCAGGACTTCATCTAAATTAAACTTGAACTTCTGGAATTTTTATGTGAATGTACTGTTGCAGCTGTTTTTGGATTATCTTCTGCAGTATTTTGCTTGCATGTAACATTTATGTTGTTGTTATTATTAAGTGCTGTAGGTAGAGTTGTAGATGACCTATAATGACCCTATGAACAAAAGTGTTGACACAAAACTTTCATCTTTCTCCAAATTTATAGTTTCCAGAGGCAAGCTTTTTTTTTTGGAAGTGGATGCCATTTCTGCTTCTAAGCCTGTTTTATTCGAGTACTTGTTGATAATTTCCACATTCTTGTTGGATCATCTTTCTTGGGGTTGGGAACAAATAAGGATTTTTCTTAGGCTTTCTCCCTCTTTCAGTGAAAGCAGCTGAAAATACATAGCTTTACATTTTATGGATACATGTAAAAGAGAAGAAAATTGAGAGTGGAAAACAGTTTCACAGTTAGAAAAATTAGAAAATGAATGCTAGAGATAGGTAACAGTCCCTAACTGACTGTAACAATATTCTAGATTAATTTCCCCTAACCTAAGAATTGATATATTAACTTCCTTATATGTGTATGGATAGTATCCTGTCACTCACAGCATTGTACTTCAGGATGGATCTTGAAATGCTTTTTCTGATAATGAACGCCACACCATTCCTCTTCAGTTTGCCATTTCTGGCATAGTTGATCAAGTGATTGTCTAATTCAAAGTGGCCAATATTAGGCCATTTCAGCTCATTAATGCTTAGCATCAATTTTTATGTGTTCCATTTAATTTTTGACAACTTCCATTTTTCCTTGATTTTTGCATCCCTAATTACTACTGGACATTTGAGTTGTTCATCCTAATGTTAAGTCTTGCCACTTCAGCAAATGAAGGTCCTTCATTGAGTGAAGCCTTTACTCCATATCATGACAGTGAACTCTATTTTGAGGAGTTAGCTCTTCCCAAGTCTCGTTGTGAGTGTTTTTCAACCTGAGGCTCCCATCTTCTAACACTCTATTGAACAGTGCTCATCCTTCTCCTGTGGAGCAGCTGGTGGATTCAAACCACATGCCTTTGAGATGATACCGTAGCTTCTTACCACTAGGCTGCTAGAACTCTAGAGTTTTTAAAGCCCTGCCATTTCACAAGTGGATGGCCAGTGCTGCTTCTTAGTCTGGAAACTCTGCTGAAACCTGTTCATCCTGGGTGACCCTGCTTGCATTTGAAATGCTGGTGGCACAGCTTCCAGCATCACAACAACACACAAATCACTACAGCATGGCAGCTGACAGACAAGTAGTGAGAAACAAAAAATCCTCACCATTGAACCAGTAGACACCATCATGATAGATGGAGAAAAGACTGAAATTGTCAATGAGCTCATTTTACTTGAATCCACAATCAACATCCATGGTAACAACAGTAAAAAAAAAAAAATAAAAAAACTCATTGCATTTTGAGAAAATGTGCTGTGAAGGACCTCTCCAAAATGCTAAAGAACAAGGGTATCAGTTTAAAGATTAAGGCATGCCTGATCCAGGTCATGGTCTTTTCAGTTGCTTCTTGTGCATCAGGGAGTTGGATAGTGACTAAAAGTGACAGAAGAGTAGATGCTTTTGGATTGTGGTTTTGACAAACAGTATTGAATATTTTGCCCAAAGAATAAATAAATCTATCGAAGTGCAACAAGAGTCCTTTTGGAAACAAGGACAATGAAAATTCGTCTTTCATACTTTGGGCATATTTTCAACAGTCCTTAGAGAGCAACATCATACTAGGAAAGGTAGAAGATCGATCAATGAAAGAGAGGAAGTAAATTGACAGAGTGACTACAAAAATGGGCTTTTGCATGACAGAGATCACGAAGTTGGCACAGGATAGAACACGGTTCAGATCTGCTATTCTTAGTGTCTCTGTGAGTGGTAGGAGACTTGGTGGCACCTTACAGCAGCAACAAGTGACCAATGCATTTTAAAGACAACAGCAATGACTTAATCACACATTATTTTGCAACAAGAATCTGGAGAATCTTGTTTTGGTAATGGAATGGAAACTAATATTCTTTTCTTTTCCATGGCTTTTAAAATAGACATTTACTTGCTACCTGTGTTATGCAGATGACAGAACCCTACTTGCTGAAACTGAGGAGGACCTGAAGCGCTTGCTGCAGAAGGTCAAGGACTGCAGCTGTCAATATGGATTGAGGATCAACATCAAGAAAACAAAGATTCTCACCACTGGAACAATTGGCGGCATCATGATAGATGGTGAAGAGATTGAGATTGTTGACAGCTTCAGTTTGCTCGGCTCTGCAATCAACACTCTTGGTACCAGCAACCAGAAAATTAAAAGACAAATTGCATTGGGAAAGCATGATGTCAGAGACCTCTCCAGAGTACTGAAGAGCAACAATGTCAGTCTGGAGACTAAGGTGTGCCTGATACAGGCCATGTCTTTGCAATTACTTGCTATGTATCCGAGAGCTGGGAAATGACTAGGGATTATAGAAAGAGAGTTGATGCCTTTGAGCTGTGGAGTTGGAGAAGAGTATTGAATATACCATGGACTGCTAAGAGAACAAACAGGTTTGTCCTGGAGAGGGTGAAGCCCAGCTGCTCCTTGGAGGCAAGGATTCAGAAGCTTTGTCTGACATACTTTGGACATGTTGCAAGGCAAGATCAGTCCTTGGAACAGGACATCGAACTTGAGAGAGTGGAGGGACAGGGCAGGAGAGGAAGACCCTTGATGAGGTGGATTGATTCAGTGACTGGGGTAATGGGGACAGGTATGTTGGAGACAATAAGATTGGCACGGGATAGAGCAGGGTTTAGGGCTGTTGTACATAGAGTCGCTGTGAGCTGCAGGCGACTCAATGGCACATAACAACAACAACAGCTTGAAAGGCACAAATGATTCAGCCAGGCATGTTTAGAAAGATGACTGGAAGGAAACATGATAAAGAAATTTAAAAAAGTCTTAGAACTGATCAAATGATGTTTAAAAGCTTAAAAATGAAAATGATTTGTGATTATGAAACAGAGAAGTTGCCTGTCTTCAACAGAATTATGTGCAGTGGAATATTTATAAAAGTAATTAATTTTGATTGTGCAAACACAAGAAGAACTAGCAGTAATGATAAGCTGTAACTTATTAGAGATTATTTTGAAATCCAAAATCGATATTTATAAGATGAGTGTGCTCCAGCTTCATAAAGAACAGCAGATGAGCGTTTGCTGTTGGTGCTGTCATGTCATTTCTAGGTCTGAGAGACTCTGTGAGAACAGAATGAGACACCTTCCGCTGGTCCTCCGCCCTCCGCCCGGTCCTTGCCATGCTCGAGTGCACTGCTGCAGTCCTTGTGCCTGTCCTTCTTGTTGAGAGTCTTCCTCTTTTTTGTGACCTTCTGCTTTACCAGACAAGATGTCCTTCTCCAGGGACAAATCCCTCTGGGTAAATGTTCAAAGTCTGTGAGCTGATGTCTTGCCACACTTGCTTCTAAAAAGATTCTGGGCCATACTTCTTCCAGGACAGATTTGTTCATTCTCTGACAGTGAATGGTATATTCAGCGTTCTTCATCAGTACCTTAATGTAAAGGCATCAGTTCTAAGGTCTTCCCTATTAATGACTAACTTTTATATGTGTATGAAGTGATTAAAAACATTACGATGTGAGCACTTTAGTCCTGAAAGTGGCATCTTTCTCATTAGCACTTTAAAGGGTCCCTTTGCAGCATATTTATCGGATTCAATGTGTCATTTGAGTTCTTGACTACTGCTTTAATGGATATTAATTATGGATAGAAATAAAAGAAAATTATGGGCAACTCCAATGTTTTCTTTATTTATCCCGGGAGGATTTTTGTTTTCTTTATGTTGAGATGTAGTCTGTACTGATGGCTCAGTGCAGTATTTGGGCATCAGTAAATGCTTCAAATCTCTTCAATTTCAGCAAGCAAGTTTGTGCTGTCTGCATAATGAAGGCTGTTAATGAGTCTTCCTCCAGTACTGATGCCATGCTCTTTGTCACAAAATCCAGTCTATCAGTGTTTGCTCAGTATACAGATTGAATTAAATATGGTGAAAGGATATAACCCTGAAGCATAGCTTTTCTGATTTTAAACCTCTTTAAACCACTCAACTTCCCTTGTTCTGTTTGAGTAACTGCCTGTTGGTCTATGTACAGGTTCCACATGAGCGTAATTAAGTGTTCTGGAATTTTCATTCTTTACAACATTATGTCTAATTTGTTATAATTCACACAACTGAGTGCCTTTAGGGAGTCAATAAAACATAGGTACACCTCCTTCTGGTATTCTTTACTGCAGCCAAGATCCTCTGACACACAGTAAGTAAAATGCATATCATCTGTTCTCATTATTAGCATATTCTGTATTTGTCACTTTTTATGCGAGCTAAAAATTTCTTTGTACCCCCAAATCAACAGTTCCAAGGGCTTTTTTTCCTATGGATATGCAGAAAAATGTCCCCCCCCCAAAAAAAGTGAGCTACCTGCTCACGTATTCACAGTGGAGGTTGAACAAGGTGACGCTCAATTTTTCCGTTTCAGTTCGCTCATGCTCTCTCACCAGCTGCTCCTTGGGAGAAGGGTGGGCACTCTCCTCCTGCGTGATTAACTGCCTCTGAAAATCAGCTGGAGGGTCAGCTACGGGTTGGTTTTAACTCCTGAGTACACAACAACAACATACTGTAAACAACTGTCCTTTTCACTTTCTTCTTTTTTTTGTGCTTCTTTTTTGGTGATTAGTTGCTGTCTAGAGCAATTTTAGTTACTTCCTATGCATCTGAAAGATGGACAATAACTGTGAATAAGGAATGCCAAAGAAGAAGCAAGGCTTTTGGATTGTGGTATTGGAGAAGCGTATTGAATACATCATGCACTCTGAGTACGTTGTGGTGGGTCCAGTCCTGAGAGACAGACATCATACTAGGAAAGGTAGAAGGAAAGAGAATGAGAAGAAAACCTTCAACAAGGTGGATTGACACAGTGACTAAGGGACTTGAGCATTTAGGAGATTATGAGGAAGAAGCAAGATAGGGCAAAGTTGAGATCTGCTGTTCACAGGGTTGCTGTCAGTCATAGTTGAACGCACAGGGCAGCAACAATGGAGCAGGGTGTCATTTAGGTGTGCCTGCCTCAAGCCACGGAATTTTCAATTGCTTCCTATGTCATGGAGTTGGAGAATGAATAAGGAAGACCAAAGAAGAATTGATACTTTTGAATTTTGATTGTTATTTAATTTTGGAGGAACATTCTTCCAAGTTGTACAGCACTCTTATGTCAATTTGCTGTACGAAGGTAATCTGGGTTTGCTGTGAAGCTGAACCTTGTGCCATTGGAGGTCAAATACCATAAAAGATGCTGATGGTGGACAGTGTTTTGTGGAGCTCCCAGTATTAAGCTTTGGGGTCAGGAGTGGCATCCACTTCCTAAGCCACATGCCTCTGGAAACTCTATGAACTTTGGTCAATGATGGTAGCTATAGAAAGGCTCCAGGCCTTTTGTTCATAGAGTCACTATGAGTCATCTTTGACTCTACAGCAATCAACAATAACACCAATGAAAATTATTGTATACCTCATAGACCTCCAAAAGAACAAACAAGTCTGTGTTGGAGGAAGTATATCCAGGGTGTGGGCACCTTAGAGGCAAGGATGGTGAAATATCATCTCACATGTCTTGGGCATGCTATCAGGGGGGATCAGTCCTTGGAGAAGAACAATATGCTTGGAAAAATAGAGTCAGTGAAGAAGATCAACACCCTCAATGAGATGGACTGACACAGTGAGTGCAACAGTGGGCAAAAACTCAGGATAGCTCAGGAGCTTTATGGGTTGTTATAGTCAGATTAAATATTACAACACTTAACAACAATGACAGATGTTCCCAAATGCAAGATGACTGTGTTATGCCTTATGGATAAAAATATGCATATTTGTTAAGCTTTGTTCAGATATGAGTTATAGTACTATTGCCTAGGACTTTAAAGATAACTAATCAACATCAAGGTACATCCAGAAAAAGGAAGAGAAAATTCTCTGAACTGTATGTGATGCTCCATGGAAAGTGCTAAAGTAACATTTAAAGTTTATGATGAATTTAGTGATGTGGCTAAATTTGTGGCTTTCTGAGGGGATGACTGATTAAAAAATTGCACTTAGCAATGTTGTAAGGCTGAAAGCTAAGAAATTTACACTAATATTACTTAGGAACAAGAAAACAATTAACCCCTCTTGGCCAGTGTTTTATTATAATGATATACTTTAAATAATTATGTATAATAAATATCTTCAAGATGTGTCTTTAAACAGGTTATATGTTAATTGGCTTCTTGAAATGTTGTGACCAAAGGTTTGCAAAAATGCAATTCTGTCTTTCCTCTGGAGTAGTGGTCCAGTATTTGTTAATTCAGTATTTATTAACACAGTGAGTTTGTTGAACAAACTATCATGAGTAATGAGAGTTGTCTGTATATAAATGTGTGCTGGGTAATGAAATGACTGCTAGTTCCGTAAGTAGAAATGGAACTTAAAAAGAGAAAGTGCAGTTTCAGGGAGAGGGTGAATTTCAAGGGTTGGTAAGATGCCCATGGATAATTCAAGCAGTATCCTCCCAACTCATGACATTTTATTGATAATTAGGATCCTGGACATATCCTAATTTCCACCATCAGCTTTCAGCAAATCAGTGCCAACTCAAGGTGACGGCATGTGTGCCAAAGCCGAACTGCAACCCATAGGATTGTCAGTGATGGATTTTGACAATTAGATCATTCGTTCCTTCTTCCTAGGCACCTCTTGGTTGACGTGAAACCCCAGTCTAATTGGCTAACAGAGAAGTTAATAATTTGCACAATTTAGGCAACTCCATGTTGGTTAGTTCTCTTGTACTCATTGTTATTGATTTGGTTTCAGCTTATAGTTGAATCTCCACTGTGTTTTCAAGTTTGTGAATCACACAGGGGGAGGTAGCCCATCTTTCTCTGAGGAACGACTTGTGGATTCAAACCGCTAGAGAAGCCTAGTCTTTGAGTTAACAGTGCAACTTCCTATGGTTACTGGAGACAAAGAGAGAGAGAGCGTGTGTGTTCTGTGCCATTGATCTTAGTTTTCCGACAGCTGAGCCAAAGCAGACAGCCACAGGGGAAAATTTGAAGGCAAAGAGAGGCAATCTATGGAGTGTGGAGTTGGGGGAGGGGTGGACACAAGGGGCAGGGGCTTTGAGACTGGATGTGTGGGCTTCTAATTTCAGTCCTATCAGCTACATTTCTGCAGCCAGGTTACTTAGCCTCTGAGCTTCAGTCTGCTCATCACAAGCTCAGCAATAAAATTACCTGCTTTGCAGGATTGTAGTGAGATTGAATGACATGATGTGTCCAGACGCCTTGCCAGAGCTGGGACCCTAGCAAATGCTGCAGGACTACTTTCCCCAGTGATCCAAAAGGGGTGGTGGCTGTGGTCACTCTCTGGCCAGCATTTGAGCCTGAGGGGGAACCATGACTTTCTGCTCTGCGTACGCTTGAGTCCTCAGAAGACAGGAAGCAGAGTTAGCAAGCGACCCCCTTGCTCTCTCCTTCCCACCCTGATCTACCGGCTCTGCGTCGATGGTGCGATCAGTGTGGGCTTCCTTGGTGAGGAAGCTGTGTGGGCAGTCTTGGTACGTTTTTATTTGCAGGTTACTGTGTTCAGTACCTTGCCATATTTGCTTTTTAAAAATGTCTTAATGGACTGCTATAGTAAGTAGAAAGGGAAAATCTTTCAGATGTATGTGTATGCCTTCCAAATGGTATTTTTAAAGATTTATTTTTGTGTGTTCACAATGTTCTTGAATAATGTTTCCATAAGTACAGTCAAAGATAAAACTTGCGCAGTGCACAAAATCTGGTCGTGCATTTTTCAGAATGTGACCGTCTTTTGACTAGTCTTGGGCTCCGTTTGCCAAGTTCTTCACTGACTTGCATTTCTGCAGGAGGATTTGCTTGAGTTGACTTCTTGACTGGCAAACTTCTGGACTCAGGTTAAGCTGATGGTGGCATCTCTGCCCTGTGTCCCTCTTCCCCCCTTTACCTTTGACACCTTGACCCTCTGTCTGGACTGGCCTAAGCTGGACCCTCACAGCTCAGCTATTCGTTCAGCAACATTTGATGAGCCTCTCTGATGGGGCAGGCTCTGTGCTGGACTTTATGGGGTAGAATGATGAAGAAGGGAGAGAAGGCAGTTGGTTGCAGGCAACACATAAAGCACAGGAAATATAAAGTGAGTTAGTATCTGTACTAGCTAGCTAAAGTGTCTAGGGAAGACCTCCTTGAACAAGGGCTGTTTTACAGACACCTGAGTGACACAATAAAACCAGCCATTTGAAACTGAGAGAGGTTGCTTCCAGCAGTGCAAAGGCCCTCAGATTAGAATAAGTGTGGCTTGTTCAAGGAGGCTAATGAAATAATGTGAAATGTCAAGAGTTGAATAATTTAGGGTCAATGGCTAGGTTGAGTGGCACGATTTTATTGTTAAATGTGATGGGATCCTTGAGTCCCATAGGAGTTATCTTGGAGATGCAGGAAGGAAGGCACGCTAGGTAGATCTTGGTCAAAGACTCAGCGAGCCCTTGCGATGGCTGGTGTAGAGCATGCCTTGATTCATGCCCATTCCTCTTTTACCTCCCCTCTCTGTTTCTGCCTGAAGATTCTCTTTCTGTGTCTCAGGCCATGTGAGAGAAAATGACTTCCCTTGACTGGAATTTTGTGTCTCCATTGTACAGGAGATTACTCAGAGTTAGCTAGGTACTCCCTCTCAGTTCTAATGCCAGATTTCTAAGAACAAACAAGTAGTTGACATTGAGTAGATGCCTGCTCATGGTGTGTAAGAGTAGAACTCTACTCCGTCAGGTTTCAAGTGGCTGATATTTTAGATGTAGATCACCAGCTCTTTCTCCTGAGGCACTTGGGTGGCCTTGAACTACTAAGAACCAAGTGAATGAGCTATTTGTGCCAAACCTACTGCCCTGTACTCTGTTCTGATTCATGGTGACCTTCCATTGATTGGTCTTTCAAGCTGTAACTCTTTGCTGGAGTCAACTACTCATCTTTCTGCATTGGGGTGTCTGTTGGATTTGAACCCCTGTCCTGCCCGTTAGCAGTTCAACCTGCAACACATTTTCACACCAGGGCTTCATAACTGTTTGGAGCAAATAGTCCCTAATTCTAGTGGGAGAATATAATTGGCCCAGAGTCTGTTCTGGTCAGAAAAGCAGGGGCAAGTGATGTGAACTTGGTAGCTAGTGCCCACGCCTGGGATCCTAGGACAGGATAGGGAGGAAAATTCCTTAAAAGGGGGCCTCCCTGTAAGCTGGTCACCTCAAGGTGGTAGCCCTCAACACTGAGAGTAAAACAGAGTTATTTGTAATGCCTCCTGTGTTCCCTCACAGAAGAACAGGCTCTTGACAAATATTTGTCCACTGAATCACACTGGCTTGTGATTTAACCAAAGACCAAGGTGGGTCTAGGTGATGGGCCTGTGTCAGGCTCACCTCAATAACAGTTGTTTTGCTTATCCCCTTTGTGGCTTTTGTCAAACCTACATGCCACCCACACCTTTACTTAACTTTCTACTTTTCTTTATAAATTAGCTCACTTTTTTTTGCACTTCAGAAATCTATTTTAAACAAGACACTTTATACCATGACTGCTCTTGAAAACCAGCACTCCTATAAATAGCAGGCGATTGTAAAAACAGATACCAAACCATTAAATAGCTATTGTTTAACGGGTATAAGGTTTCTGTTTGGGATGAAAAAAAGGATCTGGAAAGAGATAGTAATAATGACTGTACGACATTGTGAATGTAATTAATAGCACTGATTTGTAATTGCAAAAAATGACTAAAATGGTCAATTTCATATTAAGTGCATTTGACCACAAAATGAAACCCCTATTAAATAATAAACTAATTCAAGTCAGTGATGGTATTGGTAAAGTATATTGACTGTAACATACTCTGCCAGGAGAATGAGCAGGTTTGTCTCGGAAAAAGTTCCCACTCTGAGAAGCGGAGATGGTGATTTAGCTTTACATACTTTGCACATAATATCAGTGTTACCAGGTTGAGCCAGTCCCTGGAAAAGGACTTTATTCTTGGTAAAGTGGAAGGTCACTGATTGTATGAAACAAACAAAGAAAAAAGTAGAGGGTCAGCAAAAAAGAGGAGGCCTCTTAATGAGATGGATTGGAACAGTGGCTGCAATTATGGGCAGGAATGAGTAGTGTTCTGCTGTCCCTGGGTTACTGTGAGGAAGAACCACCTCAGTGGAACCTAACAACAACAGTAACAGTGTTAAATAGAAAGTACTGGAGCACCCAAGAGGGCTTAATAATACGCACCTCACAGTCCAGAGAACTCTGGTTTATATCGTGCTTAGGGTAATAGCAACTCTCCCTAGTCCAGCTTCTCCAGCTTCTGGATCTTGGTCGACCTGTCCTTCTGTGGATGGTGAACACGGTGGCCGGGCCTAGCACTTCCAAGGATTGCATTATGGGACAGCAGGAGCAGTCAGCTACAGGACCAGAGGAAACCTGCCAGCAACCAGTGCAGTAGCTGGTTCTAGTCGAAGATCTTCATCTCATGATAACCGAGTGGACTCCAGAGCTTTCAGGGCTGTGGTCTTCTGGAAGCAGATCACCAGACCTTTCTTCTGTTAACAACAGAGTGATTAGTCATTTGCAGTCCCCCCACCCACCCCCACCAGCAGCCAAGTAACTTCTTGGACTACTCAAGGATGGGGGGTATGGGTGGAATCTAATGTTTTGTAATCAAGTCCAAGTGATCTGAATCTGTTCTGTCATTTTCGAGGCCCTCTGCTCTTTACTCTCTTGCCTTGCTGCAGTCTGCTGCTGGGAGCAGAACTCACTTTCCTCCCCTGCTTCAATGTCCACCTTGGGAAGAGCTGCAAAGGAGGAGGGTTAGTGGAACTGCAAAGGAAGCAAAGGCTGAATAGTTGGCGTGGAGAGTAGAGAGTGAGGTGAGGGACTGGACAGTGGGGTGGGGTGTAGCAAGAGGTGCAGTGGGGAAGTATCTGCGACAAAAAATATAGTTCCGGCTGAGAACGAGAAGACAATCAGCTATATACTTGTCCACTGAGCCACAGCGCCGGTGCTAGCAAGGGTGAACAAGGACAAAGTCAGCAGCTGGTTGGTCAACTGTAAAGTGTAACACTTCTGCATGATGAAAGATCTTAAGAGCAAAAGGCAAAGGCACAGACGTAAAAGCAACATGATTATTACTAAGGTAAAGACTCTCCCTGTTGCTTTAGGCTGTTTGGACTTGGTTTAATTACTGGTTTGGATTTCATCAGGTTAAAAGATCAAATGACACAGTGGGTCATCAATAAACCTTCAAATTCCAGCCCCATTGTGTCATAGCTTAATAGAGATGCAGAGACTCTTAGATCTGGCAGGGACCTTGGTGTGAAACATCTGCAGAGTCCCTCGGCTCAACTATTTCCCACTGAAACTTCCAAAGGACCCCGCATGTTCAGAATCTGATCATGTCTCTGATGAAGGGTCTTCCTGGCTGCCTACCCCTTAGTTCTCAGGGACCTGGAGGCTGAGGCTCCTGCGCAGAAATTATCCTGATTTGAGATGAGTCTTTGCAAAGGATGCTGGGAAACACTGTCTAACTGAGGACCTGGAGGAAGCATTTGTAGGCTCCTGGCAGGCTTGTTTCCCTCTGCCTCCAGACTGTTCACAGGGTCACCCTGGCTGACTTGCTTCTGGGTGGGCCAATCAGCCATGATATGTTTAGGGGCTGGGCTTGAGTCCTGAATTTATCTCCTTTTTTGCATTATGACTGGACAAGTCTTGCACCAAAGTTGATGGTCTAGTTTGAATGCCGGCTCTGCCATTTTCAAGTTGTGTGACCTTGAGCAAGTTATAAATCTCTCTGTTCCTCAGTTTCTTCATCAGTAAAAGGGTGGAAATAATAATATCTTACTTAGGATTATTGTGATGAGTAAGTGATTAGGAGTATTGTGCTAGCGTGTGGAGCCCTCAATGCAGCGTCTGCCAAACAGTAAATACTGTATAGAACTGAGTCCTGTGGACGTCATTTGTTGGCTGCTCGCTCTACCTCCTTTTTTGCACTAGGCACGTCTGTGAAGTTCAGAACTCTGTCAGCAGCTCTGTCCCTAGCCGCACCCTCACCCCCATTCATTCCTCACAGTCTCCCTCTAACCTGCCTCCTGCTGGTACTGCTGCACTAAACTCCCCTCTGTATCCACGTTGTATATGATCTAATTCATATCCACCCCACCTCTCTCTTTCTCCTTTATCTCCCTCAAAGAGCAAGATTCTGCCTGTCTAGTGCTTGCCCTTCCTTTTTTTCTCCATAATCAGGTGGCAAAACCCCCAAACCCTAAAACCTAAAAATAAACTAAAAGTTACTGTCAAGTTAAAAAAAAAAGTGGTGAAAACTGTATGAAATTGTTAACTGCAGATTAGTAGGTAAACACAGGTATAGTAGGTAAGCACAGTAATCTGCCCCTGTGGGGGGCTGCCTGCTCCACCTCTGTGCCTCAGAACCCTCCCCACCTTCTCCCAGGCCATCTCCAGGCCTGCTTTCTCAGCCCTGTTCCCCACCCAGCCGGGGTAGTGGGCCTTTCCTGGGTTGTAGTCCTTCCCTTGGGGATGGCTGCAGATTTCAGAGTGGGCTTTCTTTCCAGTCCTCCTCACACTCTTGCCAGATTGTGATATTGACGACATCATGGGAATCCTTACCTGTTCTCTGTAGAGGTCGGTCCTCCCTTGCAGAGTTCAAGCTCAGCCATGCTGATTCCCACCCGGTGTAGCCCACTCTTTCTTACCCCTTATTCTCTCTTTTGTGCCTGTGCAAATCTTTCCCCTGATTCAGGACCAGGTCCAAACCTCACTTTCTTGAAACCTTCTCCAAGTATTCAGCCTCTAGGAGTGAGACCGTCCAAACCATTCCTATTACATTGACTGCCTCCTCTTGCTCATATGGTGCCTGGTGGGATTATGTCATTTTGAGGTCATGCACCCAATTGGAGCAACTTGTTTTTTAACTGGGAGCTCTGGTGACCTAGTGGTAAGAAGCTGTGTTGCAATCCCAAAGGCTTACAGTTCGAATCCACCAACTGCTCTGTAGGAGAAGATGAGCAAACTTCTCCTGTGTGATTAACTACCTCTGAAAACCCACAGCTATGGGTTGGTTCCCACTTGATGGTACACAACAACAAGTCTCGAAGGAGTTGCACTGTTAACCCCCAGGTGGTCCTCTCTGATTTAGATCCATTATCGGCTCCACAGAAGGCAGATGGACAATCTCTTCCTGCATGATTTATAGTCTAAGAAACTCAAGAGAGGGTCAGCTGTGTGTTGGTTCTGACTCAACAGCAATGAGTTGAAAAAAAAAGATAATTGTTTTATACACACTCTTGAGTCAGAATTGACCCATATTTTTCTGTGTATAAACACACACAAACATATACGTAGTACAAAGTATAGTTCAGTGCTCAATTGGTACTAGAAAGATTGGCAGTTCACACCTGCCCGGTGATGCATCACAAGAAAGGCCTGGTAATCTACTTTTGAAGAAGCATCTGTGGTAAATTTCATAGAGCAGTTCTACTCTGACATACATGGGTCTCTGTGGGTTGAAAATGTCTTGCTTGATGGCAACTTAAAAGTATGTTGTTGTTGTTGTTAGGTGCTGTCAAGGTGGAAGTGATTCATAGCTGACCCTCCAGTGGCTTTTTGGAGGCTGTAAATTGCAGGGGAGGAGATTGCCAAACCCTTCTGTTACAGAGTAGCTGTGGACTCAAACCACTTACCTTTGGATTAGCAGTGAAGCTCCTTACCATTGCCACCGGAACACCCTATCTATCTTTCTCTCTATATATAGCAAAGAGAGCTCTGTGACTTATCGGTATGGAGTTGCACTGTCGACCAAAGGCAGGTGGTTCAAACCCACAGACTTCTATGAGCAAGAAAGATGGGTGATTTACAGACTCTTTAAACATGCTAGAAGATCAGCTGTAAGGCAGTTTCAGTTAGACAGCATATACCACCACCACCAACACCAACTATATACCAAAAATAAGGTACATTTTCATCATGTTTACATGTACAGCTGGATGACATTGATCACGTTAAACACACTGTGCAACCATTACCACACCTGGTCCCACGTTTTGCCGTGCCTTTTCACAGGAACTTGGTGTCTCCTAAGCAGTGTGGGTTCTTTCTCCCTCTTTTCCACCCCTAACTTGATTCTTGAGGAAAGGCACCCATTTTGCACTTACCTAGCTTTCCCAGTGCTCCCTAGGCACGCAGCACACAGTAGGCGGCCATCAGGTATGGGCTGCGTGAAGGCATCTGGCAGGGCTGGGTGGTGCGTTGGTGGGGCGACTCTTCTATGATTAGAAACATGTTCCTTGACTCTTAGGGGGGAGTATCAAACATAAGTAACCCAAGGCAATGCTTCAAACTCAGAAAGTTGGCTTATTTTTTTCATGTCTGAGGCCTAAGGTGCTAAAATAAACCTTAACTACATTTTGTTCCCCTTGTTCTCCCTTTCCTTGCCTCCCTGATCAGCATGGATTCTAGAACATGAAAATTTAAAAAGTTCCAACATATCAGAAGAGACTGGGACATTATGATCCTAAGCGTCCAGAGGCTCGTTTGGTAGAAACAGCTTGATTGTTGTTGTGCTTAGAACTGAGTGTTGCTCATGGCTGAATATCGTTCTGGAAGGTGTCTCCTGAGTGGCCATCCCCTGGGCATATTCAAGCAGCTCCAAGTGGAAAACCACAGACATGTCCATGCAGTCCAGACAGCTGAAAAGACCACTGCAGGACACTGGCAACCAGGCCCAGTTCCTATAGAGACCCTGGGACCAGTCCTTATTGCAGGCTGACCCCTCCTGTGTCAGCACATAGCTGGGAGACTACGGTGAAAATTCTCTTGAAAGATCCCTGTCTTGAACTAGGAAACATTTCAGTTTCAACAAGAGCCAAGGCCTTCCTGGAATTTTCTTTTAAAGCCCCAGTACATAACCCTACTTTACCTCTGCTGGGATGGTTTGGAATTGACAACCCTTCATGCTTTCTCTTTTAACCAAAAAACACCGCCCTTGTTGGTGGGCGAGGCGGAATGAATGGACACAAGGAAGGTATTGCGAATGGCTTTGGAAATGGCAAAAAATGCCTTTTATTTTGTCGTTTTTCTGGAAAGGTCAAATAATTGAGAAAACGTCCTCGATGAGGAGTGAGGCTTAGGGTTTACAAAAAAGCACACTTTGTTGATAAAATATGAACTGTTTGAAAGATTTATAAGAGTCTAAAATCCTGCATAGCCCTTCAGAATTCGAAGCAGCAGGAAACCACTGTGATATTTTTAAAACAAGTATTTATAAAAGTAATTGGGTACTCTTGATGTGGAATAAGGAGGGGGGGGGGAAAGGCTGCTCAGGAAGCTATATTGGACTTGACATAAAAGCGAGGTATGTAATTTAGGAGCAGAAAGGGAGAGGAACGTGGACACACAGTACCTGTGGGCCGAGTGCTGAGTGGCTGGCAGGGAGAACAGCCAGCTCCCCTGGACGAGCAGCCCCCATCCCAGGCCGTCAGGCAGTGCCCAGGTGTCTCCACGAATGTCTAAAGCCCCTGCCTCAAGTTCTAAGGCCCTCTCTCAAACTGATTACATGCAAAGGGGACAGAAAACACATGTTTCTGAGAACACTTTGGTTAAAATTAAAATGTGGCAGGGACCATGCCAATAATTTACTTGAGAATATCCGAACCAGATGCTGCTAGCCCGTAATTCCGAGTAATTTGCCAAAATTATGTATTTACTTTAATCTCAGTGATGGAGTTAAAATATGCAAGGTTTTTTGTTATTTGTGATGCAAAAAAAAATCTGATGAGACTTCAGTTAATGTAAGATGGAGAGTTAGCAGGGTGTTCACTAACCCTGGCTCCAGCGTGGTTAATGCAGCGGCTATCAGAAATAGAACCTCCAAGTGTAATATGTCCTAGGAAGGCAAACAGAAAAGAATGCTGGGTAGAACAGTACTTCAGGGAATGGCAATGTTGCATTAATATAGTGTTTCTGCTGGTGACAGAGTCCCAATTTCCGAGTGGTTCCCACTTGTGGCATTTTCCTCTTGATTATGTGATGATGTTGGGGGCCAAAAAAAAAAAAGGTGTTTTTAGTCTGCTATCTGTATATCTGTCCTCTGTACCATAAATGAATTGAATGGTAGGGTGACTGATCAGTAGATCTTTTTTCTATTCTTGTTCACTCACCATCTAACCAGAGAGAGGCAATTTTATGTATTGGGCAAGGATGCAGGCTATGGAGCCAGAACGCTTTGGTTCAAATTCTGGGTGGGCCACATCCTAGCAATGTGCTGTTGAGAGTAGTTGTTTAAGGTCTTTGTGATTTGCTTTCTCATCTGTAAAATGGATGTGTAATAATAGTGTCTACTCTGCAGAGTTACTGAGAGGATTACATGAATTAATATGAGCTAAGTTCTTAGGCAGCTCTGGTGGAGTAATCTTGAGACCATTTTGAAGTCACTGTATCAATCCTCCTGGTTGTGGGTCTTCCTCTCTTTCACTGACTCTCCACCTTCCAAAACATGATGTACCTCTTCAATGAATAGTCTGTTATAGCAACATGCCTGAAGTATGTAAGATGAAGCTTTATCACCTTTGCCTCCAAGGAGCACTCTGGCTGCACCCTCTCCAAGACATATTTGTTTGATTTTTTTTTTTTTGGCAGCCCATGGGATATTCAGTACTCCTCTCCAATAAATACCACAGCCCAAAGGCATCACTTCTTCTGTCATCCTTATTTATTGTCCAGCTCTCTGATGCATCACAAAGGATTTAAAATACTACAGCCTTCATCAGGTAGGTGCATCTTAATCCTTAATAATTGCTCCTCAATACTTTGGAGAGGTCTCTGACTGCAGACTTTCCCAGTGCATTGAGTCTTCTGATCTGACTGCTTGTACCAAAGGTGTTGATTGTGGATCTAAGTAAGATGAAGTTCTTGACAGTTTCAACCTTTTCTCCAACTATAATTATGCTGCCTATCAGTCCAATGGTGAAAATTTTTCTTTTCTTGGCATTGAGATGCAATCCGTACTGACGACTGTATTCTTTGATCATATGCAGCAAGTACTTCAAGGACTCAATTTCAGCAAGCAAGGCTGTGTCATCTGTATAATAAAAGTTATTGATGAGTTTTCCTCTGGCCCTGATACCACATTCTTCTTCATAGAATCTAGTTTCTTGAATAATTTGCTCAGCATACAGATTGAGTAGGTATGGATACAGAATGCAACACTGCCACACACCTTTCTTAATTTTTAATTATGTACTATTCTTTTACTTTGTTCACACAACAACTTCTTTTTTTTTTTTTTGCAATAACTTGTTGGTCTAGGTATAGATTTTGCATGAGCACAATTAAATGTTCTGTGATTCCCATTCTTCTCAATATTAGCCATAAATTGTTATGATAGACTCAGTCAAATGCCTTTGCTTGCACAGTCAATAACATATAAATAGACATTCTTCTAGTATTCTTTATTTTCAGACATGATCCATCTGACATCAACAATGATATCTCTAGTGACAGGGCTTCTTCTAAATTCAGCTTGAACTTCTGGCTGTTCTCTATTTACTGTTCTAGGCGTAGTTTATTTTTATACACTTTATTTTATAGAGTAATTTTATTTTCATAGAAAAATTATGCAGAGAAGCACAGAGTTCCATATACTTATTCCTCCCTGTACACTGTTTCACCTTTTTATGGATTGAAGTGGGTCCCCTAAAATATGCATTAAAAATCATAATATCTGTGCCTGTGGTTATAATCCCATTTGGGAATGGGTTGTCTTTGTTATGCTAATGAGACAGGACTACTGAAAGGTGTATTTTAAGGCAAACTTTTATAAAAGCAGATTAAGGATTCTAAGGTGAGGAAAAAGAGCTATTGCCCACCATGAAGACAGACCAGGAACAGAAGCTCAGAAGAGATAAGGACCTTTTTCCAGAGGGAAAAGCTTTTCCCTATAGCAATACCCTAAATTTGGACCTCCCAGCCTCTTAACCTATGAGAAAATTAATCTCTCTTAAAGCTACCTACTTGTGGTCTTTCTAGTGTTCTATTAGCACCAGATTAACCGAAATACCAGTTATTAACATTTTACATTGATGGGTCCATTTGTTATAATATTTGATTCAATGCTGTTGACACGTTACTGTTCATAGTTTCTATTAGGCTTCATTCTTTGTCTGTTATGGGTTTTAATAAATGCACACTCATATATAATATCATGCACAATAGTTCCACTGCCCTAAGAATTACTGTTTATTATCCCTCTCCTTCTGCCCCATATCTGTTCTTCCTACCCTGGCAGCTTCTTTAGGTCACTTTGAGATGTCATAGATGGGAACAGAGGATGGTAGCCTTTCAGTCTGCCATCAAGTTCCAATGCACTTGGACCCCACAGACTACACAGTAGAACTGCTGCACAGGGTTTTCTGGGGTTCCTTCCTCAGCCCTGCTGCGTGGGCTGAGAATACACTGCTTGTGTCACACAGAGTCCTCTGTCCAGAGCAGATGCCAATGGAGTATCTATGGCATGACGGAACGATTCTGGCTCCGAAAAGCACGTTTGACACTCACTTTCCTGTGAACCCTTCTCTCTTTTCTCTGCTTGTAATAACCATCCCCCTGCCTTTCCCTTGCACCTGTGTCCCACCTGACAATCCCTCTTGGCTCTCAGTGAGTGGCAGGAAAATGTTCCCTCCCGAGCCCTACCCCCATCTCTCATCATGCTTTGTGTCAGCTCTCAGTGGACCTGTTCTTATTCTGCAATTTAACTTTATTTCTGTAAAGAATTGACGCCTTCTTCTGGCTACTTAAAAAAGAAATAATCTGGAGAAATAATAGGCAGTCACCAAAGGACAGATATTACACAGTTCCACTTATGTGAAATAGGCACATGTTTAGAGACTAAAGAGTGGCTCAAAGGATTTACTCTTAACAAAGTTAACCCTATAGGCAGCTCTACTGTGTCACATGAGGCTGTTAAGAGTTGAAAAGAACCCAATTGAAGAATGGGCACAGGATGTGAACAGACACTTCACCAAAGAAGACATTCAGATGGCTAATAAACACATGAAGAAATGTTCAAAATTTCTAGCTCTAAGAGAGATGCAAATCAAAATAACTATGAGATATCATCTCACCACAGTAAGAATAGCAAAATTTAACAGAACAACAAACAATTAATGCTGGTGAGGTTGCAGAGAAACTGGAACCCTTGTTCACTGTTGGTGGGAGTGTAAAATGGTGCAGTCACTATGGAAGGCTGTATGTATGGTGCTTTCTCAAAAAGTTGCAAATACAAATACCATTTGACCCAGGAATTCCACTACTGGGAATATACCCTAAAGAGACCATAACTGACATCCAAGCAGATATATGCACAGCCATGTTTAGCATGGCTTTGTTCACAGTAGCAAGGAGTTGGAAACACCCAAGTGCCCATAAACAAACAAATGGATAGAGAAGCTGTGGTATATTCACATGGTGGAATACTATGCTGCATTGAAAAACAAAGAATTCATGGAATATTGTACAAAATGAGTGACTCTGGAGGACATTATGCTGAGTGAAATATCTCAGTCACAAAAGGACAAATATGGCCTAGTGCCACTGTTGTAAAACGGGACTGACATCAGAGTTAGGGAAGAGCCTGAGAAAGATGAGATAAATAATGTATATTGCACTTAAACAGATGAGGGAGAAAGAAAACTTTTTAAAAGGGATATATGATTGGCAGGCTGTCTTTGGCCCCTGGCCCAGGGTGAACCATCACGGCCCTCTGCTCGGGGCGGGATGTCTTTGGCCCCCGGCTTGGGGTGTGGCACTCAGGGTGAGCTCCTCAGTCCCCAGATTGTGCCATCTGACCCCTGGGTGGGGGAAAAAATTCCTAGAGTATCCAGAGAATTTTATCTAGGCTACATTCCGCCATCCTCTTCCCCAGTAAATCTGAAAGTAACACCCCCAAAGACCTTTGCAACTCACAAGTTTGTGCTCTCTAGGTTTGCTCCCTTTCCTATAAGTAACCCTAACAACTGAGTTTTACTCCAGACCAGATCCTGAACCCAGTGCCAGTGACAAAAAGGAAATACAACTGCCAACTAAGGAAGCAAAGGAGGACGGATCCTCTGGGTTCAACCAGCCATCCACACTGGACCCACCTGGGAAAACATTTTGCACTCCAGAGGGGAGCAAATGTCAGGAAAACATCTTCTAACAGAACAAGAAGGCAAGCAGCTTTAACCCAACACCACCAGTAAGGTGAAAAAGTGTCCTCCCTTTCCCCCTTTACATCTACGCCCCTGTTCAGCATGAAGAAGCCAGAGAGTCTGCATCCAGTTCCCAAATCAATAAGACAGTTGGTTTAATCACCATTGGAATATGCTTACCATTCCCCTGTAGCATCTGGTCCCCACTGGATTCTTTTCATTTCCTTCACCTGCTCCCCCCTCCAACCAAATTGTACAGCTCTGAAACTGAACCCCTGCAATTTTCATCCCTGCCCATCCTCACCCTTCTGCCCCCACCCCTCACCTCTTTGTACCCCCAATATGTTTTTCCTAATAAAATTTAAAAAAAAGGAAAAGAAAAGGGATATATGATTAGGTATTATTGTCATGACAAGTGTCCAGAATGAAGGCTGCATAGTGGAGTGGACTTGGGGGGAGGGATTGTATAACAATGAAAGGATTTTTCTTTTACTTTTCAGAGAGAAGAGTAAATTGGGGGTGGGGAACGGGGTGGACAGGGAGAAAAGTGCAAAATGAATGACTGGAAACCCTAAGTTTCTGTAAACTTTCATTGAAATTAAACAAAAAAAAGGAAACAAAAACAGTTGAAAATAGACTTGATGGCACGTTACCACAATGGCAATATGCATACAATGGAATATTGCTCAGTTACAAGGAGACAGGGAATCTCCATACATGCTGTAACCATGGGTGAATCTTGAAAACATTATGTTGTTGTTATGTGCAGTCAAGGTGCCTGTGATCCATAATGACACTTTTGTACAGCAGCTTTGAATGCTGCCCTGTCCTGAGCCCGTCTCACTGACTCCAATACACCAATCCCTATTGCCCCAGTTACTGTATCAATCCATCTCATCTGGGGTCTTCACCCTTCTGAGCATGATGTCCTTCTCCAAGGATTAGTCTCTCCTGACCACGTGCACGAAGTATGTGAGACAGAGCATCAAAATCCTAGCCTCCAAGGAGAATCTTGGTTTCACTCTCTCCGAGACAGACCTATTTGCTTTCTTGGCAGTCCATTGTATGTTCAAGACTCTTCAACACCACAATTTGAAGGCATCGATTCTTCTTCTGCCATCTTTAGTCATTGTCCAGTTTTTCAGATGCATAGCAAGTAATTGCAAAGACCATGGCCTGGATTAGGCACACCTTAGTCTTTAGACTGACATTGTTGCCTTTCAGTACTCTGGAGAGGTCCCTGACAGCAGATTTTCCCAGTACTCTGGAGAGGTCCCTGACAGCAGATTTTCCCAGTATGGTTCATCTTTTGATTTCCTGAGTGCTGGTGCCAAGAGTGTTGATTGTGGAGCTGAGCAAGCTGTAATTGTTAGGAGCTGAGCAAGCTGTAATTGTTCACAACTTCAATCTCTTCTCCATCTGTCATGGTGCTACCTAATAGCCCAGCGGTGAGAATCTGTCTTCTTGATGTTGTGCTCCAATCTATATTGACGACTACAGTCCTTGACCTTTTGCAGCAAGTGCTTTAGATACTCCTCAGTTTCAGCAAGCAGGGTTGTGTCATCTGCATAAGGCAGTTTGTTGATGAGTCTACCTCTAATCCTGGTGCCCCCTTCCTACTCATAAAGCCCAGCCTCCCAAATATCTGTTCTGAGTATAGACAGGATGCATTCCTGATGCACTCCTTTCCTGATTTTAAATCATGCAGTTTCTTTATTCTATTTTGAGGACTGCTTCCTGGTCCAAGTATAGGTTTCACATGAACACAATTAAGTGTTCTGGGATTCCCATTTTCCTCAAGGTTAGTCACAATTTGTTGTGATCCATGCATTTATGCTGAATGCAATAAGTCAGACACAAAAAGAACAATACTTTATGAGCCTACTTATCTCAAAATACACAGAGATCAAAGTGGGGGTGGGGTAGGGGAAAGGGAGTCATTGTTTGGGAGACACTGATGGTGGTTAATGGTGGTGGAATAATTGGAATAGGATTGTGGTGATGGTCACACATGATGAATGGAATCAGTGTCACTGAACTGTACATGTAAACACTACTTAATTGGCAAAAGGTTTGTTATAGATTATCCTTTAACCACAATTTAAAAAAAAAAGAAACAACTCAAAAGACCCAAATGACCCATTGGTTCCATTCTTGCAATTTGCTCTCCTTTTTTTCTTTTTTTAACAATTGGCACCATTGTGTTGGCAAAGATCCCAGAGTTTTCTGGCTTTAAAGATTAGATCACGATCTCCCTGGAGGGGCATAACTTGCATACAACTGTTGCATAGCTTGGCCCTCTGATCTGCAGGAAGAAGCAGCTTTTTCTAGCTCTTTCCCTTTGGACTTGTTTTCTGTGCCTTTCCCACTTTCACGCAGAGGTGAGGCATCCAGAAAGCTACTCCTGCATTGCATTTTGATTGGGAAAAGCTGCAGAAGCGATTTTGTTCAGTGAAGCTTTTTTCCTCAGTGCGGGCGTTCTTTGGAGATACTGCGGCTTCATTTCCAGACACCCAATAAAGTGTATCTCGCAATCAAATGAGTCACAGGAATCTTTTGGTTTCCCAGTGCATATAAAAGTTATGTTTATACTACACTGTAGTCTATTAAGTGTGTAATACGTTTGAACTATCGTGAGAATTACGAAAATGTCACACAGAGACATGGGGTGAGCACACCCTATTGGAAAAAGGGTTTTGATAGACTTGCTCAATGCAGAAGTTGCTGCGAAGCTTCAATTTGGGGGAAAGAAAGCACTATCTATGAAGCGCCGTAAGATGAGGTGTGCCTGTACTTGTGTGTTCCTGCAATTTCAGCAATAGAATTAGGCTTGAAGCAAGGGTGTGCCATCGTCACAGCAGGGAGGGACTGCTGTGGAAACTGGGGTTAAGTTGTGCACCCATCAGAAGGAGGAGCCCTAGCAGGAAGGGCTGGAGCGTTAGCCTGGCCTCTGCCACGGTGCCCCCTCGGCCCTGCTTGTCAGAGGACAGCCACGGACCTCTGAGCATCTGCAGGAGTGGGAATAAGCAGCCTTCTTTCCCTTTTTAAGTCTCTGAGGAATGTGGGAGAGGCGAGTCCTCACACCAGACTGGCCACCAAACTGCTCCTCTGGCCATTCTGCCGCCAGCCTGGCCACAGTCCTGCTTGCAGTCAGTTTGTCAACACCTCAGACTGAGCCCCTCTGTCCACTCGGCTGTGTGGATGCTGGGGAGACAGAGCAGGAGGCATCTGCCTTCACTTAGAGCCCAGGTTTGAGGGCTGGGCCTACCGTGGAGGCTGCTTATTTTCGCTGAGGAGTTTTGCTGGCAATTAGGCCAGATTGATGAGGAAAACACTGCTGGTGATGGTTTGGGTACTCAGGCTTCCTGAGGGTGTGGCTACTCTCACACACACACACACACACACACACACACACACACACACACGTGGGCATCTGTAGGCATGCGTCTTGTGCACGCGCACCCCCCCCCCGTGTGCACACATACACATGCACACATCCATTCATGCTCGCATACATGCCCACGCATGCAAACACAAGCATTCCACATGCGTGAACCTGCATGCATACATACACTTCTCATGCACCTGCATATATGCAATATAGCAGATCCACACAAAGTGTGCACATTTGCAGATACTCAAGTCTGCGTGCCCATGTATGAGTGCACACCCACATAAGGTACATGCTCACGTACACACACAGACACGTAGACTTCACACAGTTCCTTTATTAAGAACGACGAGCAGGAACATCAAATAACACCCTATTTATAGAATGACATCTAGCAAAAATTAATGCGTAAACGACACTCTCACGTCTTATATACTTTTCTCCCCACTCCTTAACCATTTATACTTCTTGTTTTAACTACTGATTATTCTCTGTTTTCCATTCTGCTTTAAGGAGAGAGGCCAGTACTCCCTCTCACTGTTCCTTTGGCATTGAAACCTGCTCTTGCTTCTCACCCCTGGCTCTCTGTGGGGGAAGAAGGCTCTCGAAGCCCACCAGATCAGGGAGTGCAGCTTTGTGGATGAGTGTGGTATCTGGAGTCAGGCTGTCTGGGTTCATGGCCCAGCTCTGATGCTTATCAGCCAAGTGACCTGGGGCAGGTCACCCATTTCTTTGCTTCATTTCCTTGTCTATACAATGGGAATGGTAGTAGCACTAAGGAGCCCTTATGGAGTAGTGTAATATAGCAGGTTGTTTACTGTAAGTTCAAAAGTTCAAATCCACCAGTCACTCCTCAGGAGAAAGATGAACTCTCTCCTTCTCTTAAGATTTACAGACTTGAAAATCTAGTAGAGGGTCCCTATGAATAAAAACAACCTCAACACCAGTGAGTTTCTGAGTCAACTTTTTCAAGGTGTTGAGAGAAGATTAAATCTGGAGCCAAGTTCCTGGTCCTTAGTAACCACTGCCTTGGAATCCAGTGGGTTTCTGTGGCTGTGTTAACAGAGGAGACTGCCCATCTTTCCCCCTTGCAGTGGCTGGTGGGTTTGAACTTCTGACTTTTCAGTTGGCAGCCTGATTCACTAGGTACTATGACATTGGGGCACCTTTGATACATAGTGAACACTTGATAAATACTGGGATTTACTAATTTACCCCTGGTTCTATTGTCCTATAGACACTCATCTCAGTTTTCACCTTCTTGCCCTCAAGCACCCAGGCTTTGTATGAAACCATCTGTCTGTCTCATGTGGAGTTGGAGAAGAGGGAGCCAGCAAGACTACATGCTGGCCCCACGCTCCTTTCTCTAATCCTGGGGCTTCTGCTACCTGTTTCTGTCTTCACCTCTGTGAACTAGAGTGGGGATTATGCCTAATTTACATCACAGGGTTTCTTAGCAACCCTCACTAATATAGGATTAGGTGCAAAAATACTTTTGGTTAGAACTTCAAACATCTTAATTTATTATAGATCATAGCTTTAAAATATAATTATGTTGATCCTCCGTCCCCCATTTCAAAAGCAATACAGAGTCATGGTAGAATATTTAAACACTCAGAAAGAAGGTTAGAAATTGCCCTTCTATTAGCATTTTGGTATATGTTCTCCCAGGGGTGTGTGTGTGTGTATGTGTGTTGTTATGTGCCATCAAGTCACCTACGATTCATAGCGACCCTGTGTACAGCAGCTCTGAAGCCTGCGCTGTTCTGAGCCAGTCTCACTGACTCTGACTCACTAGTTTACATTGCCCTAGTTACTGTATCAATCCATCTCATCCAGGGTCTTCCTCTCCTGGGCTGTAGCTCCACCCTTCCGAGCACGATATATTTGATATGAAATTGGAATTGTACTATGTAACCTTTCTTGTAGACAGCTTTTTTCCCATTTTACACTGTCCATGCATACTGTGTTAAAATAATTTTTCAGAAGAACAGAAGTTCGTAATTAGGTATTTAGGTGCCTTCTCCATACTCAATACCTGGCTCAAGGTGTCTGTAGTCCTGGTGGAGATGATGAAGACATGAAAGCAAGGACCAGCTGGTCTGTCTGGCACCTGGGAGGGCACACCTGTGAGCACCTGGAGCCCAGGCCCTGGCTGGAGAGGGGGCGGGGCTGGAGACTGCAGTTGGAATGTGGGTGGGAAAAGCAGGGCTTCCCACTGGCTCAGTCTAGTGCAACCCCTGCTGATAATTTGCATTTCTACCCCAGAACACTGAATCTATGTTTATCTGTAGCTCAGGATCACCTGAAGATCTATAAGAATCAATTAAAGTGTAGATCTTTTTTCAGTAAGTCTGAGGTAGAAATTGAAATTTTTCCAGGATCTGAACCAGCGTGGAAGCCCCAGGGAAAGCATCCTCCTCAAACCTAGTTTTCCCTACTTCAAACAGAGGTGGCTTAAGGCCATGTGCAAAGGCTTTGATGGGCAGCTCCTTGTATAATTGACGCTGCATTTCCGAAGCCAAGCATTCACCAGTTGCTACATGAGAAAAGGACGGGCAAACTCCTCTCATACGAGTAACTGACTCTGAAAAGCTGCTGGAGGGTCAGCTATGGATCAGTTCCTACTGAGCGGCACACAGCAACAACAACAGGTCAGTTACAGACACAGCTGTTAGGCCTAACAGCTAGGATGGGGGAGCTAGGCATCCAGCAGGGATGGGAGGCCTCCCTCTCAGCGAGTGGTTAAGTGGTTAAGCTAAATTAACCCAGAGCTGCTACTAATTGGCCTGTAACAGTGGGTAAGTTGCTTATTTTTTCTCTTTGTCTCAGTTTCTTCCCCTTCAAAAGATAGATTCTGCCTTTGTGGTCTAGTTAGCAAGGAGTTTAGCTGCCAACCCCTCACAAGTGGTTTGAATCCACCAGCTGCTTCTCTGGGGAAAGATGAGCAATCTCTTCCTGTGTGATTTACAGCCTGTGAAAACCCATTGGAGGGTCAGTGATGAGTCAGTTCTGACTCAGTGCCAGAGAGAGTGAGTAAATAATGGAAGTGTGTGAACTACACAGACAGGTACAGAAAACCCACGGATTAGTGTCCGGATGATAGTAAGTACGGCAAGGACATATTGTTGTAGGGTAGTGATTATCAACCCGGGCTGCACATTAAAAATTCTTGGAAGAGCTGGGAAAGAAAGATACTGGCAGCTGGGCCCTCCACCTACCCAGTCCAGCTGAATCCGAACCTCTAGGAAGGAGGAAGGCAGCAATGTTTCTAAAAAGGCCCCTGCCCCTGCCCCAATTCCCCTGCCCAAGGCATTTTAAAAAATTTTTTTGATTATTTGTGTGTGTGTGTTTAAAATTTATTATTAATTTCAATGAAAATTTACAGAGACTTTGGATTTCCATTCATTCATTGTTGTACTTTTCTTCCCTTCCAATCCTCCCCCCCTAGTACAATACCCTCTTGGAAAAGTAAAAGAAAAATTCTTTCATTGTTTTACAAACCCTCCCCCAGCTCCACTCCACTATGCAGACTTCGCTCTGGACTCAAAATACCTAATAACATATTCTTAAACAGTTTTCTCCCTCATCTGTTTCAATGCAGTATACATTATTGAACCCATCTTTCTCAGTGTCCTCTCACCCTGAGGTCAGTCCTGTTTTACAACAGTGGCACCATGCAGTATTTGTCCTTTTGTGACTGAGATACTTCACTCAGCATAATGTCCTCCAGGGTCACCCATTTTGAATAATATTGAATGAGTTCCTTGTTTTTCAATGCAGCGTAGTATTCCATTGTGTGAATAGACCACAGCTTCTCTATCCATTCGTTTGTTGATGGGCACTTAGGCTGTTCCCTACTCCTTGCTATTGTGAACAAAGCCACGATAAACATAAGTGTGCATATATCTGCCTGGAGGTCAATTATGGTCTCTTTGGGGTATATTCTCAGTAGTGGAATTGCTGGGTCAAATGGTATCTCTATTTGCAACTTTTTGAGAAGGCGCCATACCTCCTTCCACAGTGGTTGCACCGTTTTACACTCCCACCCAAAGCATTTTTAATGTTCTGTCAAGGTTGAGAGTATTTCTAGATAAGAAGGAGGGCTTTGAGGACTGTGGTGGACACCTGGGAGTTACCTAAGGAGAGGCCTGGGTCAGTTCTGACAGCCTGAAGCTATACCATGCATTGTTCTCCTGGTCTGCTAGAGTGCTGGAGTACCCAAGAAGCTTGAAACAAAGGAATGATTCTGGGTTTGGTTCCTGGATATTCTTATTTAATGAGTCTGCCACGGGAATTCAAAGTCTAGGCTGTAATATGCTTCTGTGAGGCCAGCATCACTATAGAAACCCTGTGAAACAATTCTAGAAGTGGGGTCAGCAACTAGTTTGGTATACTTATTATTTATACACCTAAGCTTATTATATAATTATTATAGTTTGGTCAAATGTGTGTGGATAAGAATTATAATGACAGCTCAATACAGAAGAAAATTTTTTCATAGTCAGAGGAATAGTCACAGGAAATTAAAAAGAAAAGATTTTAATTTATATACATTTTTTCCTTGCATAGAATTATGGTAGTGATAAATAAAGACTTTCTAGCATCAGCTCAAATTAGAATACAATTCTTGGAGCAAAGTAATATAGAAATATGATTTCAAGGAGGAAAATGAAAAATACACAACTTCTGACTCATAGAGAAGAGTTTGTTCATGTGTTTTGTTTTTTTTTAAATAGCTGATGGTGGGTATCAAATGACTCTGGCCTTTAGATTCCATTAGCACACTTTCCAAGGATGATGTAACAGTGTTATTTATAAAATGTCAATATTTACAATACAGTGGAAATGGTATCCTTTGAACTATTTAAACTTAGGATGAAAATTTTAGCTATCAATTTACAAACTTGTAAGGAGCTACATGAAGTAGGAAATAGTTTTAGGGGGTGTCATTGATTGAATTCTGTCTCCCCCTCCAAAAAATGTGTTGGGATATAGTGTTGAAACTACATCAGGATCTTCATGACTTGATAACCAAGTAGTTGCAAAAGGATTAAGTGTGGAAAGCAACATAGTCCTGAGCAAATCTAAGAGGAGTTTCCCTAAGGTGTGGCCTGTAACACCTTTCATCTCACTGGACATGAAAGGGGAGGAAAGCAAGCAAGAGGGGAACCTCAATACTATCAAGAGAGAATTTCCAGGAGTGGAGTGAGTCCTCTCAGACTCAGGTTTCTGTGGAGGAAGCTCCTTGGCACTGGGAAAGATTGAAACATATGAAGATCTGCAAAAGCTTACACAGGCTGAAAGGAACAAGAACCTTCCTCCAGAACTAACAGAGAGCAGGCCTTCCTCTAGAGCTGGTACCCTGAATTTGGACTTCTAGCCTTCTAAATGTAAGAGAATAAATTTCTGTGTGCTATAGCTATATTACTCTCTCTGCATACCTGTTCAATCTATATGCTGGGCAAATTATCTGAGAAGCTGGACTCCGTGAAGAGGAGTGTGGCATCAGGATTGGAAGGAGATGATACAGCCTTACTTGCTGAAAGTGAGGAGGACTTGAAGCACTTGTTGCAGAAGATCAAGGAATGCAGCCTTCTGTATGGATTGCATCTCAATATCAAGAAAACAAAGATTCTTTACCACTGGACCAGTAGGCAGTGTCATGATGGATGGAGAGGAGATTGAAACTCAATGCTTCATCTTACTTGGATCCACAATTAACACCCTTGGCACGAGCATTTAAAATATAAGGAGGAAGGCAGCAATGTTTCTAAAAAACACTCCTCTCTTACTTCCCCCATACCCCAAGGTAGTTTTAATGTTCAATCAAGGTTGAGACTATTTCTGCATAAGAAAGAGATCTTTGAGGACAGGTGGTAGACAATTTTGGAGTTGCCTAAGGAAAGGCATGGTATCACCTTCTGAAACAAAGACTTTCCTCTAGGAAAAATCTATAATTAGGGACCTTTCCAAAATTTTGAGAAGTAGTGATGTCAGCCTAAGAACTAAGGTGCATCTAATCCAGGCCATAGTCTTTTCGAATGCTAGCTATATATCTGAGACCTGGACAATGAATAAGGATGACAGAAAAAAGAATTGGCGCCTTTGAGCTGTGGTGTGGGAGAAGAGCACAGGACATCCCGTGGACATCCAAGAAAACAAATAGGTATATCTTGGAGAGGGTGCAGCCAGAGTGCTCTTTGGAGGCAAGAATGACGAGGCTGCACCTCACATACTTTGGGTATGTGTTAGAAGGTGCTATTCCTTGGAGGACAGGATATTGGGAAGGGTGGATGGTCGACAAAGGATAGGAAGACCCTTAACCAGGTGGACTGACAAAGTGACTGCTGCAATGGGCTCTCGCATGTCAGGAAGTGTGAGGATAATGCAGGATGGAACAGGGTTCAGATCTTTAGTTCATGGGATCACCATGAGTTGTGCCTTACTTGAAGGCGCCTAACAACAACAACAACAAGGCCATCTACTTGTATATCTGTTATAGCAGCATTAAATAATGAAGATGAGGGTTTATAGAAGTTTAAAGTGATTTGAAGACCACTTGCCCTATGACAACTTGCATATATAGGTGCTGCTTAAAATATATTTGTAGTTGAGAAGGGATTTAAGTAAAGTTCGTAAAACATTAGCAAAAATAAAAGTGATTAGGTAGGCTTTCCATTTGAAAGTTTAACAAATAAGAATTATTGATGCTTTGATGTGTGCTCTTGAGAGCTGACATTAATGTGAGCATCTCTGGGGACTCTGGGATTTGAAGGTATCATTTGCAGATATCTTTAACAAACAGAAATGTATTCTCTTGCAGCGTGTTGTTGTTAAGTGCCATCGAATCAACTATGACTCATAGCCACTTGAGGAACAACAGATCTGCACCTAATCCTCTCCTACACCATCCTCACTGATGAATTCTAGCCCATTGTTACTGTGTTAATCTATCTTGGCGAAAGTCTTTCTCTCTTTCTCTGACCCTCTACCTTTGTCAACATGATGGACTGGCCCCTCCTGGCAATATGCTCAAAATATGTCCGATAAAGTTTCATCTTCCTTGTCTCTGAAAGAAAGAAAGAAAAAAAGAGAAAAAAATCTTCAAAAGTTCCAGGATGGAGTTAAAGCTGTAACAAGAACCCTTTTCTTAAAATTCCTAAGAGAAACTCTCTTGTCCTTGTACTCCTCTTGTGAACTAGCCAAGGCTGGTTCCTGACATGCTATCATCCTCTGAAACAAAGATCTTCCAAAATCCTCAAGTCTTACCCGCCTCCTTTTAAGCACAGGTCAAAATAGCAAACTAGGTAGGAACAAGACGGTGAGGTCAAAACTCTTGACCAGGCAGCGCAAAAAAGCTGCTGCCAGATGGGAGAACGCTGCCGCCAGACGGGGTTCCACCGCGAGAGGGGCCTGGAAGAGACCTGGGAAGAACAACAGCCAGCCACCTACTGCGGAACTCCAGAGGAGCGAAGACTGTGAGACCACAGAGGAAGGAAGACTACCCGACACTGTGTGACCCCCCTGCAACCCACACCTGTGTGACCCTTAACACACAGGGTGCTGCTGCATAAACCCCCAGCAGCGCCCAAGCCCCGCCCCCACCTCTTGGTGATAGTATCCAAGCCCTGCGCTCCTTACCCCCCAGTCCCTTGCTTTCCT
>NW_006399783.1:13997314-14004387 GCF_000299155.1 Elephantulus edwardii
AGAGCAATGGTGTCTCTCTGGAGACTAAGGTGCGCCTGATACAGGCCATGGTCTTTGCAATCACTTGTTATGCATCAGAGAGTTGGACAATGACTAAGCAGGATAGAAGGAGAATTGATGCCTTCGAGCTGTGGTGCTGGAGAAGAGTATTGAGGGTACCATGGACTGGTAGGAAAACAAACATTCATCCTGGAAAGGGTCAAACTGGGCTGCTCCTTGGAGGCAAGGATTCTAAGGCTCCGTCTGATATACTTTGGACATGTTGCAAGGAGGGGACAGTTCCTTGGAGAGGGACATCATGCTTGGGAGGGTGGAGGGACAGCGCAGAAGGGGAAGGCCCCCTATGAGGTGGATTGATTCAGTGGTTGGGATAATCGGGATGGGTGTGTCGCAGATGGTGCGATTGGCACAGGACAGAGTTTAGGGATGTTGTACATAGGGGCGCTATGAATCGCAAATGACTCGATGGCACATAACAACAACAACAACAGCAACTCATTGCTGTCAAGTTGGAGTTGACTCCTAGCTGACCCTTCAGCATCACCCTTCTCACCAGAGGAGATTGCCCATCTTTTATAGACTTTCAGAGAGGTACCACCTGTGAGAGGCACAATGCCCTGCATGCTACACCACCAGAACTCTCCTTCTACAGCTAGAGGATGGAAAGAGATGTCTTTTCTGCCCTCAAGGAGGTTTTAATGAAAAGAAAAATAAAAATTGATATATGGAAGTGAGTAGGACAAAACACATAGCTGGGGGAGCTCGGATGGCCTAGTGGCAAGGAGCTGCAACTACAATCCCAGAGGCACATGGTTCGAATCCACCAGATGCTCTGCCGGGAAAAGAAGGGACAATCTCCTCCTGTACCAGTCAGATCTGATTTGATGGTACATGCACACAAAAATAAAAACAAAACAACAACAACAACAAAAAACCAAACAAAACACGTAACTGTCCCTTCCCCCTACCCCGTTGATAAATGGATAGACAGAACATTGGAATTGATCTTTTGTTTCCTATTGCTCAAGCTCTCGGTGGATCTCCCAGCTAGGTTCCTGGATCTTACTATGTTGATAGGGGTGATCATTGGGAGGAGAGAATGTAGAGAATAGTGAGAAACCACTGGGGAGAAAACAGAACAGATCCAGGAAGGGGATGTGGCTGGTTAAGGAGTCAAGAGCCTTGGGTTAGGGTTTTGGAAGATGTTTTGGTGGGAATGGTCAAGGCTTGAGGCCTGAGGAAAGATGTTTCTGAGGAAGCTGTGGGTCTGAAGACATGCCAAGAATGAGAGTGATGGGGAAAGAGGGCTTGATGAAGTGTTGTTTTGAATTAGCCTCCTTTTGATGTTTTAGAAGAAGTGTTGGTAAAACATGAGCATTGTTTTTAATTGTTTTTGGTCTTGAGGCAGCATTTCCTGCAGTGTGATATCAGCAGTACTGGATCACATGGTGCCATGGCTTGTATTAGGGTTATACGTGTTTTTTATTTTTAAATTTCAACTAAATCAGTTAATGCATGTAGCAAGGGTTTGTAAAGGATAACATATATGCCTTTTGTGTTTAGTTACCAGTGCTGCTATAACAAGAATACTTTAAATGGGAGGCTTTAAAGAACAGAAATCCCCCCCCCCCACTTCTTACCCCACAGTAGCTCTGGAAACTGAAATTTTGTTTCCTTTCTTCCCTACAAATATGTGTTTGCATCTTAACCCCTGTATCTCCTTTTCTTTGGAAATGGTCTTATCTTTGTGTTACTGAGGCCATAGAACTGTGGAGTAGGCTGAGGTACAGTTTTTGTGTTGTGTTTTGCTATCCCTGTGGAACTGGCTGCAGAATTCCTACCGTAAGTCTTAATTCTTTTCCTGTAGGTAGTGCTGTCCCATCTTTGACTCCTTAGCTTATAGAAAATTATCATTTGGTGTTGTCTTTCCCCATGTTTATGTGCTTCTGTGTCTAATAAGCACTTTTTATTACTCAGAAATGATTAGGTTTAGGATCCACACTACATTAGCACAGCAAAGAAAATCCCTATTTCCAAATGGAATTATTGTTATGTGCTGTTGAGTCACTTGCGACTCATAGTGACCCTATGTAAGACAGCCCTAAACTCTCCTCTATTCCGTGCCAATCTCACACTCTCCAACACACCTACCCCCATTGCCCCAGTCTCTGAATCAATCCACTTCACAGAGGGTCTTCCTCTCCTGCTCTGTCCCTCCACCCTACCAAGCATGATGTCCCTCTCCAAGGTCTGGTCCCTCCTTGCAACATGTCCAAAGTATGTCAGATGAAGCTTCAGAATCTTTGCCTCCAAGGAGCAGCAGGATTTAGCCCTCTCCAGGGTGAACCTGTTTGTTTTCTTAGCAGTCCGTGGTATATTCAATACTCTTTTCCAGCACCACGGCTCAAAGGCATCAATTTTCCTTCTATCCTCCATAGTCATTGTCCAGCTTTCTGATGCATAGCTAGTGATTGCAAAGACCATGGCCTGTATCAGATGCCTCTTAGTCTCCAGAGTGACACCACTGCTCTTCAGTACTTTGGAGAGGTCCCTAACAGCAGACTTTCCCATCTCAATACGTCTTTTCATTTCCTAGCTGCTGGTTCCTGGCTCCAAACTGTTGTGTTAAGTGCCGTTGAGTCGCAGGCAACTCATAGCAACCCTATGAATTAAAGTCCTGGATACCTCCTGTATAACTTTTGTCCTTTCTCCAGATTCATAGGGTTTCCAGAGGCAAGCTATTGTGGAAGTGGATGCTGCTCCTGCTTCCAAGCTTGTTTTAATCAGAGAGCTTCACCAAACACTGTCCACCAAACTGAATTACATCCTCAATTATAGGACTCTTGTTGTTGTTGATTGCCTTCGAGTTGAGCATGACTCATAGTGACCCTATGAACAAAAGGCCCAAAGCCCCTCTGCAACTATCGACATTTATCAAAGTTCATAGAGTTTCCAGAGGCATGTTGTTTAGGAAGTGGATGC
This sequence comes from Elephantulus edwardii, assembly GCF_000299155.1. Taxonomy (NCBI): domain Eukaryota; kingdom Metazoa; phylum Chordata; class Mammalia; order Macroscelidea; family Macroscelididae; genus Elephantulus; species Elephantulus edwardii. The sequence goes on from NW_006399783.1 coordinate 14,000,297, forward strand.
CACTCTTGGGGGATACAATTCCACCCATAATACTTTTTTTTATTGCTAAAGCTATAATACAAAGAATAATTTCTAGTTTGTATTGGAACCACCCACATTATTTAAAAGTATTTTCAAGATAAAATATGAATTTAGTCATGGCGTTTTTATGTTTCAAGTCCTTGAGTGGTACCATGATAGCTTCTGAAATATTCTTAAAACCAAACACTAGTTTAGCTTAGTAAAAAATGTCTTCCTTACATTCAGATGACCAACAGACACATAAAGAAATAATCAGTATCACTGGAAATAAGAGAGGGACAAATCAAAACCACAATGAGATACCATCTTATCTCCTTAACAGTGGCAAAGTTTGGCAGGACAGAAAGCAATAAATGTTGGAAAGGATGTGGAGAGATTGGAACATTCAATACTCTGTTGGTGGGATTGCAAAATGTTACAACCACTCTGGAAGGCAGTTTAGTGTTTCGTCAAAAAGCTGAACATAGAAGTTCCATCTGACCCAGCTATTCAACTACTAGGAATATACTCCAAGGAAATTAGAACTGAGACATAAGTAGAGATTTGTGCACCAGTGCTCAGAGTAATGTTTTTCACGATTGCAAGAACAAGGAAACAGCCCAAGCCCAAATGTCCAATCACAGCCAAATGGAGTGAGAAATTGTGGTACATTCACACAACGGAATACTACACAGCACTCAGGAGCAATAATTTTAATAAATACTGCATGACTTGGAAGAGACAGGAGAGCTTTATGCTGAGAGTACTTACTCAGTTTCATTAGGATAAATACTGCATAAGACCATTACTATAAAAGTAGAAGGATAACTAGTAAAACATAGAGACGGGCCCAAGAGGGGAGCAGAGGGGTGAGGATGGGTAGGCGAGAAATCACAGGGTTATACAATATGATGGATGGAGGGAGCAGGTAAAGGAAATGAGAAAGATCTGGTGGAGACCTGAAAAGATGGGATAATGGTGGTCATAGTCCAATGGTGATGAAGTTTTATAAAACCAAATGTATGGGAATGATTGTATGAAACATAATGTCAGTGAAGGAAAGTGTAGTGGGTAAATCTGCATTAAAAAATAAACTTATAAAAAAGATTAAGAAAATGTCTTTTTTGAGTGTTATGCCCATAAGGGCTATAGATAAATTAAAAACACTCAGGGTCACCACGAGTCAGCTCTAACTTCTGAGAGACCGTCCTTCGGGTTTCTGAGGCTGTAAATTGTGACAAGAGGAGACTGTTCATCTTTCACCTGAGAAACAGTTTGTGAACTTGAACCGCTGGTGAAATAGCCAACACTCTATGGACAAGGCCACAAGAGACCCTTCAGAACTATCTATAATGGGATCAGATTGACACAATCACCTTGAGAGATTGGAAATTGACCTTTGAGGGCAATGAGTTTATGTTAATAGAAGAGTAACAACTCAGAAACACAAGATGAGATTGGTGGTACAACCAGAGGAATGGCATTGGTGCCACTGAACTGGACGTGTAGAAACTGTTGACTGGTATATTTTGCTGTGTATATACTTAACAACAACAACAACAGCAGCAGCAACAACAACAACAACATAAAACTCTTCAATGGTTTTCCCTTGTACTTGATGTAAATACCCCAGCTTCTTCCAGATCTACAGCACAGGCCTTGCCCACACTGACCCCTCACTCCTCAGGCCATTTTCATTCTCTCTGCTTGGCCACCTTGGCCCTTTTTTGATTTTCCCAATGGCAGCAAAGCCTGCAGAAAAATGAAAATGCTCTTCAAAGAAATGAATGATAAAAAGTGGTAGGCTGTACTTTGAGACACTGTTAAGAAACTTTTGAGACCTGTAAAACAAGACCATACTATGCAACATTAAGAAAATACATAAAGAATTCATGAAGCTCTGCACAGCATGGGTGCATCCAGAGAACATTTTGCTCAGTGAAATCAGTCAGTCTCAAAAGGACTATTTTGGTATAAGACCACGATTTTGAGAAGCTAAGGAAAAGTTTACACTAAGACAGAATCATTCTTGGATGATTATCAAGGACGGGATGGGAGGGAGAAGGGTAGTAAAAATTAAATAGATAAATGGGGTGAAGGGAAAGACAACATATAATAAGATGTTGATGAGTCGTTGTCGTGGAGTGATTACAACGGTCAATTAAAATTAATATTATTAAATAAAATGTGTATGAATGAACAAATAAAATTATAATCACAATGTTACAAAGTGAAATGTGTATGAACAATCAAATGAAATTCCAATATGATTTGTAACTTCCACAAAAAGAAACCAGCCAACCAGTCACACAAGGCACTGGGGGCTTTCAAGTCCTGACTCCTCAGATAAGTTTCACTGTGTAAACTCAGCTGCCCTCAGGGCTTTTGTACTAGCTGAGCCACAGGCCAGAAACCTGCTCTTTCTCCCTGTCCTCAGTTCTCTTCAACTTTACAAGGACTTGCTCTTCCTCAGAGGCCTTCTCAGACCCTTCGTTCTAGAATATGTTAATCTCATCATCTGATAATGCTGTGGGTTGAAAGGGTCCCTCAAAAGACTGACCCATGTCCTGGGCGCTGTGAATGTGAACTTATTTGGAAAAAATGTCTGTGCAGATGTAATTAAATTAAGGAGCTTAAAATGAGCTCATCCTGGGTGATTACTTCAAACTCTCCCAGTGAGAGGCCAGTTACCTGATGAGCAAGACGAACTCCTGCTTAGTTATGCTAATCTGTATAGAGCGGTTTTACATGGTGTACCCTCCCTGTCCATGGGAGTAGGGTGGGCAGTCTCCTCCCATGCAATTAACTGCCTGTGAAAACCCACAGGAGGGTCAGCTCCAACTGGATGGTACACCCCCTCCCCACACAACAACAACAACAACAACTCTCCCTGTCAGAGATTATAAATATACAAAGAAGCCAAGGAATTGAGAGAGCAAGATGGTAGCCATACCTATAAGCAGAACCTTTGGTGTAGAGAAAAGAACTGTGAAATTGTTTACTATGGATTAGTGAGTACAAGTGATCCTGCATTTACCTTGCTTATTGGCTAATTCCTGGAGAGCAGGGCTGGTTTCTTTCATTCACCCCTGACCTTTTGGTACCTAGCACCTATGTGGCATACAGCAGATCCCGGAAGCATTTGTTGAACGTCAATCACATGTCTTCTCGTTTAGAGTCAGCTTGGGAAATCATCTTCTTCTGGATCATGATGTCTGTAGGTCCCTGTTGGCCAGGGGGGCGTGCACTTCTCAAGTGCTTGGTTCATCTTGAAAGCTTGCCCATCTCCATGAAATTGGGCCCATGCTTTCCTTGTTCTCTGCTGATCCTTTAGAGCCCATGGGTGACGCAATAGGTGAGTGCATTCACCTGCTAACCAAAAGGTTGGAGATAAGAGTTCCTTGAGAGTGACCTTGGAAGAAAGACCACTGAAATTGTTATGTGCCGTTGAGTCGCTTGCAACTCATAGTGACCCTATGTACAACAGCCCTAAACTCTGCTCTGTCCTGTGCCAATCGCACTGTCTCCGATACACCCATCCCAATAACCCCAGTCACTGAATGAATCCACCTCATAGAGGGCCTTCCCCTCCTGCGCTGTCCCTACACCCTACCAAGCATGATGTCCCTCTCCAAGGGCCTGTTCCTCCTTACAACATGTCCAAAGTATGTCAGATGAAGCCGCAGAATCCTTGCCTCCCAGGAGCAGCCTGGTTTAACCCTTTCCAGGATGAGTCTGTTTGTTTTCTTAGCAGTCCATGGTATATTCAATACTCTTCTCCAGGACCGCAGCTCAAAGGCATCAATTTTCCTTCTATTCTCCCTAGTCATTGTCCAACTTTCTGATGCATAACAAGTGATTGTAAAGACCATGGCCTGTATCAGACACACCTTAGTCTCCAGAGCGACACCATTGCTCTTCAGTACTTTGGAGAGGTCCCTAACAGCAGACTTCCCCTTCGCAATGCATATTTTAATTTCCTGGCTGCTGGTACAACAGTGTTGACTGTGGAGCCAAGCAGACTAAAGCTGTGAACAATCTCAATCTCTTCACCATCCATCCTGATGCTGCCAATTGGTCCAGTGGTGAGA
>NW_006399783.1:14004487-14008089 GCF_000299155.1 Elephantulus edwardii
TTTTCCATAAAAAAAAAAACAAACCAAAAACAAAAAAAAACCTCTTGACCAATAGGGTGAGAAGCAGCCTTAGCTTTTGTGTCAGGGTTAAAGATCAGTGGACTATCCACCAGTGTGCTTGTTGATCTGGTGAGACCTAGGTCTGCCCAGGCATCCTTGTGTAGAAGTTAAATGCCTTGCCGAGGTCTTTTGTTTTGCTATGTTTCTGTGATGATACTGAACTACATTTCTAATACCTCTAAGAAACACCCTGGTTGCACTTCCTCTAAGATAGATATATTTGGTTTTTTGGAAGTCCATAAGATAATTAGTACTCTTTGCCAATACCACAGTTCAGAGGCTTCAGTTCTTTTTCTGTCATCCTTATTCATTGTCCAGCTTTCAGATGAATAGTTGTAAATACCATGGCTTGAGCCAAGTGCACCTTCACCTTTCAACTGATATCCTTCCAGTTTAGGAAAATAGAAGTAAAAATTGACAGAGCCCGCTCTAGAGAAAGGTGGTCTCTCTGTGCTGGTTCTGGAAGAAGTCTTTTCTCCTTCAGCATTTCTAGGTGTGATATTCTTTGGAGAGATTAATGTGTCTCAGCCTTTCCGTGTGTGGAGAAACTTCCCTGCACAGGGACCTTGGTTCAAAATATATGTTCCACTCCTGGTCTTTTATCTTGGTGTGCTAAGATCTGCTTGCTCTGTCTTCTAAAACAAAAGGGATGCAGACCAGCCCCAGGCAAATGCCCCTTTCATCAGACCAGGGCGATGACCCAATTAGGGGTGTTGCAGTCTACCCTGATCCTCTTACAAATGATTGGCTGATCATATCACAGATCACATTGGGGAATGACAGCATCATTATGTAACTACTGCTTTAATCCAGCTTTGTTAACATGATAGAGATTAAAATTTACAACACACAGGATAATTATATTATACTGAGAATCATAGTTTAGCTGAGTCAAAAACTCGTACTTGAATCCTGTCATGCAGCCACAAAAATTAAAAAAAAAGCACATACTTTATAGGAGACTTAATTCAATACATGACTCCTCCTTTCTTGGACTGAGAAGTTGGGGTTTGACTTAAGGGAGTTGAGACAACGTGGCCTAGGACACTTGCCAAACTCCTGAGGAATAATATTTGTTGTTGTTATGTGCCGTTGAGTCACCTGTGACTCATAGCAACCCTATGTACAACAGCCCTAATCCCTGCTCTATCCTGTGCCAATCTCACCGTCTCTGACACAACTACCCCGATTGCCCAAGGCACTGCATCAATCCATCTCATTGAGGTTCTTCCTTTCCTGCGCTGTCCCTCTACTCTCCCAAGCAGGACTGTTCCCTCCTTGCAACATATCCAGGAAGGGAATATTTCTCTCTTCTGAGACATTTTGATTGTTCCTTTGTTCAACCAACTATCTAGCCATTTAGTCATTCAACTAACCAATCAGCCACCCACCCAGTTATCCATCCAGCCAATGAGCTAACCAACTTTGCAAAAGTTCTAGCTAGGTTCTGAGTGAACCTGGAGGTAGGAATTAGGGGAGAAGGCAAGAAGTACAAAGCTGAAAAAGACACACACTTCCTTTCCCAGGAGCATGCTTGTCCATGGTCAAATCCACAGCCTCCTGGCCTTTCTAGACTTCTCTCAGAAACCTCCTTCACTTTCATTTATCCCTTTTTGGCTGTGAGAAAATATACTTTTGGTAGAAAGGGACTTTGCTGTTCTGATTCAATGTATTTGAGTACAAGATCTCCAGTATGGCTTCCACTCCCCTTTGCTTTGTGCATACCTGGGGTGAGTTCCAGTGAACTTGGGACAATAAAGGGAAATGATATGACCATGAAATAGCAACAGTGCACAACAAACTATTGACTGGGGTCAATGTCATTCACAACTGAATGGAGGGAGTAACACATCTTCCAGTTGCACGTTTGTCAAGGGATAACTGGAAGGGGAAGAGAGCAAGAGGATCTCCAGGAGACGAAGAAGGAGGAGGCATCCGTGCTCATAGGTGTCTTCCTGCAGTGGGCTGGGGAATCTCTGGTCAGAGAATGCCCAAGAACGCCTGCAGTCTTTATAGCTCACGCTTTATCTTATCTAGGACTAGCAGGTGTTGGATGTAGTTTCTTAGTGTGTGTAAAGCAGGCTAGCTGTCAGTGGTGAAAATATGTTTATTTGGGTTACTTTTTGGACTATTAACTATATAGAAATCTGGGGTTGGCTTGGAGGACTTTTAGCTAACTACAGAGGAATAGACGGCGTGGGGCCAATGCCCAGAGGTCATTTTTTACCCTTTTATGTAACAATGCCCATGGACTGCTCAGGCATCTTCCCTCACCTACGTCTGCTGATTCCTAGTTAATAGGAATGAGTCCATTTTTAGGAGTGACGAGTGGATGGAAAAATGTCACCAATCACTCATGACAGATGTCGCCAAAGCTTAATTAAAACCAGGCTGTTTCAGCTTCAGGGCTTCGTAGATGATGTAGGAGGAATGCTCCATCCTGGAGTTGAGATTCAGTTTCTGGGGCAAGTTTCTGTTATCAATCTGTCTCACCTTTGGGTGAAGTGGTCGCTGTGCAAAAAAAAAGAAAGACACCAGTTGCCATCAAGTTGACCCCAACTCCCGGTGACCCTGTGTGTGTCAGACTAGAACTCTGCTCCACGGGAAGTTGAAGGACAGATTTTCTGGAAGTAGATGACCAGTCCTTTTTTTCTGTGATGCCTCTTGGTGTACTCAAACCTCCAGCCTTTTGGTTAGCGGAGATGCACATAAATTCTTTACTCCATCTGGAATTCTGCTGTTGAATACATTGTTGTTAGATGCCTCTGAGTGGGCTCTGATGCACAACAGACACAGTGCTCGATTCTTTGCCATCCTCACAATTAGTATTCTGCTTTGTTGCAGTCACTGTTAGTCCATCGTATGGATTATAGGTGGCAGAGTAAGTTATGTGTTGGAGTGTTGACTGAAGAAATACTTGCAGTAATTTCTTTGCAGTAATTGGAACCCAATTTTCTTTGCAGCAACTGAAATCTCTCAATTGGATTTTGGGAGAAAGAAGGAGTCTCCTCCCATTAAGAGTCACTGCCTCAGTTGATGGAGGTCACCATAAGTCAGAGTTTACTGAATTCTGAATTTTCTCTACAATAACAACACATTCCTCACCTTTTCATCTCCCGAGTAATATATAATATGATCATCCGACTCAAAATGCCCCATGCCAGTCCATCTCATCTCCCCAATGCCTAGTATGTCAATATTTATGTATTCCATTTCTTCCTTGCTTCCAAGGAGCCTGGTTTAACCCTCTGTAGGATGAATCTGTTTGTTTTCTTGGCAGTCCATGGTACATTCAATACTCTTCTCCAGCACCACAGCTCAAAGGCGTCATTTCTCCTTCTGTCCTCCCTAGTCATTGTACAACTCTCTGATGCATAACAAGTGATTGCAAAAACCATTGCCTGTATCAGGCCGACGTTAGTCTCCAGAGAGACACCGTTGTAAGGAGAGACAGGTCCTTGGAGAGGGACATCATGCTTGGTAGGGTAGAGGGACAGCTCAGGAGGGAAGACCCTCTATGAGGTGGATTGATTCAGTGACTG
>NW_006399783.1:14018189-14025661 GCF_000299155.1 Elephantulus edwardii
CATCCTGATGCTGCCAATTGGTCCAGTGGTGAGAATCTTTGTTTTCTTGATATTGAGCCTCAATCCATATTGGAGGCTGCAGTCCTTGACCCTCTCCAGCAAGTACTTCAAGTCCTCCTCAGTTTCAGCAAGCAGGGTTGTGTCATCTGCATAACACAGATTGTTGGTAGATCTTCCACTAATCCTGATGCCACACTTCTCCCCACTGAAAAATACTATGGAGCATGGTTCTCCTGTGACACATGGGGCCACCATAAGTCAGGATCAACTAACTCCACAGCAGCTGGTCAGGTCAGAGGAGGTGGTGTTAAGATAAAAAGAGACAAAGTGAGTCTATTCCAACTCATGGAAACCACATGTGAGTGATAGCAGAACTACCCCTCAGGGTTTGAATGCCTGTGTGCTTTTGGAAGCAGTCTACCAATTCTTTCTCTTGAGGTAGTTCTGGGTGGATTTGAACCAACAACTTCTTGGCTAGTAGCCAAATCCTTTATATATAGAAAGGGAAACATTTAACAGCCCATGGTCCCTGTTCAGAGGCCCCCAAACACCAGTGTGAGTTGAAGCTGTGCTTGGAGCTGGAGGTGAAGTGCAGTTGCCCAGACCCATCAGGTTTGAGCAGTGCTCTTTGCCAAAGAAAACACATTCTTTGAAGAGAAGGGTAATTGCTGAAGGCTTTGTTTAATGGTAAGGCGCAGGGGATGGACCATTTGAATTGGTTTAGTATTCATGATAATATATGGTTCAGGACTCAATAAAAGGGTATAATTCCATGGAGGGATTCCACTGAGCTCATAAACCGAGGGAGTGCGGCTTGTCAGCAGAATGCAGAGATTGGGTTACCACGGAGCTGGAGCTCCACTACGGACCACTCAGCCCTGAGGATCACTCACCAGAGAGGATTGCCACAGGCATCATCTGGGCTGCATGGAGAGGCAGTCTGTACCCCGATAATTGAAACTGTGAGCGTGTGTGTCATCCCCAAATATCAGAGGATTACAGCTGCTGTGTATACGGCATCATCACAATTCATTTGTTAATGAAATTTATGTATCAAAACTTGTGTCTTCAAAAAATGCCATGGGAGCTGTGGTCGTTCGTTCGGTGGTAGAATTCCCACTTTCAATGCAGGAGACCCAGGTTTGAATCGCAGCCAATCACCTCATGAAGAGTACCACTCATCTGTCAGTAGAGGCTTGGTGTTGCTGTGATGTTTGACATGTTTCAGTGGATCTTCCAGACTAAGTTAGACCGTGTGGTGTTTTCAAATTCTTAATAAGGGACCTAGAGGGTAAGATCTTTAGCTCTTTTCTTTTGTTATTGGAGATTGTTGAGGGTAGTGTTTGCAGGAGCTATGGCTACTTGGGACAAGGCTGAGGTGAAACTCCACAGTTTAGGATAGCAGAATGGAAAGATAGTACTATGTCCTCAATGATGTCATGAATCCAAACTAACCAATCAGAAATCTAGCTTGGTCTTTTCTCTCTCTGGTGGGTAAATAAATGTACTTATTGCTTAATTACTTTTAATTCGGTTGACTAAGAAGCCTTATCCTCAAACAATAAAAAATGTTATGTTTTTGGATCTGCTTCCTCTTTTCCTTTGGGGTTTCTGGCTTTTATGCCTTTTTACTAAAAATGCTTCCCATGAACCTAATGAAAATGTTCTCCAGTATTTTTTGTCTTATTTCTACATTTAGATCTTTATTCCACCGGAAATTAATTTTTTTATATGATTCAAAGTAGAGATAGTTTTCTTCCAGATGGAGAAATAAAATTCTTTTGAGTGCATGACGGTGAATGAAACCCAGTGCAATTATTTAATTTTTATAAAAATCATGTCTTATTTCTATGATGGAGACTCCCAGAATATCTTCTTGTAGATGTCTTCTTAGAAAATAGCTCATCTAACAGGTACTTTTTAAGTGTGATACTGATGAAATGAGACTATTTTCTATTTTTTAACAGAGAAATCAAAGTAACTCTTGAAAATTGTTGCCAGAAGGCATTTTTATTTTAAAAGACAAATTATATGATGTAAGGAAAATGCTAACTTTGGAAAATATGTCTGACCTGACCTATGTCAAGAAAAAAAATATTGGATGTTTTCTGGTGCTGAGTAGGAATATTGAAAGAAAGAAAGTAGAATAATTCTTTAATAGTATTTTGTACTGTCTTGAAGGAAAGAGGCTTGATTTGAAACATAGAAGTTTCTTTTTATTTAAAAATAATTTGAACTGGGAAATAATATTTAAAGCAGGTCACTTAAAATAGGGGTTAAACTTTCCTAATTGAATCTGAAACAAACATGCAAACAAGAAAACAAGTCTTAAGTGATGGTTTGAATGGGTATGTGCAAAAAGCTCGTTTTTAAAAGCAATTTCTTTATGTTTACTTTCTCAAAAACAAAACCCAAATCCTCTCATTGCCATCAAATAGGACCCGACTCATAGTTGACCCTCTTTGGGTTTCTGAGACAGTAAATTACATAGGAGGAAATTGGCTTTTTTTTTTTTTTTTTTGTGGAGCTGCTGGTGGATTTGAACCATCCTAGACGCTCACCTTTAAGTTATCAGTGTAACTCCCCTCGGACTACTCCTTGAGAGCTCCCTTAATTTCTTTTAGTCTTGTACTTTCCTTTTGACCTTTGGGCAATGTTGTCAGCTGCTGCTCAGTTGACTCTTGACTCAGGGCAATCCCATGCACAACAGAATAGGATGTTGATTAGTTGGGGCTTGAACTGTTTAGAGTTTGTATTAATTGATTTTCAGAAGTAGTTTGCCAGGTGTTTCTTCTCAGTCCATCTTAATCTAGAAGTTCTGCTGAAACCTGTCCATCACTGTAGTAACATGTAAGGCTCCACAGACAGACGGATGGTGCCTCTGTTGATGGTCATTGTTTGGAATTGGAACCTGGGTCACAGAAGGCAAGAATTCTACTATTGAACCACTACTGCCTTCCTTAGGCCAATAATTGTTATGTGTTGTTAAGTCAGAGCTGACTGATAACTGACGTCCCTACAGTTTTCAGAGGTTGTAAGTCACACAGGAGAAGATTACTCAACTTTCTCCTGTGGAGCTGTTGGTGGACTCAAACTGCCTGCCTTTGGGTTGGCAGTGCAACTCCTTACAGCTAAGCGACCAGAACTCTTCTCCTTAGGGAAATAGGTACACCCACTTTTTTTGTTCTTGATAAAAGATTGGTGGTGTGTGTGTGTGTTAATATCGTCAAATCGGATCCCTCCTTCTCCAGCAGAGCATCTGGTGGATTCGATCCCTGAACCTACTGGGATTGCAGTACAACTTCTTGCCACTAGGCCAGCAGAGCTTGCCAAAAGATTGGTTCTTATAAGACCTGGTTTTGCAAAAGTTTGTTGTTATGTACTGTTAAGTTGGAACCAACTCATAGCTGGTTATCCAGTGAGTTTTCAGAGGCTATAAATCTCATGGAAGGTGATTGCCCATCTTTCTCCCATGGAGCAGCTGGTGGATTTAAACTGCCTATGTTTGGGTTGGCAGTGCAACTTCTTACCACTAGGCTACCAGAGCTCCAGGTTTAAAAGCCTGTTAATGGATTTTAATAATAGACTAAATACTTGTGAATTCACAACTCAAAATAAAAAAAAGACTTTATTAATAACTACTTTTAACTCCATGTTAGAAATAAATTTCAAAAGGCAACTTGAGAAGATGAAGCACAGTATTATAATGAAATGTGCAAAGAGCTGGAATTAGAAAACCACAAAGGAAGAACATGCTTGACATTTCTCAAATGGAAAGGACTGAAGAATAAATCCAAGCCTTGGATTGCAATACTAGAGAACTCTATAGGCAAAATATTGAATGATGTAGGAAGCAGCAAAAGAATGGAAAGAATACACAGAGTCACTGTACCCAAAAGAGTTGACTAACACGGAACTATTTTAGGAAGTAGCATATGTACAAGAAAAAATGGTACTAAAGGAAGAAATCCAAGCTGCACTGAAGGCTATGGCAAAAAAACAGGCCCTAAGAATTGGTGGAATACCAATAAAAGTGTTTCAGGAAAGAGATGCAGCCCTGGATGTACTCACCAATAGATTTAGAAGACAGTTGTGTGGCCAACTGACTGAAAGAGATCTATATTTATTTCCATTCCTCAAAACAAGTGATCAAACAGAGTGTGGACATTATTGGACAATATTATTAATATCATATGCCAGTAAGATCTTACTGAAGACTATTATAAAAACTGGACAGTACATTGACCCCTCTACTTTGTACACTGACTTTCAGAAAATTAAACTGGATTCAGAAGAGGCCATGGAATGCGGGATATAATTTCTGATGGCACATGGATCTTTGCTGAAAGCAGAGAACACTAGAAACATGTTTACTTCTGTTTTGTTGATTATGCAAAAGTATTTGACTGTGTGGATAATAAAAAATGTTTGGAAAACACTGAGAAGAATGAGAATCCCAGAACACTTAGTTGTGGTCATTAGAAATCTATACATAGACCAAAAAGCCGTTGTCTGAACACTCCATGGTTTAAAATTAGGAAAGGTATATTACAGGGTGATATCCTTTCTCACAACCTATTCAGTTCATATGCTGAGCAAATCACTTGAGAAGCTGGACTTTATGAAAAGGAATGTGGCATCAGGATTGGAGGAAGACTCATCAACAGCCTGTGTTATGCTGATGAAACAATCTTGCTTGCCAAAGTGAAAAGCTAACACACTTACTGCAGAAGATCAAATACCTTCAAGATGGATTATATCTCAACATTAAGAAAATACAAAGTCTCACCACTGGCCTAGCCGACAACATCATAGTAGGTGGAGATGAGTTTGAAGTTGTACATGATTTCATTTTACTAGGATCCACAATCAATACCCAGTGGTAACAACTCTCCAGAAATCAAAAGCCAATCTGCTGTCAAGAAAGTGCTAAAGGGAAATGATGCCAATTTAAAAATTATTAAGGGGTTTCTGATCCAAGCCGTAATATTTTCACTTGATTCGTATGAATGTGAAAGTCGAACAATGAGTAAGGAAGGCCAAAGAAGACTCTTTGAATTGTACTGTTGAAATGTCATGTTGGGAAAGAGTACTGAGTAAGCCAAACCAACACATCTATCTTGGAGGAAGTGCAAGCAGGGTGCTCCTTGGAGCCAAAGATAGGGAGATCTTGCCACACATCCTTTGGACACGTCCTTGGAAGAAGACATCGTTCTGTGAAAGGTAAAAGGTCAGAGGAGAGAGAAAGCCTCTCATGAAGATGAACTGACACAGTGACTGTAAGAATGGGCCTGAGTATTTCAGAGATTGTGACAATGGCACTGATAGGACAAGGTTCAAGCTGTTGTTCAGAAGGCCAGTCTGAATTGTAGTCAACTGCACCTAACAACAACAACACCTGCAGCAGCAGCAACAACAATAACAACAGCAACAACAACAGCAGCAGCAAGAACAACTCTTTGTTAGAATCCCTATGTGGTCCAAACAGTAAATATGCTCAGTTGCTAACTGAATGGATGGAGGTTGTAGTCTTTTCAGAGGTGTTTTGGAGGAAAGTCTGGTGATCTACCAAAAAACATTTAAAAATCGATTGTTGAAAACCCTGTGGATCATGGTTCTACTTAGACACGCATGGTGCCACCATGAGTCGAAGTTGACACTGTGACACCTGGTTTTGGTTTGACACTGTTTCCTATCCCATCACCTGCCTTTCTGAATCTGACCCAAAAGAACTCACTGCCATCAACTGATTCCAACTCATAGTGTCCCTATACAACTGCCTTACAGGTTTTCCAGGGTTGTAAATTTTTTAGGGAACAGACTACCTTGCCTTTGTGGCATAGAACAGCTGGTAGATTTGGACCACTGGCCTTTTGGTTAGAAGCCCAGTGCTTAACTCCACTACACCATCAAGGGATCTTCTGATGCTGAAGTAGTTGTAATCCTGATTCTTCATCATTCTCTTCTTTTCTTCTTGTTTAGCAGGGTAACAAACTAGAGCTTATGCCACCAGAGTCCCTCTCCTCATTTACTGTTTTTTTTTGATCTTTTCTCCTCCCTGCCTTCCTTCCCCCAGTTTGTTTTTTCTTTAGAAAAAAAAGTATTCTCAATGTTATACAGTCCCCCACACAGACCAATTTACTATGCAGCTCTTATTCTGGACTCTTGCCACACTAATAATCCCTAATCATATATTCCTTTTATACAGTTCTCTCCCTTGTTCATTTCAATGCCATGTACTTACTTATATTCCCTCTTTTCTTAGTTCCCCTGACCCCCCGTCAGTCCTGTTTTATAACAGTGGCATTATACAGTATTTGTCTTTTTGTGACCGAAATATTTCACTCAGAATAATGTCCTCCGTGGTCACCCATTTTGTATAATATTTCATGAGTTCTTTGTTTTTCAGTGCTGCATAATATTCCATCATGTGGATATACCACAGCTTCTCTATCCATTTATTTTTATGCAATTTTATTGTAAAGAGAGGAAGACCCTCAACAAGAGGGATTGACTCAGTGACTTTAATAGGCTTGAACATGTCAGATTCACTATCACAAGGATGGTGTAGGATAGGCAAGGTTCATGTCTGTTAATAAGACAGCTATGAGTTATCACTGATTTGACAATTAACAACAGCAATAGTTATTGTCTCAATATGTGGAAGCAAAGCAAGGTTGTGTCAACTACATAATATGTCATCAGATTATTGTTGTCTTCCTCCAACCTTGATGCCACATTCTTTTTCATAGAATACAGCTTTTTAATAATTTGCTTAGCATACTGACTGAATAGATATGGAGAAAGAATACAATTCTGATGCATTCCCTTACTTTTAGACTGTCTACTTGGACTCTGCGTTACGTAGATGACACAACCTTGCTTCCTGAAACTGGGGAAGACCTGAAGTGCTTGCTGCAGAAGGTCAAGGACTATAGCCTTCAATATGGTTTGAAGCTCAAAATCAAGAAAACAAAGATTCTGGGCCCATTGGTAGCATCATGATAGATGGTGAAGAGTTTGAGATTGTTGACAGCTTTACTTTGGTTGGCTCCACAATCAACATTCTTGGTACCAGCAGCCAGGAATTTAAAAGACAAATTGCATTGGGAAAGTCTGCTGTCAGAGACCTCTCCAAAGCACTGAAGAACAATGATGTCAGTCTGGAGACTAAGGTGCACCAGATCCAGGCCATAGTTTTTGCAATTACTTGTTATGCATCAGAAAGCTGGACAATGATGAGGGATGATAGAAGGAGAATTGATGCTTTTGAGCTGTGGTGTTGGAGAAGAGTATTTAATACTTACTGCAGAGGGTCAAGGACTGCAGCCTTCAGTATGGACTGAAGTTCAATGTCAAGAAGACAAAGATTCTCTCCACTGGACCAATTGGTAGCATCAGGATGGATGGCGAAGAGATTGAGATTGTTCACAGCTTCAGTTTGCTTGGCTCCACAGTCAACACTCTTGGCA
>NW_006399783.1:14025936-14054151 GCF_000299155.1 Elephantulus edwardii
TCCTTGGAGGCAAAGATTCTGGGGCTTCGTCTGACATACTTTGGACATGCTTCAAGGAGGGACCAGTCCTTGAAGAGGAACATCATGCTTGGGAGGGTGGAGGGACAGTGCAGGAAAGACCCTCGATGAGATGGATTGATTCAGTGACTGGGATAATGAGGGTAGGAGTGTCAGAGACAATAAGATTGGCACAAGACAGAGCAGGGCTTAGGGCTGTTGTACATAGGGTCACTATGAGTTTCAGGTGACTCAATGGCACATAACAACAACAACAACAACAACTCTGTTTGCACGACAGTCTTGTGCTCTAGATCTAAGTTTCACATGGGCTCATTTAAGTGCTGTGGGATTCTCATTCTTTTCAATGTCAGCCACACAGTCAAATGTGTTTGCATAAATTATTTAATAAAGCATAAATAGACATTCTTCTGGTATTCTTTACTTTCAGCCAGGATGCATCTGACATCAGCAATGATATCCCTTATGCCATGGCTTCTTTTTTAAATCCTGCTTGAACTTCTGGAATTTCTCTATCTTTGCACTGTTCTAGTGGCTCCTTGGAGGCAAGGATTCTGAGGCTCCGTCTAACATACTTTGGACATGTTGTGAGGAGATACCGGTCCTTGGAGAAGGACATCATGCTTGGGAGGGTGGAGGGACGACGCAGGAGGGGAAGGCCCCCTGTGAGGTGGATTGATTCAGTGACTGGGGTAATCGGGATGGGTGTGTCAGAGACAGTGCGATTGCCACAGGACAGAGCAGAGTTTAGGGTTGTTGTACGTAGAGTCGCTATGAGTCGTAAGCGACTCGATGGCATATAACAACAACAACAACAACAAACAACAGCCATATTTGAATGATCTTCAGCAGTATTTTGCTTACATGTGGTACCAATGATATTGTTCAATCGTTTCCACATTCTGTTGGATAATCTTTCTTCAGAATGGGAAAAAATATGG
Organism: Elephantulus edwardii; assembly: GCF_000299155.1. Taxonomy (NCBI): domain Eukaryota; kingdom Metazoa; phylum Chordata; class Mammalia; order Macroscelidea; family Macroscelididae; genus Elephantulus; species Elephantulus edwardii. The sequence goes on from NW_006399783.1 coordinate 14,026,896, forward strand.
ACTTCTTCCAGTCCAATTACCATACAACTGTCCTCCACATTTCCTGATACAGACTGGTGAGTGCATCCAGAGCTTCCTCTGTTAGTTGAAACAAGTCAGTTTATATCCCATTGATTCCTGGGGCCTTATTTTTGTCAAGACTTTCAGTGCAGCTTCAGCTTCCTCCTTTGTTACCATTTGGTTCCTGCTTATATGACACTTTTTGAAATTTTTTAGTGTCAGTCTGGACTGATAGACAACATCATGATAGAGGGAGAAAAGATGAAAACTGTCAACGACTTCATCTTGCTCGGATCCACAATCAACACCATTAGTACCAGCTTTCAGTAAATCAGGAGATGTATTGCTCTGGAAGAGTCTACAGTCAGGGACTTCTCCACATTATTGAGGAGCAAAGATGTCAATTTGAGGACTAAAGGTGTGTTTGATTGAGGTAAAAATCTTTCCAACCACTTGCTATGCATCTGAGAAATAAACACTGAATAAGGATAACAGGAAAAGAATTGATGTCTTTGGTGTTGGAAAAAAGTACTGAACATCCCATGGACAAACACATATGTTTTGGTGAAAGTGCAGTCAGAGTGGTCTTTGGAGGCAAAGATGATAAAGTTTCATCCCACATACTGTGCACATATTGCTAGGAGAGGCTATTCCTTGGAGAGAGACATGATCCTTGGAAATGCAGATGGTTGGTGAAGGAGAGGAAGACCCTTAGCCGGATGGATTGACACAGTGACTGCTGCAATGAACTCTAGAGTGTCAGGAAGTGTGAGGATGACACAGGATAGGAAGTTGTGAAGTTGGTAAAGATAAGCTATGGCTGTTTCTACGTGACACTTTCTCTTCCTATAATACTGAAATGTAAATCCTCCACTTAATTAAAGGTGTCTGAGTGCTTAAGAGCAGAGGTATTGGATTGGTATGTCAATAAATGATGAAAACCCCTCACTGCCATTCAGTTCATTCTAGCGCATTTGACCATCAATTATAGGCTATAAATCTTTACAGCAGAAACTGCTCATTTTCTGACAGAAGAAACACCTTGTGGACTCGAATCACCAGCCTTATGGTTACAGCCAGACACAAATAAAGCAATCTGAAAGAGCAGCCTTAAATCCACTTTGAAGTTTTGATATGAGTCTGGAATTCATGTGGGATTTTTAGAAGCTTCTTTCTCAAGGCAATTCCTTTATGGTGCTGACTTGTATCATACAAGTCTAACATTTATTTTTTCTGAACTCTGTGCTTCGCAGGATATGCAATATGATCCCAAAGGGTATTTATAATTATAAAGAAAGAGATACATGATGGAATTGAATATGGGTCTTCAGATTATTGTTAAATATTTATTATGAATCTTTAGTAACAAACAAGGTTGAGGAAGATTGTTGATAGGTACCATCGATTGACTTCATTTTACAGTGACCCTCTGTACAACAGAATGAAAGCTTAGCTGGTCCTTCCTCATCCTCAAAACCTCCACCATGCTCAAGCCCATGCTCAAGTCCACTGCATCTCATCACTGCATCCATCTCATTGAGGGTGGTCTTCTTCTTTGATAATCTTTCACTTTTATAAGCATGACATTCTTCTTCAGGGATAGCCTCTCCTCACAACAAAACATGTGAAACAAAGTCTCACCTTCCTTGTGTCTAAGCTATACTTTAGCTGCATTTCTCCCAAAACAAAATTGTTTGTTCTCATGGAAGTCCATGCTATATTTTGCACTCTTCTCCAACACCGCAATTCAAAGACATAAATTCTTACTGTCATTGTTGCTGAGTACCATTGAGTCAGAACTTAATCTATAGCAGACCCTCCAGTAAGGTTTCAGAGGCAGTAAATCATGTTGGAGGAGAGTGCCTATCTTTCTTCCACAGAGAAGATGGTGGATTCAAACCGTGTACCTTTGCTTTGGCAGTGCAATTCCTTACCACAAAGCCACCAGAGTATCCCATTTTCCCCCTGCACCTTTCTTAATTATTGTTTAACTCACGAATCCTTATGGGACAATTGAAAATATCATGGCTTTTGTTAAGCATATTTAGTCTTTAAAGTGGCATTTTTGCTCTTCAGACATTTAAAGAAGTCCTTAACAGCCAATATGCATCTTTTGATTTCTCGAAAAATGTGCAATGGGAAGAATAGGTGTGGTATTAGCCTAAATGGTGGCTTTTTAAAGTTATTAAGCCTCTTGTCTCTACCTTAACTCAGACACACGGTCTTGCAAATCAGCATCAGCTATGAGATTGTTGTTGTTGTTGTTATGTGCCGTCGTCGAGTCGCCTGCGACTCATAGCGACCCTATGTACAACAGCCCTAAACTCCGCTCTGTCCTGTGCCAATCGCACTGTCTCTGACACTCCCTTCCCAATTATCCCAGTCACTGAATCAATCCACCTCATAGAGGGCCTTAGGAGAAGTAAAAGAGTGCTTCTTACACTGAGTAGCAAGACTTGAGGTGAGCAAGGTTTGTGGCAACAAGACCCTGGTGCGAGTGGGACCCTGGTGGTGGAGAGGCTGTGGTATTGCTATGGACAGACGGTGGCAAGGTGGGACCTGAGGCTTCTTGCACTTGTGCTGGCCACAGTTGGGTTTTATTGTTCCTACCTTTGATGATGGAAGGAAAAGCTGCTTGCTGAATTAAAACTAGCTTAAGAGTGGTGGCTTGGAACTGTTGTTGCATGAAAACCTGGACTTATATTGGGTGATATTCTTTACCTCCTTGACTCACCAACTTCATTCCTTCCTTCCTCTCTGGCCCTTTCAGAGAGATGCTCATGGTCCTGTGCCTTTATGGCCTGTTTTCTTCTCTTTAAAGAACAGGTTGCCAGAAAAACTGGTCCTATTTACAGTCCTGGAACTACCCTGTAAAATGGACTGAAACGTTGCCTCACCATCTTCGCAATTTCTACCATATTCAAGCCCATTGTTGTAGTCAGACTAATGTGTATCTTTCACCAATCACATAATCTCATTTATCAATGCCAAATTCTCCATATCCTACTTTTAACTCCCTTAATGGCTTTTCAGTTACTTATGATTGTTGTAACCTTAAATTCCTGCTCCAACAATGTAAGAATGTGTCCTGTTTTGTGGTCTGGTGGAATGAATGTTTTTACTCTATGCCAAAAGATTTTTCCCCAGTCTGGACTATCTCTATCCTTCAATAAATTTCTTTTGCTTTTACTAAAGCAGACTCTGTGATGTTACTCTATGAGAAAAGATTCCATAAATAAGTTGAAACATCGGTCACTGAGGAAATATATTTGTGACACATGCAATCAACAGAAGATTGTTGTTATGTGCTATTGAGTTGGAACCAACTAATTACTGGCCCTCCCTCCAGCAGGTTTCAGAGGCTGTAAATCATACTAGATGAGATTTTCCATCTTTCTCCAACAGAGCAGCTGGGGGATTTGAACTACGTGCCTTTGAGTTTGAAATGCAGTTTCTTATCTACTCAGCCACCAGAGCTTACAAATCAATGAAAAACTAAAGAGGGGGGAAAATAGAAGAGGAGGCCAATAAATTTACAAATTCTTTATTAGTATTTTTAGGGTCATGGAATTTCAGGACAATATCCTATTCAATGCCCCTATTCCCTTCAAACATGAGCTCCCATCTCTTCAGTTCTAAATCCCACTAATATTTCAAAGCCATTTCAGTGCAAATATATTGCAAAGTGACTTTGACAATATTTGCCCAAATACAGCTGTTTTTGCAATTACAATTGGCCCACTGGGATTATTGTGGATAATCTTTTTATTTTAAGATCCTCTGATTACCAGGACCAAAGTAATTATTGTCAAGTAGATTCTAATAGCGATCAGCTGATCAAATTCCTTTTTGCCTTGCAAAACTCGTAGTCAGAGGCTCTGGGGTTTAAGACCTGGGCATCTTGCACGGGAACTGTAATTCTCAGCAATTCATTCATCTATTAAAACGTTCTAAGGGAACTATATGGTGAGTGGGGAGTTATGCTGCCAACCTAAAGGTGGGCCGTTCAAATTCACCAGCTGGCTACCTCAAAGGAGAAAGATAGGCAGTCTCCTCCTGTGCAATTTACAGCCTCTGAAAACCACTTGGAAGGTTATTTATATTTCAACTCGAGGGCAATGAGTTGAGTCACTGAGTTGATTCTAACTTGATGGAAATATGTAAAAACTATAAATTTTTGTTTGCTTTTGTTTTGTACTTGTTAAGAAACTTTCTGCATTTAAAGAGACAACACTTATGAAGCCGCTAACAAACAGAACAACTATTGTGAAGACAAAACAGGACCAGATAACATTTTGTTCTGTTGTACGTAGTTATAGTTGTTGGGTGCCGTTGACTCATGGTGATTGTATGGAACACATATCTGAGTCCTGCCCTATCCTGTGCCATCCTTATCATCCCTGGCACAATCGAGACTTTGCAGTCACTGTGTCAATCCATCTCATTGAACAACTTCCTTTCTTTTTCCAATCCTCCAGGTTTCTAAGCATAAGTTCTCTTTTCCTAAAAACATGACCAAAATATGTGAGTTGAAGCTTTGCCATATCTGCTTCTGGTTGCACTTTCTCTAAGTTATATCTGTTCGTTCTTTGGCAGTCCATGGGATATTCGTCTTGCTTCTTCAACATCTCAACTCAAAGGCATCAATTAGTCTTCTGTCATCCTTACTCATTGTTTAGCTCTCTGCTATGTGTAGCAGGTGATTGAGAAGACCAAGGCCTGACAGGTACACCTTAGTCTTTAAACTGACATCATTGCTCTTTAGCACTTTGGAGAAACCCCTGTCAGCAGTCTCTCCCATTGTTGTTTGTTTCTTGATCTCCTGACTGCTGGTACCAAGGATGTTGATTGTGGATTCAGGTAGGATAAAATAATTGACAATTTCAATCTTTTCAATCTTCAGTTTTCAATCTTTTCTCCATCTATCATGGTACAATGGTGAAAATTTTTGTTTTCTTGATGTTGATCTGTAACCAATATTGAAGTCTTTGATTTCCTACCACAAGCACTTCAAGTCCTCCTTAATTTCAGCAGGTAAGGTTGTGCCAGCTGCGTAACGCAGGGTGTTGATGTGTCTTCCTCTGATCCTGATGCCATGATCTTCTTGTACACAGGGCTGCTATGAATCAGAACTGAGAACAACACCTAATAACAGAATTTGTTCATTCATTTAGTGTTAGATTCATTCTCCCACCCCTACTCTCCACTCCTTGAATTTATTCTCCCAAGTGAATCTCCTTACAGCTATAGACAACTGGTCCATCAGCTTCTCATATCTCTTGATGAATGAGATGTAAGATTTATAATAATACCCATGTGAATTTGGCTGGTCTGAAAGGAGCCTCTAACCTTTGGAAAGATGGGTCAAATTGAATTTCAGAAATTCCAAATCAGGACTCCTCCCTTACTTTTTATCATTTCCCAACAGAAATTGTGGTCAGAACAAACACTGTTTGGAGCATTTTATTAAAAAAGTCAGGAGTCATTTTATTAAAATTACTCAGAGTTTGCAATGGAAGCAGACACATTTTGATCTAAATTCCATCGATTCCCGGCATGACTTTGGGGAAGTTATTCAGTGTCCCTTACCCTTGATCTCCTGTCAGCATAATAAGAGTACTCACCTCAAGACGTGGTTGTGAAGATCAGGGATGTGACCTTGGACTGAGGTCAGTCTCCTCTCCTGTGGGTGTTCTCAGTGTGTCCCCACTTCTAAAGCTGCACTTGGCCTTCTGTGCTCGCTGCTCTTCGGTCATGTGGCTTCCCTGCTAGACTATGAGTTCACTGTTGAATCCCAGTACCTAGCACTTACCAGTGGTACATATGCATTAATTAGTTCCCTTAATGACTAGCCTGAAGCCACAGAGGACGTTGGCAGCTACAGTGGCCCGTGGTTGGTCTTGTCTAACAGGCATCTCTCCACCTCCGTCTTTGGTCATAACCTGTAAACTCATTGACCTTGAGTTGATTTTGACTTGTGACAGTCACATGTGCTCCAGAGTGGAACTGAGCTCCAGATTGGTTTTTCTTTTCTTTTCTTTTTATTTTATGGAAGCAGATTGCCAGGCCTTTCTTCCATGGTGCTACTGCATGAGTTTGAACTATGAGCCTTTCAGTTACAAACTGTTGTGCAAACTGTTTGTGTGACCCTGGTCCCTGAAGAAACAGTTAAGCCAGTTTCTGCAGAGTCTTGAGCTTTGACTCATGGTGACTCCACTTGTGTCAGAGCTGAACTGTGTCATAGGGTTTTCAAAGGCTGGTTTTGGGTTTTGGGGAAGTGGAACTTAAATGTTTTTCTTTGAGGCACTTTTGGATGAATTCAAACCCCCAACCTTTTTATTACCAGTCAACTGTATTAACTATTTGCACTACTCAGGGACATCTCCAAATCCCTTCTTTCATAGCACCTTGATTGTCTTGATGTTACTCACTCTCCCTCAACCCTTAATCCATGTAGTTTGACTGAAGCTGTTCCCACTTCTAAATCTGTGCATCCCATCTGCATGGCCAGATAGAGCGTTTGCCTCTCTGGCTGTAATGATTGGTGCAATAGTATTCAATTCTGTAATTTTAGATTAAAGTGTTGGGGGAAGCAGGTCACCCTGTCTTGGGGTTGCTGAGGTGGTGGAATATAAGCCTAGACCTATTGATGGTCATCTTTCCACCACACGAGGAGGGCAGATCTGAGAAGAATACGCACACTAAGACAGCCACAAGCCAGTGTGGAGGGAGAGTGTCTTCACCACATTCTTTGAGAACTTGGAAGATTATATTTTTTCTTTTTTGCAAAAGTTCTTTGAGTCACTTACTCTCAAAGAGGACTGACTTACTACAATAACAGAATTGAGATAATTTTCAGCAGTCCCTCACAATTTCTTAAAAGTAAAACTCCATAGCTAAGGCTGACTGGGAACTGGAAATACATGGAAAAGGGTAGGCCTTTGAAGAGTACTTAGGAGCTTTAACAGTGTACACTTCACTTTGTTCCATGTAGTTCATATGAAATAAGAAAACATTATTGAACTTTCTCTCTGTTCTCCCAAATTGTGTGGACTAAATATGTAAAAAAAAAATGTACAAAAATGTTAGAATGATAGTTGTAGATTTGAGAAAGAAAACCAACAATTTAAACACATATTAGTATTTCTAATATTCAAAGTTTTCTGAAGGTTCTTTCCACAGATGTAATCTGTCTGATCCCATCAGGTGAGGTCCATGTGTGTAGTTGTCATTTGTGTTTCTTTTAGGAAGTATTTACAGTGAATAAATCATTGATTGTACAATTCCTGTCACCAAGTCCATGTTTCCCAATGATTGATCCTTCTTTCTTGTTCCAAATTTTTGCATCTCAGTCACTCATTATTATTAATGCATCTTAGTTGCATGTTTGATCGATTTCCAATTGCAAAAGTTGGCAAAAATCTTCTATTTCCTCCTCTTTGGATTTGGTTTTTGGTTCATATACTTAAATGAGAGTAGTATTAACAGGTCTTCCTTGTATGCATGTGGATATAATCCTGTAGCACACAAGATGGAACAAGAAATAGTATTTTTAACTATGACTGCAGTCCTCACCTTTTCATTTCCAGAACAGTAGATCATATGATTGTCTGATTCAAAATGTCACATGCCAGTAATTTCGTCAGTGCCTAGTATGTCAATATTGACGTGTCCCATTTTTAAAAATTATTTCTAATTTCCCTACATTCATATGTCTCACATTCCATGTTTCAATCCCTTGTGTCTGCTTACAACTGTTCTTCCTTCTTTGTCTTTGCTCAGCCTCTCTGGCAGCATATCTGCTTGTCTAATCTAAGTGTGGCGTAAGGTGCGCCTGATCCAAGCCAGAATCTTCACAATTACTTGCTACACATTGGAGAGCTGGACAGTGAATAAGAATGACAGAAGACAAATCAATGCCTTTGTGTTGTGGTGCTGGAGAAGAGTCTTGAACATACCATGGACTGCCAAGAGAACAAATAGATCTGTCCCAGAGAGGGTGATGCCAAGTTTTTTCCTTGGTGGCAAGGATTTTGAATCTCTGTCTCACATACTTTGAGTATGATGCCAGGAGGGACCAGTCCTTGGAGAAGGACATCATGCTTGGAAGGGTGGAGAGAAAGCGCAAGAGAGGAAGAACCTGGAAGGGATGGATTGACACAGTAACTGAGGCAATGAGGCAATGTTGGATTAAGCGAGATTGGCTTTGGATAGGACAGGGTTCAGAGCTATTGTACATAGAGTCTTTATGAGTTGCAGTCGACTTGATGGCTTATAACAACAACATGCTAAGTAATGAAGGAAAAGTGGGTGAAATGAGGGAATGTATATTAGCGAGGTTAGGCTAGGCTTTGCTGTATCAACAAACAACCCCTCAATCTCAGTGACTTTTAGAAACAAAGATTTACTTCTTTCTTACTTGGCATTGCATGTACATTAACAAATGTGCTCAGGCTTGGTCACCTCCAGATGAGAGAACTGGAGGGTCATGTAGTGGAAATTAATGGCATGCATTCCTGTCAGTCACAAGGCCCCATCTGACTATTAGGGAATCAGAAAGGATGATTCTTCCACGTGTTGGAAATAGGAGATGGAAACTATTTCATGCATAGCACTCATGATGTTCATAGTACATAATATAAGTGCTAGACTTTATCTTTGATGCTTGTTAAGTGCTGTCCAGTTGACTATGACTCAAAGCAACCCTATGAACAATGGATCTGAACCCTGCTCTATCCTGTGCCATCCTCACTATCTGCAATGTATTCGACTCCATTGTAACAATTACTGTGTTAATCTATTTTGTTGATAGTCTTCACACTGACTTTCTATCGTTCCAAGCATGATGGCCTTTTCCAAGGAATGGCCCTTCATAAAAACATGCCCAAACCATGTGAGATGAAATTTCACTATCTTTGCCTTCAAGGAGAACTCTGACTGCATCCTTTTAAAGACATACTTGTTTGTTGTTTTGGCAGTCCATGGGATAGTCAGCACTCTTCTCTAACACTTCAACTCGAAGGCATCAATTCTTCTGCCATCCTTATTCATTGTCCAATTTTTAGATGCATAGGAAATAATTGAAAATATTAGACCGATCCTGGGGAGGAGGGATGGAATGGGGTAGAATGAGGATAGAATCACCAGGCCTCAGGATCCCAGGAGTATGTGATTCAATCTGCTGACCCCTGAGTTACCTCTGTTGCACATTTATTATGTATCAGGTGAGCTCGTGCTAAGCTCTTGGCTGAGTTAGAGTGTTTAGGAGCTTAGTGGCAGAAATCCACTCTGGGCAACAAACAAAGACAGGTGATATCAGCAGACTCCAGGGGAGCTCACGGATTGGCAGGAACACAGAACCAGGTCTCCTGAGGGGAATTAGATCAGTTTCAGAACTCTTGATGTTAGGATGAGATCGCAGGACTGTCAATGCCAACTGCTTCCTGTCAGACAGATTTAAGAGTCCTAGGAGCGATGCCATGGTGTCCCCTAAAATGTTATGCTGAAATTTCAGCCCCTACCAAGTGGGTTGACATGGTGACCTCAGCAGTGGGCTTGAGTGTGTCAGAAATTGGGAGGATGATGTGGGACAGGACAATGTGCAGATCAGTTGCTCATAGAGTCACTATGGGTGGTACTTGACTCGATAGCACCCAACAACAATAGTTGCAAATATGACCTGTTTCAAAATAGTTTTTTTCTTTTGTTATTTTAATGAGGGCTTTCCAGAATAGAGTTTGTCCAAAACATGATCTCTATTAAGAGGCCTTTTGGAAGAAGGGCAGACACACACACTCTCATGGTTAGAGACTGTTAAGGAACACCTACAAGCTTAAGATTGCCTTGGGTTGTTAACAAGGAAGATCTATGATGGCACAAATGGTTACGCACTTGAATGCTAACTGAAACATTGTTGGTTCAAATCCACTAGCGGCTTTATAGAAGAAAGGCTTAGTGATTTTGCTTCTGTAAAAGTGACCCCAGAAACCCCTAGGGGCAATTATAGTTGTCGCATGGAATCTGTATGAGTCAAATTAATGGCATGTAAGGAGTCCTGGTGGGATAAATAGTGTATAATGTTATCTACAATGTTAGTCTGTTAACCAAAAGGTCAGTAATTTGAATCCATGGGAGAAGTATGAATAGTATCCTCTCATAAAGATTTATTTAGCCTTATAAGCCCAGTGGAAAGTTGCCATAAGTTGAAAGATACTCAGTGACAGTGCATTTGTTGGTGGGAGAGTTTAACATAACTAACTTAATAGTTGACAATTCAAACTTACCCAGTGGCATTGTGGGAGGAAAGGCTGTTTTAGTAAAGGTTACAGCCAAGGTTACAACCTTATGCAGAAATTCTTCTGTAACACAGAGAGTCACTGCATAGCTGGATCAGCTACATGGCAATGATTTATTTTTTTCATTACCGGTTAAGAAGGGCCCTTTCCTAGCGCTGATGCTGCTTGGACTTTAAGCTACCAAACCAGTAAGACAATATATTCCTTATTTCCATTGTTGCTGTGTACCACAGAGTCAGAACCAACCCATAGCTGACGCTCCGGTGGGTTTTCAAGGGCAGTTAATCCCATGGGAGGAGACTGCCCATCCTTCTCCTGCAGAGCAGCTGGTGGCCTCGAACCATGTGCCTTTGGGATTGCAGCACAGCTTCAATGGGAATTTGAGTGAAACTTTACAAAATACATTGGGCTTTTTGTTTGTTTTAAACAATATTAATTACAATATGTTACTGCTGTTAGGTGCCGTCAAGTTGACCATGACTCATAGCAACACTGTGGATAATAGATCTGAATGTTGTCCCATCGTGCACCGTCCTTATGATTTTTGTCATGCTCAAGCCCGTTATGGTAGTCACTGTATAAATACAAAATTACAATACTCACAATGTAACTGCACTTTCCCTCCTTCTTCCTTTTAATCCTCATTTCCATGAATTCTTCTGTGTTCTTTAAAGCTACTCTCATGTGGTACTTTGCTCCAGCAGCGTCAGGAGACAAAGCATCATTCAGGCCGCCTCTGACAGTTGCACTGGCTGTGAAGAGAAACCAGAGCCTTCCTCAGATTTTACTTACTGGTGTTAAAGTAGGTCTAAATCTTACTTACTGGTGTTAAAGGGACTAGGAGTAGAGTGACAGCAGACAAACTCAAGTCCAGATCATCCTTGTGCCCTTGCCACACCTGATGTTGGTGAGTACCAGAGGCCACCACCTGTAGCCAATAGTCATTTCAAATGGGAAGCTGGAAACAAATGTTCCCAGTGGGGGCATGTCTGTAGAAGTGAGTGGAAAAAAAGAGTGAAGGGGCCTTGGATGCTGATGCATCTTTGCTTCCTGTCTGGCTGTGAGACCTGAATCAAGGCAGGTGTGGTAGTTGGGGCTGAGCAGGTATCTCTGGTATCTGTCTTCATTCAAATCCCACCATTTGCTACTCTGTGATTTTGAGTGAGCTGTTCATGCCTCTGAAGCCCAGTGATAAGTGACCATGAGTATTAAGTGAGCTTTTCCATGGAGGGAACCTAGAACATGCTTGGCAACCAAAGGCATTCAATAAATGGTAAACTGAAGAGATTAAGGGTCTTGTCAAAATGTCCCCATATCAGAATCTACGTTCTGACTTATTCCTCCCATCTGGCCATCTACTCAGAGCAGGCACAGGGACTGGAAGGTGCAGCCTTACATCACTTTCCTTTGAAACCCTCTCAGAGATTCATCACCTGTTTAGGTCTGCAAGGAACACCTTACCTCTAAGAGGTGAAAGCATAACTATGTCTAGATCTTCTCCTACAACTCACCCGGTCTCGTGGATGGATGTCAGCCTGGCTCTAATGCCTCAGAAAGAATGCAGTCATTGTTGTTAGATGTCGCTGAGTTGACTATGACTCGTAGTGACCCCATAAGCAACTGTAAGCATAATAAAAAATTATTAAAATGAGTAAATGCCTGTATCTCACCTAAGTGTCACTTGCATATCATTTACTAAAGAAGATCAAAGACTGCAGTCTTCAATGTCGATTGCATCTCCACACTAAGAAAATTCCTCACAAGGATCACTAGGCAACATCATTATAGATGGAGAAAACATTGAAATTGTTAACAATTTCATTTTGTTCAGATGCACTATCAACAACCATTGTAACAGCAATCGAGAGATCAAAAGACATGTTGCATTGGAAAAATCTGTTGTTAAGGATTTCCCCAAGTGCCAGAGTCTGTTTGCAGGCTAAAATGCACCTGACCCAAGCCGTGGCATTTTCAGTTACTTCCTATTAATGTGGAAGTTAGCTCCTTAGAAGCACGACCTTCTAGAGCTCTTAGCCCCTCTGGAATGGTGACCAACCACACCAGTAATGGTCAGCACTCTGTTAGCCTGGACACTTGCCAACCCACAGGAGCTATGTAGTATGAGCAAGAAACACTTATTTTTAAATGCCACTAAGACTTTGAGGACTATTTGTTACTGCAGCAAAACCTAGCCGAACCTGATGAATATTCATCTCCCTCTTTCATCCACTTTTCAAAGTATCAGCACAGAACTTTGCATATTGCAAGCTTTGGTAAGAATTTAAGTTACTTTTTATCCTTCTCAAATCTGCTATCACCATCAGTTTTATAATTTTTAACCATGTTGATAATACAGAGTTTGGTAAAACAACAAAAGACAAAGTCCACAATGTTTATTTCTTAGTCATACTTTGAATAACGAGGTACACATCACACCTGAGGAAACACTGCAGTGGAGTCAGGTTAATGGGGTTTTAAGGTCTAGGCTTAAATGTCATCATTCAAGTGGGGACAGGAACCATTGTGTGAAAAAAAAAGGGTCCACTCAAGTTTCATCTAACCATCATGTGCTGAGTTTGTGCTCTGTGCTGGGTACTATGCTAGGTGTAAGCACCCAAAGACCCTGCTTCTGGGAACTCTCACATTTGTGGGGTGAAGGTGTGAGTGTCCAGGCCAACATTCCCAGATTAATACTATGTAAGCCACGATCCAGATGGCCCAGGCGAGGTGAGAGTGACTAACCCCATTTTGGAGAGCCAAGTGATAATTGAATCTAAAGTCCTGAAAGAGAGTGGGTTTTACCTGGGGTCAAAGTGGCTTAGGAGTAAAGCAAAGGATGCAGAGCACACGGATAGTGGGAATGCTTGATTCTCAGCTCCACATGTACACTAAACAGCAAAAACCTGAAGTCACACTGTTCAGAGAATTTGTGAGCACTCAACAGGCCACTTCTAACACTCAGCTGGTGGTGGACGGGCATATGGGCAGCTGAGGAAATGAGTTCTCATGGTACATTTAGAAAAGAACAAGAACTTGATGTAACATGATGCTAGAGAAAATGAGGACAAAAAAAGGCTAGACTTGCTCTATGATAACTGGAGGAAATTAGCAGCCCAGGAGCCCAAAGGGTGTGAGAGGAAGAGGCTTGATTATTGCCAGGATTTCAGGTGGGAAAGAGCTTAGCCACTTGGAGTTACTATTTTAATTGAAAGAGAAGAGTGATAAGCTCACAGGAGCAAAGACCTTTTGGTAGGCAGAGAAGTAGCTTCAACCTTGGGAGACCTAGAAATTCTCCCTACCATAAACCAGTTCACTTGAAAGAATATGTATTCTCCTGTTATTTTGTGCACAATGAATAAAATGATGATGAAATAGCTTCTAGCTGCTGTAAAGTTAGTGATTCCATTCAATGGAATGAAACTCAGCCTATTATTTTTGTTAGGTGCCTTTGAATTGAGTTCTACTCATAGTGACTCTATGAACAGCCAACTTTGAACCCTGCCCAATCCTGTGCCATCCTCATCATCTCTGATTCATTAGAACTCATTGCTGAAGTCATCATGTCAATCCAGGCACTGGGGTCTTCCTTTCCTTTGCTGACCCTCCATCTTCCCAAGCATGATGTCCTTTTCCCAGGAACAGCCTTACCTTGCTCCATGTCCAAAGTATGAAAGATAAAGCTTTGCTATCTTTACCTCAAAGGAGCTCTCTGGCTGCACTTTTTCCAAGACATATCTGTTTGTTCTATTGGTAGTCCATGGGATATCCAGTACACTTTTCCAACACCACAACCCAAAGGCACCAATTCTTCTTTGGTCATCCTTTGCCATTGTCCAGCTCTTCTAGCAAATGATTGAAAAGATGATGTCCTGAATCAGGTGGACCTTAGTCCTCACACTGACATCATTGCTCCTTAAAAATATGGAGAGGTCTCTGACAGCAGACTTTCCCAGTGCTATACGTCTTCTGGGTGACCAGGTTGTTCCTGGATGACTCCACTCTGGTGTCTGTGACTTCTTGCTGCCTGTGCAGCAAGTAATGGCAAATGTTTTTGGGTTGTGTGCTTTTTCAGGCTTGTGTTTGAGGTACAGTACTGCTCTTCCTCCCAGGAGCAAGGTCCTTGAGGCCTGGCCTACAGTTTAAGGCAGACGGTGGCTTAAAGCCACACATTTTTTGATTCAAATTGATTTGGTTTTTTTTTTTTAAAAAACATTCTTCTGGGTGGTATAGCACTGGTGTGTACATTGCTGTACAGAGGTAACTCGTGCTTGCTGTGATGCTAAACACTACGACACTGATGTGCCAAATGTGATAATGGTTACCCATGGTGGACAGTGTTTGGTGGGGCTTCCTGATTAAAATAAGCTTGGAAGCAGGCATGACATCCACTTCCAGAAATGGCTTGCCTCCAGAACTCTATGAACAGTGCTCAGCTCTTTTGTTCATAGGGTCGGTATGAGTTGTCTACGACTTGACAGCACCTAACAACAACAACATACATCTTCTGATCTCCTGACTGCTGGTACCAAGGTACTTGTCAATCCAAGTAGGATGAAGCCATTGACAGTTTCAATCTTTTCTCCATCTATCATGATGTTGCTTATTGGTCCAGTGGTAAAGATTTATGTTTTTGTGATGTTGAGATACAATCCATAATGTAGGCTGTAGTCTTTGATTTTCTGCAGCAAGCACTTCAAGTCCTCCTCACTGTCAATAAGCAAAGTTGTGTCATCTGCATACCATAGTTTTATTGATGAGTCTTCCTTTGATCCTGATGCCACATTCTCCTTTATAGAGTCCAGTTTCTCGAATAATTTGCTTAGTATACAGATTGAATAGGTATGGAGATAAGCTACAACCCTGAAGCACATTTTCTTAATTTTAAATCATGTAGTATTCCTTTGCTCTGTTTGTACAACAGCCTCTTGGTCCAGGGATGGATTTTGTATGAGCACAATTAAGTGTACTGGGACTCCATTTATTTTCAGTGTTAGTCATATTATCATCCATACAGTCAAATGCCTTTGCATAGACAGCAAAGCACATATAGACATTCTTCTGATATTCTTTGCTTTCAGTCAGTATCCATCTGATATCATCAGTGATATCCCTGATGCCATGGCCTATCCTAAATCCAGTGTAAATGAATGGCAATTCTTGGTACTGTCTGAGCCATTTTTGGGATTATTTTCAGCAGTATTTTTTCATGTGCTATTAAATCATTCCATAGTTTTCACATTCTGCTGTATCACGTTTCTTTGGAATGGGAACAAATATGCATCTTTTCCAGTCAGTCGGCCAGCAACTATCCTCCAAAATTCTTGGCATGTACTGGTGAGCATGTCCAGGACTGCACTTGTTAACGGAAACAAATCAGTCGGTATCTCATCGATTCCTGGGGCTTTATTTGCAAGTGCCTCCACTGCAGCTTGAACTTCTTCCTTCCTTACCATTGGCTCTCAATCGTATGGTATTTCCTGAAATATGTCCATGTGGGCCAATTCTTTTTGTTACAGTAATTTTATTTCCTCCATCTTCTTCTGTTGACTCCTGGACCATTCAAGATTTTGTGCATAGCATCTCTGAGTATTGCAACTCAAGGCTTGAAATTGTTTCTTTCAGCTTGAGAAATGCTGAAAGAGTTCATCCCTTTTCATTCTCCAAGTCCGGCTCTCTGCATATTCCATTATATGAACCTTTTGCTTTATCTTCTCAAGCTGCCCTTTGAAATCTTCTGTTCAGCTCTTTTACTTAAGCATCTCTTCTCTTTGTTTTGTTTTTTTGATGCTCTTGTGCAATTTCCAGTCATTTCTGACATCCATTTAGATTTTTTCTTTCTCCTCTGCCTTTGTAATGATCTTTTACTCTCTTCATGGATGATGTCCTTGATGTCATTCTACAACTCAACTGGTCTTAGGTTATTGGTGTTCAGCACTTCAAACCTGTTAAGATAATTTTTAAAACCAAGTGGGATAGACACAAGATGCTGCTTTGATTCTCATGGACTAGTTTTCATTTACTTCAGCCTCAATTTGAACATGAGTAATTGATGGTCTGTTCCACAGTCTGCCTGTGGCTTTCCTCCCCCTGCTTGTCATTTGCACAACAATCTTTATGAATGAATAAATGCATGAACATACACTCACATAAGTGTTGAAAAGCAAAATATAATAATTTTCACTCTCAATGAAGAACACAATGAAAACGAAAAAGGAGAATGAAGGTAAGACGGGCTTAGATAAGATGTGATTAATTAGGGGCCAATTGCTTTGTTATCTATTTTTTGCTTTCTCATTTACATAAAAATCTCATATGCAAGGTAATCAAATGATATGTGCAATAGAACACAGATTTATTCATACCAGTTATTGCATCATCCACCAGTGTCCAGTCATAGTTATTGACTATTTGTTCTTTTTTAAATGTTTTTAAATTTTATACATTTATTTTTCTACTAGTTTATTCACAAAATTCAAATACAAATTTGAACAAATTCTTTCAATTTCCCTCACCCCCTACCCATCAAATTGTACAACCCAATGATTAATCCCCCCTTCCCCCTGCACATCTACATCCCTCTGCTTCTAGCCTCTCCCACCCCTCCTGTATCCTTATACTCATTCTACAATAATAGTTTTATACAAAATTTATCCTTATGGGACTGAGGTAGTTCACTCAGCATAGTGCTCTCCAGTCCCTCTCAAGTTAGGTAATAATTTACACAGTTATTACCCCTGCGTGCTGCATAGTATTCCATTGTGTGAATGTACCATAATTTCCCTAGCCATTCATTTGTGGTTGGACATTTGGGCTGTTTCCATGTTCTTGCGATGGTGAATAATGCTGCTATCAACATTGGTGTACAAATCTCAGTTTGTGCCTCAGTTCTCATATTCTCTAGGTATATTCCAAGTAGTAGAATAGCTGGGTCCTTTGGAATTTCTATGGTCAGCTTTTTGAGGAAGCACCAAACTACCATCCAGAATGGTTGCACCATTTTACAATCCCACCAACAATGTGTAGGAGTTCCTTTCTCCCACATCCTCTCCAACATCTATTACTTGCTGCCCTGTTAAACTTTACCACTCTTACTGGAGTGAGATGGTACCTCATTGTGCTTTGGATTTGCATCTCTCTTATTGCCAGTGATTTGGACCATTTCTTCATGTGTCTGTTTGCCGTGACCTTATTTTGACTGCTGATATTGGTATTCTCCAATCATTTCTTTCACAGATGTAGTCAATTTTATTTCTATGCAGTCCATCAGGTGAGGTTCACGTATAAAGTTACCATTTATGTTCTTTGAGAAAGGTATTTATGGTGAATGAAACATTGACTGTAAAAAGTGAGATCATTCTATTTACAACTTCATTTCTGTTACCAAGTCCATACTTTTCAACTCCCATTCCTTCTTCATTGTTTCCAACTTTTGCATTTCAGCCACCATTTATCATTTAAGCATCATGGTTGCATATGTGGGCAGTTTCCGGCTGCAAAATTTGATACAAATTTTCAACTTCCTCCTCTTTTACTTTAGCTGTTGGTGCACGTATTTGAATAATAGTCATATTAACAGGTCTTCCATGTTTGTGTATGGATAATATTGTATAACTCACAATATCTTACTTCAGGATAGAACTGCAAATTGCTTTTAAATTACAAATGAACTACCATTCTTCTTCTGTTTTCATTGCTGGCATAATATACCATGTTATTGTCTGATTAAACGTGGCCAAAGCCAGTCCATTTCATCTCACTAATGCCTAGAACGTTGATGTTTATGTGTTCTGATTCATTTTTCCACAACTTCTAGTTTTCCAGCATTCATACTTTGTACATTCCACATTTCAACTATTAAATTATGTTTGCATCTGTTTCTCCTCCTTTTGACTGACTGCCAATCTGGTCTCCACCTCTGATACTGTAGCACCCATGTTCCTTTATTGCTCATAAGGTTTTCAGAGACCTACTATTTAAGAATTGGCTGGCCAATCCTCTTTCCTAGTCTGTCTTAATTTGGGAACTCTACTAAAACTTGTCCACCACAGGTGACCCTTCTGGATAGCTTTCAGCATCACAGCAAGCCACACGTTACCTCAGTAGAGCAAACTGACATATAAGTGCTATACTAATAAGAACAATGATAAACAGGCAAGAATAGAGACACTTAATCTAGAAAGTAACCAACAATATGCAAATCATTCCCCTTATATGATAAACTTACAAGTAAATGTTGTACCTCTAATTGCAATATATATATAAACAAAGTCCTGATGTTAGAGAAATATACATATGCCAGAGAGCAGAGAGAGAGGGAGAGATTTGGGACCGACAATGCTATTGCATTTTCTTGATCAATCTATGCCTAAAGCTGGAATGACCTCAGACTTTTCAGCTATTTGAGCCACATTTGAGTCAGATATTTCCATCTCTGGCAAGAATTCTAGCCAACACAAGCAAAGGAGAGAAAAGGAACCTCTTTCTTGTGCTTATTGCACATTATTTTAAACACTTTATATGCATTTATTTATTAATCCTCATAACAAATCTATGGGTACAAGGAAACGGAAACTCAGATTAAGGGGAAAAAAACAACAAACAAACTCCAAACCAACAAACAAACCCGAACAATCCAACAAACAACATGTCCAACATAATGCAGTGCAATTAAGTTTGCACCCAGGCATTCTGTTCCCAAATCCTATACTTCTAACCACCTATGAGAATTCATGGATGTAGGTCACAGAGAGTTGGTACTTTTTCTCTGCATTTGGGTGGCTTTGCATGCAGGTTCATATATATCAACACAGCCTGTGGGATCCTGAACATTCAGTCTATGAAAAAAAAAACCCACAAAATGTTTTCAAATTCATTGTCTTTCACTTTTGGAAGATGATGCTGCTTTTCCATTATGCAGTACAATGCTATGGGATTAATTTGGTAATTAAATGTTTGTTGCTGGGAATAAATAAATTGTTCTCCATCACTAGAAGATTCTGTCATCTTACTTTGAAGTTGGGGAAGCAAGACGCCTGCTAGTTCACTGTGGCATCCACTTCCACTTTGTAACTTTATATAATATATGCTGACAGTATTTCCCCATTTGTATTTTCTGGGAAGATGTTATTTACTGCCCTGATGCTAGAGGAAAAAAATTAGGTCAGTGCCTCATGCATCTCCCTTAACCACCCAGGACACGTGCCTCATTAGTCAAAGAGATGAATGTAACCGATGCTAAGATCCACCCCCCTTGTCCTAGCCCAACTTTTCTCCAAGACTGCTGTGTCTTCAGTTGTTTGCAGGTTGTATTCTGAAATTATGTCACATATTTTCCACCTTCTTCTATGCACTGTTTGACTTGGAGCTTTCTGTTAAACCTTTCACAAAGCCCTGAAGTAATTTGGTCTTTGTAGTATTAGCTTTCTTAAGCTTCCCTTTTTACCTCTGCTGCAGGATGACCTCTCTATGATACTCATGCAACTTATCCTATGACTTTGGAAGACATTGCCCAAATGCCCAAATAATTTACAACCTCCTGTTTTGAAAGAACATCTTCCACATGCTCAAGGAGCTCTCTCCCCATCTTTCTCCATGGTACCCAAGAAGTCCACACTTCCCTTCCATGGAGAACATCC
Organism: Elephantulus edwardii; assembly: GCF_000299155.1. NCBI lineage: Eukaryota > Metazoa > Chordata > Mammalia > Macroscelidea > Macroscelididae > Elephantulus > Elephantulus edwardii. Next base: position 14,046,826 of record NW_006399783.1, read on the forward strand.
TCCACGTGTTCAGGGGCCACACCTCACCGAGGGTGTCACATACCACACACAGCAAGGGCACACAGACTTACTCATGTGGGCTCTTGGAAGCTGCCGTCTCACACCTTGCTATCTCCTGCATGCATTATTAAAAGAGCCACCAGCAGCCTTCATTTTTGCCATGTTACTTTAATGAACTCAAAGTTTTGTCTCTGTGGCAATCCTAATACCTTTTGAAATAATTTATTTCTTTCAAAAACAGTACACTAAACATTGAAATGTGTTTTTAAAAACTCTTACTGGACCCTAAAATTGTGCAGATTTTTCTTCCCTTATGATTTTTTTAAAACAGTCACGTAAAATGAAGGTCAATTCTTAAAGTTCTTTTGAGATCTGAGCAATATTCAGAAAATATTTTACTTAGAATGGGCACTTAGGGAGAATGTACAGGTTTTGGAGTTAGACTGATGGAGGTCAAACCCAAGGGTTTCACTTCATGAAAACAGAGCCTTAAAAAATTATTCCATATCTCTAAGTCTCAGTTTCCTCCTCTGTAAACTGAGGAAAAGAATATCTCACTGGAAGAGATGATGAATAGTGTAAGTGTTGTTACGTAGAGGGGATTTATAAAACAACAGCTATTTTAATTATTCTCTTAGGACTTTTCCCCCTAGGTGAGATTCCTTCCCAGAGGAGCTTAAATATCACCTTCAGAGTTAAGGTGGGGAAGCTAGTTGTTGTTAGGTGTCATTGGATTGACTACGATTTATAGTGATCCTATGAACAACACACAGCATCCTTCCCTATCCTGTGCCATGTTCGTGATCTCTGGCATGTTCAAGCCCATTGTTGCAGTAGCTGTATCAATTCATCTCATTGGAGGGCTTCTTTCTTTTATTGATCCTCAGCTTTATCAGACACGCGTGGCAAAGCAGATATAAAATATAATGTGATGCTCAGGTATATTTCGTTGTTGTGTTATGTGCTGTCGAGTTGACTGTAACTCTTAGTGACCCTATGCATAATAGGTGTGAACCCTGCTCTAGTACGAAATTGTTTATGAAAAAAAAAATACTGCTTTCAGGACTGTCTTTTAAACTGTAAGTCACTAAAACAAACAAAAATCATTGCCTTCTTTCTGTGCTACTTTAGGGGAAATAGTCTAAGTGGGGATATTGTCCCGCACCCAGAAGAGATTGGGTCAGGCTTTAAGGTAGAAACTAGGGCACTGTTAACCCATGAACCAACATGAAACCAGTTGTTGAGCTGATTTCAACTCATGCTCTCTCTGCTGGTTTAGTCGGTAGGGAGTTTCACTTTTAACTCAAAGGTCAAAACTCTTTCATGGTTCGAATCCACTAGGAGCTCCTTGGGAGAATAAAGGGCAAAATTTCCTCCCCTGCAGCTTTTAGGCCCAGAAGGCGGGAACCCTCCAACAGAGAGTCAGTTATGAGTCACCTCCCCTCATGCCAGTGTTTGAATTCATGGCAATTCTGTGTGTGTCAGGATAGAACCACACTTCATAGGATTTTTAAAAGCCCTCACCCCCTCCTTTTTTAAGTAGAGCTATAGGTCTTTTTTTTCTGAGGTGAATTCAAGCCTGCAACCTTGTGGCCAAAGACAGAGCACATTAACTAACTGTATCACCCAGGGGCTCCTGATACCTCATAAGAGGAGGCACAAAGCAGAGGGGGAAGAGGCTTGAGAGAAACAGGAACTCTGGCAGGCAGGCCAGCCCTGAAGGAGACCTGTTAGACCATTCCCAGAGTGGGAGAGAAGGGGCAAGGGCAAACAGGAGAGGCCCCACAACTGGACGAGAAAAGCCACATACAAGTGGTTAAAATATTGCTCACTTCTATTATATCATGAAAAATGGCAGTGAGCAGAGCTGCCTGGATTAGGAAAAAAGAGTGTAATTCCATCTTGGGGCTTCTGGTGAATTGAGCTTGTGGTTCTGTGGTTTATGATGTCACCAGAACCCCTGGCTGGAATTACAGCCTTTTAATTTACAAATTGGTGAGTGGAGAGGCCGAGGGTCCATCCTGCCTGCTGGAAATGTGGCAAGAACCCAGGGGTCCATATTGGCTTGGAAGGTCAAGTTCTAGGGTGAGGGGCTTTGGCGAGGCTGCTTTCTGTGCTGTCTCCTGCTTTCTCTCTCTCTCTCTCTTTCCAAGCCTCCCTCCTCACAAGTTGCACAGCTTGGTTTTCCCATGATCTATTTTATAAAAAGCCCAAGTTAACTAGTTTCCTTTGGCTCATTATGCACACAGTTCAGACCTTTCCATCTCAAAACTCACCCAAGAAAAGCTCAGCTGTGAGATCTTGGACTTCAGAAGGAAAATCCGACTGGGATTTGCATAGATCCCTTCTGTGCTTTATCCTCTTTTTAACTTGCTGCCTCACCAAGCATGCTAAGTTCAGGAAGTCATGGGGTTTGTGGTTGAGCCGGTCCAGTGCTCCAGCCTAATAGGCCGTTGTCTCCTCAAACATGAAAAGTCAGCTTATCATGCTATCATAACTTGAGTGTTGCTGTGACACTGGACATTATGCCACCAGTATTTCAAATGCCCGTAGGGTCACCGTGGTCGACACAGTTCAGTAGAACTTCCAGCCTAAAATGAGGAAGAAAGGCCTGGCAAACAACTTGTGAAAATTAGCCAATATCAACCTTATCGATCACAAAACAACTTTGTATAGAGGGCTGAAGAGGAGACTTCAAGGATGGAATGCACTCACAGTGCACAGTGACTGCCACAAAGGACGTGGTTTATCAACAGTCATGCAGGCAGATGGTGCAGGACTGGGCAGTGCCTCATTCCGTTAGGTGCGAGGTGGCCAACAATTATATGACAGTGTATAATCTCAGTGCCTTGGGTTAAACTTGTTGGTGGTGTTGTTAAGTGCTGTTGAGTCATAGACGACTCAAAGTGACCCTATGAACAAAAGACCTGAATGCTTGCATAACTCTCATCCTTTCTCCAGGTTCATAGAGTTTTTGGGGGCAAGCTATTTCAGAAGTGGATGCCACTCCTGCTCCTAAGCTTATTTTAATCAGGGAACGCCACCAAACGATGTCCACTATGGGTGACCATTATTACATTTGACACATTAGGGTCACAGTATTCAGCTTCACAGCAACCACGAGTTACCTCCGTACAACAAATGGTCAGACCAGGGCTATGCCACTTAGAAGAATGTTTAACCAAAAACAATTAAAACCAGGCATGAGTGCCACAGATAAAAATCACCCACCTTTGACTTGGTAGCATAACTTTTATCCAACAGGCCCACAGAGCTCTCTCTACGTTGTTATTGTTGTTATTAAGTGCCATCAAGTCATAGCGACAGTATGAATGAAAGATCTACTTGGATTAAACTAGGTCTTCAAAACCAAAACCCCCCTCAAAGTCACTGCTTTGGGGTCTGTCTGACACATAACAACCCTCCATCAGTTGGTAGGAGGAGACTGCCCATCTTGCTCCGTTAGATATCTGAACAGATTAAAATTGTTAGAGATGAGTAGCCTTTGGGTCAGCAGCGTGACTCACTACACACAGTGTGTGCCACCAGTTTCCTCAGCTATTCTTTAACAAGTGTTTTCTGAGTACGTAATTATTGAGTAGTAGTGATGTCAGTTTAAGGATGACGGTGTGTCTAATTCAGGCCATAGTCTTTCTGATCACTTGCTATCCATCTGAGTGGTGAACAATGAATAAGGATGACAGGAAAAGAATTGATGCCTCTGAGCTGTGGTGTTGGAGAAGAGAGCTGAACATTATGGGTGGCCAAAAGAATGAACAGCTATGTCTTGGAGAGGGTGCAGCCAGAATGCTTTTTGGAGGCAAGAATGATAAAACTTCGCCTCATATACTTTTGGCATGTTTCTAGGAGGTCTTATTCCTTGCAGAAGGACATGATGCTGGGAAGAGTGCAGGGTTTGACAAAGGAGAGGAAGACTCTCAACCAGATGGATTGACAAGGTGACTGCTGCAATGGGTGTGTGTGTGTGTCAGAAAGTGTGAGGATGGCACAGGATGGAACAGGGTTCAGGTCTTTTGTTCATAGCATCACTATGAGTCATACTCAACTCGACAGCACCTAACAACAACAATATGTGCTGGGAAGTCTTGGGCTGAACCTGTGGATGCTTTGGAAAGGAAGAAAGATATGATTCTTACCCTCTTGGAGGTTCCATTTTTCCCCCTCACATTGCCCTGAGGAATTGTAGCTGTCTCCCAGTTAATATGCCCAAACTTTAATCTCCAATCAATCCATGATAGTCATCAGATTTTAGTTTAACACCAACTTGCCTAGTAGCTCAAGTCAGAAATGTAGCAATGCTTTGCCTTATTTTTTCCTTTTCTCTTATTCCCAGCATATAACCTGTTTTATCTCTACATCAGAACTGTATGCTAGAATAGTTATCTCATTATTTTATTCCACTAACTCTTAGCTCCTGTGACAACATCCCAACAACTCCTCCCATATCCTTCTTATTCTTTCTAATCCACCACCAGCAGCAACAGCACCTGAGTTTGTTAGAAATTCTTGGGACTTCTCTTAGACCAGAGTCTCAAGTGAGGGCAGAAGTCTGTGTTTTCATAAGCCCCCTAGATGATCCTAATGCTTATTTGTGTCTGAGAACAACTGGAATCCCACAGTAGTGGGTATGATCTTAGAGCATATACATTTCCAACTAAAAACCATTTAGAAACTTCCCACTGCACTTAGAATAAAATGCTGGTTCTTTTGCACAGCTTTCATGATCTTGCATCATCTGACTCCAAACCGTCTCTCTAGGATTTTCTTTACAACATTTGTCCTTGGGCACACTTGAGTTGAGGCACTCTCATTTCATGGTTCCTCAAACATACAATTCCCTTTTCAACCTCCAGGTCTTTGCATGCTCTGTTCCCTCTGCTTAGGACACTCACCCTCCTTTATTTTCCATGAATAGTACCTTCACCTCTTCACTCAAGCTCAGCAAAACGGTCACCTTTTCCAAAAGACCTCTTTTAATCAGATTAAAATGTTTTCCCTGCTATTTTTTACCCCAATCCCTTAATGTTTCTTCACACTGCCATATAATTAGTAGTAACTTTATTTACTAATTTATTTTTGTGTGCTTCTGTCACTATTTGGAGTTAGATGTATGTTCATTGACATATTTCTAGTATTTAACACAGCACCTGAAAAAGAGTGTGAAATGAAGGTAAGAATGAATATAGTCTAGCTTATTTTGATTTTTCACCAGTAAAATTTCATCTCAAATATAATCTCTGATGAACCTTCCCTAATCTCTTTAGGCAGAACTAAACCCGTGTTCTTTTAACATGTTCTGGGAACCACCATCATGACTCTTAGTTCTTTGCTACTCTGTATGGAGATGGGTACCAAAATGGCTAGTGCATGCTTCTTTTTTAATTTTTTTTATTGTATGCTTTTTTTTAGGTAGAAAAATCTGGGTTCTTAAAACTCTCCTTCAACTCATGCCAGTTGTCATTTTGGTTTTCTGAGTTTCTTGATCCACAAAATAGGGAGTTTCTTAGAAGACAAAGAGGATAAGAGATAATGTGACCAACACAAAGTAGGCTCTTTATGAGAGGTGCCTGTTCTTGTTTTATAGCTGTGTGTACATGTATGGCTCTCTTTTGGAAGAGCCAGGACTCCTGGGGGCAGGCTGTGCCCGGTCATCAGTGTGTCAGTACCCTCACGTGCCTGGACTGTGTTGGATGAAGAAGAGAAAGAGAGGCCTAGTAAGAGGTCCTTGCACACCCCTTCTCACAGCACCCAGGGTGTGCTTTGGTAGCTGACAGAAAAGACAGAGAGAGGGCTGTCTGTCCCTTTGGGTGAGCCCTGCCTATGAGTCACAGGCCAACGGAACTCAACCGTCTTGAAAAGCAAGCTAGACCGATTTACTAATGTCCCCCTCCAATGAGCATTGCAGATGAGCAAGAAGTGAGGAGAAAATCATAGCTTGAGGTGACCACTCCATCCACTTTTACCTGAAGACATCACCAAGATGTTTTGCAAAACAAATTGAAAGGGACCAGCTGGTTTCTTTTCCCTCTGAAATAGACTCCTTCCAGTGCTTGCCCTCCGTGGTGTGGGCTGCAGAGGGTGCCGGAGACACTGGTTTCCTGAGAACAGCTTCCTCCAGACATTTGCCCATCCCTCACTTTGGCAAATAAGAAATCTGCTTTTGTCTCACTGACACTCCTGGTGCTGGTACTGAGGGAGCGTCTGCCCAGGATCTCATCTCTTCAACTTGCTGCCCTCCTCCAGGGACCCCCTTGAAATGCCCTGACCTCTGACGGCCTCTACCGAAGCCCAGCAAGTCCGAGGCTCACATGGTTACCAGGAATGGAAAGAGAGAAACAGGAGTAAAAATTAATAAACATATAAGCTGGGGAAAGGCAATGTGTGTAAGAGGTTACTAGACATCTTAACTAATTAATTACATTAATCAGTTGTAGTTATTTTTAGAAAGCAAATGTGTATGAATGGATGAGTAAAAAATTCCTTTATTCATTCCAATTTTCCTTTTTAAAAAATAATTATTATTATTTTTCCATTGTTGAATACTTTCTTTCCCCTCTTTTCCCCCCATTCCAACCTATTCCACACTCACCCCTTGTTCCATATTGTTGTCGTATATATAATGCCTGTTTGTGTCACCAAGAAACTCTGCTTATATTGTTACTTCGTATTTTTCTTTAGACCTGTTCAGTGCTTTAGGAGCTCTGATGGCTTAGTGATAAGGATTTATATTGTCAAACCAAAGGTGTTGCTGTTGTTATGTGCCGTGGAGTCACCTACAATCATAGCAACCCTATGTACAACAGCTCTGAAGCCTGCTCGATCCTGAGCCAGTCTCATGAACATTGACAAATCTAATCCTATTGCCCCAGTTATCATGTTAATCCATCTCATCTGGAGTCTTCTTCTCCTGTGTTGTCCCTCCACTCTTCCAAGCAGCATGTTCTTCTCCAATGACTGGTCTCTCCTGGCCACATGCCCAAAGTATATGAGATGAAGCTTCAAAATCCTTGCCTCCAAGGAGGAACTTGGTTTCACTCTGTCCAAGACAGACCTATTTGTTCTCCTCATAATCCATTCTGTGTTCAATACTCTTCTACAGCACCACAACTCAAAGTCATCAATTCTTCTTCTGTCATCTTTAGTCATTGTTCAGCTCTCTGCTGCATAGCATGTAATTGCAAAGATCATGGTCTGGCTCAAGCCCACCTTAGTCTTCAGACTGATATCATTGCTTCTCAGCATTCTGGAGAGGTTCCTGAAAGCAAACTTTCCCAATGCAGTTCAGTCTTTGGATTTTCAGTCTGC
>NW_006399783.1:14057217-14073202 GCF_000299155.1 Elephantulus edwardii
CGATTGGCACAGGACAGAGCGGAGTTTAGGGCTGTTGTACATAGGGTCGCTATGAGTCGCAGGCGACTCGACGGCACATAACAACAACAACATTGCCAAGAGTGTTGATTGTGGAACCAAGCAAGTTGAAATTGTTAACAACTTCAATCTCTTCTCCATCAATCATGGTGTTGCCAATTGGCCCAGTGGTTAGAATCTTTGTCTTCTTGGTGTTAAGCTTCAGTCCATATTGAAGATTACAATCTTTGACCTTCTACAGCAAATGCTTCAGGTCCAGTCCCTCTATGAAAGAAACATAGCTAATCTTCTCTCATGTGATTTACTATCTCTGAAAACACGCTGGAGGGTCAACTATGGATAGACTCTGACTTGATGGTACACAACAACAACAACATTCAGTGTTTAACATCAGTATATTTAAAGTAGAAAACTTATTTTCACTATCACAGATAGAAAACCAGTACCAGTTGCTGGTAAATCATAATCATAATAATACAACAGAGACAAAATAATTTTGTAAGCTTCAGCTACCTTCTTTCATCTGCCAAAGACTTTGTGCCTTAGGGTTTGTTCTTTTCATTAATAAAGGGAGAACAGCAAATTTTGGAGATGTGTTGAGTCATATAAGCACTAAAAGGCAAGTTTTCTTTGATACAGTCTGGAAATTTGAAGGAGAAAGGAGAATGAAATACTTCTATCTAGTTTTATTTTATTTAAGGCTATTTTTGTGTACCATCTAAAACTTTTCAGGTGTTAATAGTCAACAATTACATAATGGATTGCTAAATGTTTTGTGTATATTAATTCATTTATCTTTTTTTTAAAGAAAATTTTTCTTTTATACTGGTTAACTTACAAAGTTCATATACCTTGTTTTTCACACCAAATCTTTTCCTTTCCTTTTCTCAAACCGCCCTCCACTCATCAAATTATATAATCCTATGATTAACCATCCCCACCCCACCCATTCTTACTTCTCTACTTCTCCCCCCTTGAAGCCTCATACATGTTCTACAGGAATGGTCTTATACAGTATTTGTCCTTACGGGACCTAATTAGTTCACTAAACATAATGCCCTTCGGTATCTCCCAAGTTAGGCATTAATTTACAAAATCATTGTTTCTGCTGTGTAGTATTCCACTATGTGAATATATCATAATTTCCCAATCCATTCAATTGTGGTTGGACATTTGGCCTGTTTCCATGTTCTTGCAATGGTGAATAATGCTTTTATGAACATTGGTGTTTAAGTCTCCATTTGTGCCTCAGTGCTTATTTTCTGGGGGTGTATTGCAAGCAGTAGAATAGCTGGGGCATGTGGGATTTCTATGTTTAGCTTTTTGAGGAAGTGCCAAACTGCCTTCCAGAGTGGTTATTCCACTTTATAATCCCAGCACAAGTTATAAGAGTTCGAATCTCACCACATCCTCTCCAACTTTTATTGCTTGCTGTCCTGTTAAACTTTGCCACTGCTACTGGAATGAGATAGTATCTCCTTGTGGTTTTGATTTGCATCTCTCTTATTGCCAGTGATTTTGACCATTCACTTATTTTTACCAGCACAGGACAAAGAGGCAACATCATGATAGATGGAGAATGGATCAAAATAGATAACGATTTCATTTTGCTGGATCCACAGTCAATACCTATGGTAACAGTAGTCAAGATATCAAAAGATGTGTTGCATTGGGGAAAGGGCCTGTCAAAAGTGCTAAAGAGCAATGATGACAGTTTAAAGACCAAGGCGTGCTGGATCCAAGCTCTGTTCCTTTCAATGATGCCCTATGCATCTGAAAGTTGGGTAATGCATAAGGATGATAGAAGAAGAATAATAAATGCCTTTGAGTTGTGGTGTTGGAGAAGAGTACTAAATAATTCCAGGGACTGTCAAAAGAACAAACAAGTATGTCTTGGAGAAAGTGCAACCAGAAAGCTTCTTAGAGGGAAAGATGGTGAAACTTCATCTCACATACTTTTGGCATGTTGTTAAGAGGCCAGTCCTTGGAAAGGAACATCATGCTGGCAAGGGTGGAGGGTCAGAGAAAGAAAGGAAGAACCTCAGCAAGATGGATTGACGCAGTGATTGTAACAATGGTCTTGAGCATTTTAGAGATCTTGTGGATGGTACAGTATGGGGCAATATGCAGGTCTGTTATTCATAGAGTTGCTATGAGTTATAGTTAACTTGATACCTAACACAACAACATCTGTTTGTCTGTTTGTTATAATGTGGTGGTTTTTGTGTTACTATGTTAGAAGTGATACCACTAGTATTTCAAATACCACCTGAGTTACCTGTGGTGGACAGATTTTAGCTAAACTTCTAGACTAGGAAGACAAAAGGAAGGCCTAGTGAATTCTGAAAATTAGCCAGTAAACACCCTATGGATCACAACAGAATGCTGTCCAATATCATGCTGGACAATGAACCCCCTAGATTGAAAGTCACTCAGAATATATAGTAAACATCATGCTTAGAAGGGTAGAGGGTCAGCACAGAAGACCACCCTGGATAAGACGGATTGACACAGTGACTGGCAGTGAGCTCAGGCGTGTCAGAGGTAGAACTTTGTTACAGAGGGGAGTGTGAGCTCTAGGAGCCTGATGGACTGGGGAACATACACCTTCAAGGGAGGGGGATGCTCATAGGTGGGATACAGAAAATGTGACATGGGAAGCAAGCCCATTTTGAGAAGAAGGCCTGACCCTCTTCTTCCCTCTTGGAGGTAAGGACGGTGAAACTTCATCTCACATACTTTGAGCATGTTGTTAGGAGAAAAGGGAGATCATTCTGGGAAGGGTGGAGGGTCAGAGGAAGAGGACAGGATAGCATTCTTCTCGGTCCCTTGGAGAATGACGGGAATTCTATGTTCCTTCCCTGCCCTTGATGCCATCCTCCCTTGGGCTGGGTGCCCAGACACACCCTAGGGGAGACCTTGTATTGAATCTCCTTTACTTTTGCTTTTTCAAAGTGTGGAGATTCAGGAAATGTGCACAGTGACCAGTGATGTCAACAGAGAAAAGTAGAGGCTGGGCTGTTGCCGAAGGACCCATTTAACTGGATACTTTCACTGCAGTTTGACTTTCCAAGCCTGCACACCACGGTTGCTGTTTGTGACCCCGAGGTGCAAATTTGGCCAGCCCAGAGAGATAATTTTAGGGGTGAGCTTGTTTATTTTAAGTCCCATACTGGCAGTTGGGTCAGATTTTTATGTGATGATTTTTTGTTCTGCATATAAGGAAGTACTGCTCGCTGACCAGTACGAATATGCCCCAAACTTCCCTCCCCAGAATAAATGCGTGCTCTGCAGATGAAAGGAAACGTTCTGGGGCCACACTCGGAATAGAATGTCCTTGGCTGGGTTTGGAGCTCCCTGGTGAGGTGTTGACAAGAGTCCTATGGTGGGAACGGCAGCAATCCTCACAGAGGCCTGCAGAACACAGTGCTGAGCTAGAGACAGTGTCAGGCTGAGGAGATATTGGGGGATCCAAATGTCCAATTGTTACCTGGAATGATTAACAAATGCATACATTCTTTTTGGTCTTTGTGGTTGTGATCTACACACACACACACACACACACACACACACACATACAAGTTTTGCCATTGCATTGGGAAAATCTGTTGTTAGGGACCTCTCCAGAGTACTGAAAAGCAACAGTGTCAGACTAGAGATTAAGGTGCACCTAATCCAGGCCATGGTCTTCACAATTACTTGCTATGCATCAGAGAGCTGGCAATGACTAAAGATGATAGAAGAAGAATCGATGCCTTTGAGTTGTGGTGCTGGAGGAGAGTATTGAACTCTTCTTGGACTCCCATTTGGAAAACAAATAAGTCTATCTTGGATAGAGGGTGAAACCAAGTTTCTCCTTGGAGGCTAGGATTTTGAAGCTCCATCGCACATACTTTGGGCAAGTGGCCAGGAGAGACCGGTCCTTGGAGAAGGACATCAGGCTCAGACGGGTGGAGTGACAGAGCAGGAGAGAAAGACCTCAGATGAGATGGGGTGACACAGTGACTGGGGGTTGTTTTGTCAGAATTAGTGAGACTGGCTCAAGACAGGGCAGGCTTCAGAGCTGCTGTACATAGGGTCGCTGTGGGTTGCAGGTGACTTGACAGCACATAACATCAACAACATACAATTCGGGGAAATGAATGACATTCACAATGTATAACCATCACGACTTCCATTTTCAAAAGCCTCACTTCAAACATAAACCTCTTCAGCTGTGATTACCATTCCATCCTCTCCCCAGTCCATGGAAATCACTAATCAACTTTGGTCTCTCTGCATTTGTCTATGCTATATACATTTTATCTAAATGGGATAGTACAAAATCTGTAATTTAGTGTCTGACTTTTATTTTACTGAGAGAGCTCTGATGATGAAGTGTGTTGGAACTTGTGTTGCCAACTCAAATTGCACTAATGGTCTCTCTGATGGCTTGAATCTGCCAGCTGCTCTAAGGGAGAAAGATGGACAATCTCCTCTCAAGAGATTTTCTTTCTCTTTTTTAAAAAAAATTCTGTTTGTAATGAAAGTTTAGGAAAAGTTGGATTTTCATTCATTTATTCATTATTGCACTTTTTCCTCCCTACTCCCCAGTTAATTTTTTAAAAAACAATATTCATTCATTGTTGCATAATTTTCTTCAGCTCCCCACTCCTCCCTCAGTCCACTTTGCTATGCACCTCTTATGCTGGGTCAAATGGTATCTCTATTTCCAACTTTTTGAAAAAGCACCATACCACCTTCCACAGTGGTTGCACCATTTTACACTCCCACCAGCCGTGAATAGAGGTTCCAATTTCTCCACAACCTTGCCAGCATTTGTTGTTTGCTGCTCTGCTGAACTTTGTTATTGTTAGTGAGTGGGCTGAGATGATACCTCATAGTTGTTTTTATTTTAATCTTTCTGAGACTAGGGATTTAGAACATTTCTTCATGTGTTTGCCATCTAAATGTCTTCTTTGGTCAACTGTCTATTCATATCCTGTGTCCAATTTGTGACTGAGTTGTTTACCTTTTTCTTGTTGAGGTGCTGTTATTGTTGTTATGTGCTATCAAGTCACAGCGACCCTATGTACAGCAGCTCTGAAGCCTGCCCTGTTTTGAGCCAGTCTCACTAATTACGACATACCAACCCCCATTGTCCCAATCACTGTATCACCCCATCTCATGCCCAAAGTATGTGAGACAGAGCTTCAAAATCTTAGCCTGCAATGAGAAACTTGGTTTCACCCTCTATCCAAGACCCACCTATTTGTTTTCCAAGTGGGAGTCCATGAAGAGTTCAATACTCCTCTCCAGCACAACTCATAGGCATCGATTTTTCTTCTATCATCCTTAGTAATTGGCAGCTCTCTGATGCACAGCAAGTAATTGTGAAGACCATGGTCTGGATTAGGTGAACTTTAATGTCCAGACACTGTTGCTTTTCAGTACTCTGGAGAGGTCCCTGACAACAGATTTTCCTAATACAACTTTTGTTTTTTCAACTGCTGGTGTGTTGATTATGGAGCCAAGGAAGCTGTAATTGTTAAAAACCCCAATGTTGCCAATTTTTCCCAGTGGTGAGAATCTTTGTCTTCTTGATGTTGAGCTTCAATCCATATTGAAGGCTGCAGTCCTTGACCTTCTGCAGCAAGCGCTTCAGGTCTCCTTCAGTTTCAGCAAGCAAGATTGTGTCATCTGTATAATGTAGGTTGTTGATGAGTCTTCCTCCAGTCCTAATACCACATTCCTCTTCCCGAATGATCTGTTGAGCATATAGCTTGAAAATGTATGTAGACAGGATGCGTCTCTGACGCACTCCTTTCATGATTTTGAACCATGCAGTGTTTACTTACTCTGTTCTGAGGACTGCTTCCTGGCCAAAGTATAGGTTTCGTATTAATACAATCAAGTGTTCGGGGATTTCCATTATCCTCAATGTTAGCCGCAATTTGTTGTGATCCATACAGTCAAATGCCTTTGCATAGTCAATGATACACAAATAGACATTCCTCTGGTTCTCTTTGCTTTCTGCCAAGATCCAGCTGACATTGGCAATAATGTCTCTAGTGCCACTACTTCTTCTAAACCTAGCTTCTATTTCTGGTGGTTCTCTGTCAACGTACTCTTCCAGTTGTTTCTGGATGATCTTGGAGGATTTTGCTAGTGTGTGGTATTAGTGTTATTGTTAGATAATTTCCACACTCTATTGGGTCACCATTTTTTGGAATGCGAATAAATATGGATCTATTCCAGTCAGTTAGCCAAGTAGTTGTCCTCCAGATTTCTTGGCACAACTTAGTCAGGACATCCAGGGCAGTACCTGTTTGTTGAAATATGTCAGTTGGTATTCCATCAATTCCTGGGGCTTTAGTTTTTGCCAAGTTCTTCAGAGCAGTCTGAACTTCCTCCTTTATCCCATTGCCTCTTGATCATATGTTGTTTCTTGAAATTCTTCTGTATCAGTCAATTATTTTTGCTACAATAACCCTGTATATTCCTTCCATCATAAACTTTAGGTATGAGTCCCTAACGACACATGTCATTACCAAATATTTTTCCCCATTCTGTGGCTTTCGCTTTTACCTTTTGGAAGAAGTTTTTTGATGTACATAAGGATTTGATTTGTAGATAGTCCCATTCATCTATTTTATTCTCTCCTGGTTGTAGGTTTTCAAGATGCATGGAAGACTGTTCGTAGTGCGGATTAGGGCTTCTAGAGTTTTTCCATGGTTTTCTCCAACAAAATTTATAGTCCTTGGTTTTACTTTTAAGTCCTTGATCCACTTTGAGTTGGTTTTTTTATATGGTATGAGGTGTGGGTCTTGCTTGAATTTTCTACAGATAGTTTTTCCAATTTTGCCAAAACCATTTGTTAAAGAGACTTTCATTTCCACACTTAATTGATTTTGTTTTCTTGTAAAAAATCAGTTGACCATAGATAGATGGGCTGATGACTGGGATCTCAATTCAATGCCACTGATCTATGTTTCTATCACTGTACCAGTGTCATGCTTTTTTTTTTAACCACACATTTTGACAATTTTTTAAGCAACACCTCTTTTTATCCCCCCCACTAGTTTATTTACAAAATTCTAATACATTGTTTTCAAGAACAAATTCTTTCAACTTCCCTCACCCCCACCCATCAAATTGTACAACCCCATGATTAATACCCTCTCCTCCTGCACATCTCATCCCTCTGCTTTCAACCTCTCCCATACCTCTTGTATCCTTGTATTCTACAATAATGCTTTTATATAATATTTATCCTTGTGGTTCTTAGTTCACTCAGCATAATGCTCTCCAGTCCCTCTCAAGGTAGGTAATAATTTACACAGTTACTGCTCCTGCGTGCTGCATAGTATTCCATTGCACCAATGTACCATAATTTCTCAATCCATTCATTGTGGTTGGACATCTGGGCTGTTTCTATATTCTTGAGATGGTGAATAATGCTGCTATCAACATTGGTGTACAAATCTCAGTTTGTGCCTCAGTTCTCAATTTCTCAGCGTATAGTCCAAGTAGTGGAATAACTGGGTCATACAGAATTTCTAATGTTCAGCTTCTTGAGGAAGCACCAAACTGCCTTCCAGAGTGGTTGTACCATTTTGGAATCGCACCAACAGTGTATCAGAGTTCCTTTCTCCCACATCCTTTCCAACATTTATTATTTGCTGCCCTGTTAAACTTTGCCAATGTTACTAGAGTGAGATGGTACCTCATTGTGGTTTTGATTTGCATCTCTCTTATTGCCAGTGATTTGGAGCATTTCTTCATGTGTCTTCATGTTTGCCATTCAGATATCTTCCTGTGTGAAAATTCTTTCCATGTCTTTGTCCATTTTTTAAATTGGGTTATCAGTCTTTTTCTTTTGTGAACTTTTGTTATAAGACTCTCATAAGAGAATACGCCGTCCCCTTTTCCTTATGACTCAGGGTGAAGTCTCTCTCAGGGAGGAGTGATAGGGAATGGCAAAGGATACACTGACAAAGAAGATTAATCAGAACTGGCTTTGACAAGCACTGTGGCATTTGGACAAGAACAAACTGGGAGGAGGGTAGAGAGAATAGTGCAAAAATGAATGAGTGGAAGCCCAAAATCTCTGTAAATGTTTATGAAAATTAATAAAATATAATTATAGGAAAAAAAAGACTCTCATCTGAAATGGTATTACCAAAAAACCTACTACACAGCAGTATTAACCAAAACAGCCTGGTACTGGTACAATGACAGACACCAATGGAACAGAATTGAGAGCCTAGAAATAGACCCAGCTGTCTATGGTCAACGGACACTCAACAAGGAAATCAAAGCTATCAAATGGGGAAATGATAACCTCTTCAACAAATGGTGCTGGCAAAACTGAACTTCCACCTGCAGAAAGCTGAAACAGGATCCACATCTCACACCATAAACAAAAATCAACTCAAGGTGGATCAGAGAACTGGAAGTACAGTCCCAAACTATAACATTCATTAGAGATATACTGGGATCAAGCTTAAAATAATTAGTCCAAAGTATAAAAAGACTGCAACCAGAAGTGCACAATCTGAAGAGGATAAAATTGATGCATGGGACCTTCTAAAGATTAAATCTGTGTCTGCATAGAAATATTTTTTTCCAAAAGGGTGAAAAGGAAACCTACACACTAGGAACAAACATTTGGTAATACTATCTCAGTACCACAATTTTGACTGTCATGGCTGTGTAGTAAGATTTGAGATCAAGGAGTGAAATGCCTCCTATCTTGATTCTCTTTTACAGGAGTGCTTTACTTATTTGGGGTTCTCATTCCATTTCAGATGATTAGGCAATTTTAAGACTTAGAAACACAATGAAGGGTCATTTCCAATTCTATGGCAATGCATAAGTTAGTAAGTAAACTGATTTTACTCAGCACTGTGTTTTCAAGGTTCATCCTTCTTATACATGAATTAGAATTTAGTTTCTATTGATGGTGAGTGATGTTCCATTGTATGGCTATAACACATTTTGTTTATACATTTATCTGTTGATGAGCAAATAAATTATTTTCACCTTTTGGATATTGTGAAGAAAGCTTCAGTGAAGACAGGTGTGCAAGTATCTGTTTGTGTCTCAATGCATGCACTCCTGTGTATTTTATAGTGGGGACAGAGGGCCAGTTGTGAGATGGGCAGAATAGAAAAAATATAATCACAAACCTTCTAAATAAAACAATTTAGACAAATTCTTTAGGAAGCATGGCAGTTTTTAAAAATATACTGAGCAAACCTAACCAAGTGGGGAATGTGGTCACCACAATAGACTGAAGAACCTTGTTGTGCTGCCTAACTGACAAGACACTAGCTGCTTCTTCTTCTTCTTCTTCTTCTTCTTCTCCTCCTCCTCCTCCTCTTTTTTTTAAATGGACAACAAGGATATTAGGCCATTTGGGGAGCTTTAAGGTCACTTTTAATTTTTAAGTTCATCAATTCTCTGGGAAATTTAAGTAGGCATTTGCTGAACTTGCTTTACTCTGTGGTTGGATCAGAAGTCATCAAATTCAAGCAACAGAATGTCTCTGGGAAATTAGTGGAAGGTTGTTGGACCCACTCACACCGTGGAAAGCAAATCTGAGTGCTTGCACTCTGCAGAAGAAAGGAATTTGGGCAATTTGAGATCTAGGTAGCAGAAACTGAAATGCAGCCTTACCAGTAATATCAGGCCCAACCATCTTTTGACTTTGCAGTATCAACGTTTCTTGGTGTGAGAGAGTCTAATTGTCTCATGCTGGATCTGGTATTCACATATTTGACAAAGGAACCCAAGACTTCTGGACTGATAGGCTTACCAAGGCTGCGAGCAATCTAGTTGTGAATAATTCCCCAAAATGTGTTGTTGGCAGAAGGGAGCATTGATGCTGGAGGGGTTACTCTAACATATTTGCATTATTCAGAGATAATGAACAAAAAAGGAGAATTTGGGCAACAATTGAGATAATTTGGGCTGTTACAGAGTCCATTTTTAAAAATTATTGCAATAAAATGTAGAAAACAAAAATTTGTCATTATAACAATTTTTGATTAAACAAGGCAGTGTTATTAATTACATTCATCATGTTGTGCAATGTCATCACTATCTATTCCCAAAATATTTTCATTCCTACAAACAGAAAATGCATATTGAGTAATAATTTCCCATTCCCTCATTTGCTGAGCTTCTGGTAACTTCTAGATTAGAAGTAGCTTACTTCTTGCCTTGACTAATTGTCTATTCTCGATATTTCATGACGTGGGATTTTATCATCTTTGTCCTTATGTTTCAAACTTAATGCTTTTCAGAATAATGTTTTAAAGGTTTATCCATGTTGTGGCATAAATTGATACTTATTTCTCTTTATGGCTGAGGAATCAATCCTTGAAAAGTACATCGTGCTGGGAAAGTTGGAGGGTAAGAGAAAGAGAGGAAGACCGTCACCAAGATGGGTTGACATAGTGACTGTAACCACAGGAGCAAGCAAATGAGTGCTGATGTAGATGGCGCAGGACAGGGCAAGAGTCAGATCTATTGTTAATAGGGTTGCTATGAGTTGGAATCACATTGCTGGCACATGACAACAATAGTTCATGTGTAGATAATCTACATTTTGTTTGTCCACACATCTGGGTTTTTAAAAATTTTATATTGATTTATTGACAAAGTTTGAATACACTGCTTTTCCACACAAGATCCTTCCCATTTCCTTCATTCCCACCACCCACCAAACTGTGCAACCCTATGATTAAGACTCCTCCCTACCTATTCTCTCCCCTTTACTTACCCCCGTCTCCCGAATTGGATCATCATACTCATTCTATAATAATGGTTTTATACAGTATTTGTCCTTGTGAGATTGAGTTAGTTCAGTCAGCATAAAGCTCTCCAGTCCCTCCCAAGTTAGGTAGTAATTTACAAAACTATTGCTCCATAGTATTCCATTGTATGAATGTACCACAACTTCTCAATCCATTTGTTTGTGGTTGGACATCTGGGCTGTTTCCATGTTCTTGCGATGGTGAATAATACTGCTATGAACATTGGTGTACAAGTTTCCATTTGAGTCTCATTTCTCTTTTTCTTGGGGTATATTCCAAACAATGGAATAGCTGGGTCATTTCTATGTCCAGCTCTTTGAGGAAGTACCAAACTGCCACCTAGAGTGACTATACCACTTTACAATCCCACCAACAATGAATAAGAGTTCCTATCTCACCACGTCCTCTCCAACATTTATAATTTGCTGTCCTGGCAATAAGAAAGATGCAAATCAAAACCACAATGAAATACCTTCTCACTCTAGTAGCAGTGGCCAAGTTTAACATAACAGTATGTTGTTAAGTTGTTAAGTGCCATCTAATTGTAGGCAACTCATAGCCAACCTATGAACGAAAGTCCTCAACACTTGTGTGACTTTCATTCTTTCTCCATGTTCATAGGGTTTCCGGAGGCAAGCTATTTACGGACCTGTGTGCCACTCCTGCTTCCAAGCTTGTTTTAATGGGGGAGCACCTCCAAACACTGCCTGCCATGGGTAACCATTAACACATTTGACACATCAATGTCACAGTGTTAAGCCTAACAGCAACCACAAGTTATCTCTGTGCAGCAAGTGGACACACCAGGACTATACGACCTAGAAGAATGTTTGCACAAAAAACAATGAAAAACGGACCTGTGAGCCACGGATTAGAAGTTACCCACCATTGGCTTGGTAGCATCACTTTCTCTGTATTAGGCCAACTGATCTCTCTCTATGTTGGTGTTATTGTTAAGTGCAGTCAAGTTGTAGGCAACTCATAGTGACCCTATGAATTAAAGTCCTCAACACTTACGTGACTTTTATTCTTTCTCCAGGTTCATAGGGTTTCCGGAGGCAAGCTGTTATGGAAGTGGCTGCCACTCCTGCTTCCAAGCTTGTTTTAATAGGGAAGTGCCACCAAACACTGTCCGTCATGGGTAACCATTAACACATTTGACACATCAGTGTCACAGTGTTCAGTTTCACAGCATCCACATGTTACCTCTGCATGGCAAGTGGACAAACCAGGACTATATGACCTAGAAGAATGCTTGAACAAAAACCATGGGCCCTTCAGTATTTTACCATTCCAGCACGTCCAAATGCTGAACCTCAGTTCATCTGGCATGTCCACTCTGCCGACAAACACTTGTGGAAAAAAGAAAGCCACATGCACCCAAGTGTTCCATCCTGGCCTCTCTTCCAGAAGCCAGAGACCCCTCCAGCTGACACTAAGACTCCCAAGACACATGTCCTTACCCTGCAGGTATGGCATGACATTTCTGTGTTTTACCATTCAGCATGCCCAGATGCTGGTGACCTCTGGGCCAGGGACCCCCATTTCATCTGGCAAATCCGCTCTGCCAACACCCACTTGTGGCAAAAAGAAAGCCACAAGCTCGCGAGCATTCCATCCTGGCCTCTCTTCCAGAAGCCAGAGGCTCCTCCATAACGTAACAGTATTGTTGTTTTTGTTGTTATGTGCCGTCAAGTCACTTGCGACTCATAGTGACCCTATGTACAACAGCCCTAAACCCTGCTCTATCCTGTGCCAATCGCACTGTCTCCAATACACCCATCCCAATTACCCCAGTCACTGAATCAATCCACCTCATAGAATGTCTTCCCCTCCTGCACTGCCCCTCCACCCTCCCAAGCATGATGTCCCTCTCCAAGGACCGGTCCCTCCTTCAACATGTTCAAAGTATGTCAGATGAAGCCTTACAATCCTTGCCTCCAAGGAGCATCCTAGTTTAACCCTCTCCAGGATTAATCTGTTTGTTTTCTTAGCAGTCCATGGTACCCTCAATACTCTTCTCCAGCACCACAGCTCAAAGGCCTTAATTCTCCTTCTATCCTCCTTAGTCATTGTCCAACTCTCTGATGCATAACAAGAGATTGCAAAGACCATGGCCTTTATTAGATGCACCTTAGTCTCCAGAGAGACACCATTACTCTTCAGTACTTTAGAGAGGTCCCTAACAGCAGACTTTCCCATCGCAATGTATCTTTTAATTTCAAGTAATAAATGTCCACACATCTGTTGGTAGACACTTGAGTTGTTTCTACTTTTTGCCATTGTGGATAATGTTGCAATGAATGTTGATAACAAATACCTGTTTGAATACCTGCTTTCAATTATTTTGGGTATATATTGGTGATTGGCATTGCTGGGTCATATGATTAATTATATATTGAGCTTTTAAAAAACTGCCAAAATTTCAAGAAGCCCAGTGAATACCAAATGGACTAGACCCCAAAAGAAAAACATCAAGACATATCAGTAAAATTCTCCAAATTAAAAGATAAGGATAGAATACTAAAAGCAGTTGAGAAAAACAAAGAGCCATCGACAAAGCAGAAACAATTAGATAAAGTTCTGACTTCTTAGCAGAAACCATACAAGCTAGAAGACAATGGGATGGCATATACGGAAAATGGAAAGAAAATTGCTGGCCAAGGTTCTTATACCCAGCAAAGTTCTCCACCAGATATGAAGGAGAAATAAGATCCTTTGCTGAATAGAAGGAATGTAAGGAATTTGTGATAACAAGAACAAAATGACAGATTGTTTAAGTGGAGTCCTTCAAAGGGAGACACCAAAGGAAAATTGATGGACCATGATATTCAGAAACAATAGAAAAAGAAACACAGCAAAATGGCAATGGTAAAGCCTGGCCTGACAATAATCACACTTAATGTGAATGGACTAAATGTGCCAATTACAAGAAAAAGAGTACCCGAATGGATAAAAACCAAAAGCCCTTCAAAACATTGTCTACAAGAGACACATCTAAAAAAATCGAGAGAAAGACAGACTCAGAATCAAAGTCTGGGAAAAAAAATCTACCAAGCAAATGACAACCTTTTTTAGGCAGGAGTGGCAGTACTGATCTCTGATAAAATAGACTTCAGAGTAAAAACCACCATGGAAGATAAGAAAAAAAATTACATACTGATTAATATATTGAGAAGAAATACCTTTGCTCAACATTTATGCAACACATGAAAGACATGAAAAATACCTAAAACAAGGGTTAACAGAATTGTAGAAAGAAATAGCACCACAATAGTGGTAAGAGACTTCAACACACCACTATCACTCAAAAGAAACTTAACAAAGATGCAGAAGCTCTAAACTATACTATCACCCAATTAAACCTTATGGATGTATTCAGAGTACTTCACCCAACTAAAACTCAATTCACTTTCTTCTCAAGAAATGAAGTTATAAAGATAAGAGCTCCAATCAATGAGATAGAAACCAGAAAAGCAATTGAAACCGTAATCAAAACCAGTAGCTGGTTTTTCAAAAGGGTCAATAAACTTTACAAACCACTGGCAAACTTAACAAAAGAAAGAAAAAGAGAAGACACAGATAACTCGATTAAGAAATGATAGAGGTGACACTACAACATGAAATTAAATTGCTAGTATCAGAATACTATGAAAAGCAATCCGGTGATAAATTAAAAAAAACCCTAGAGGGAATTGACAAACTCCTTAAAACTCATACCCTTCCCAGATTGACATAGACAGATGTAGAACACTTGAACAGACCCATCACAAAAGAAGAAATTGAACAAGTCATAAAAAGACTTCCCCGTAAGAAAAGTCATTGACCAGATGGTCACAGCTGAATTCTACAAAACATTCAGAGAGGATCTATCACCAATTCTACTTACAGTATTTAAAAAAATGAAGAAAGAAGGAACACTCCCACCATCATTTATGAAGCAAGCATAACCATAAGTGCATTTGGGATGGCTAGGTTAGCACAGGATAGAACGGTGTTTAGAGCTCTTGTACATAGAGTTGCTATGAGTCACAAGCAACTCGATGGCACATAACAACAACAACAACAACCATAATACCCAAACCAGGCTATTACAAAGAAAGAAAACTACAGACCAATATCTCTCATGAATATAGATGCAAAAATCCTTAACAAAATCCTAGCTAATAGAATCCAGAGGCACATTCAAAAAATAACTCATCATGACCAAGTGGGATTCATAACTGGTATGCAAGGATGGTTCAACATATGAAAAAACCATCAGTATAATTAATCACATTAACAAAGCAAATAACAAGAACCTTATGATCTTAGCAATTAATGAAGAAAAAAGAAAAGACATTTGACAAAACCCAACACCCTTTCCTGATAAAGACATGCAGCAAAATTAGAATAGAAGAAAATTTCCTCAACATAGTGTAAAGTATATATGCAAAGCCAAAAGCCAATATCAGTCTCAATGGAGAAAGACTAAAATAAATTTCCTGGTGAACAAGGATCAGATGAGGATGCCCTCTGTCACCACTTCTATTCAATATTGTACTGCCAGTGCTTGCTAGGGCACTATGATAAGAGAAGGAAATAAAAGGCACCCAGATTAGCAAAGAGATGGTTAAACTATCAATTTATGCAAATGATATGATAGTATAAACAGAAAACTCCAAAAACTCAAGAAAAAAAATTGTTAGATCTAGTACGACAATTTAGTAGAGTGAAAGGCTATAAGATCAATATCCAAAAATCAATGGGATTCCTCTATAGTAAACAAAGAGAACGCAGAGAAACCAAGGAAGCATGACCATTTACTGTAGCCAACCACAAATTGAGATACTGGGAGTGAATGTAACTAGAAAGACAAAAGACTTATACAAAGAAAACTACAGAACATTTCTGCAAGATACAGTAAAAGACCTAAAGAAATGGAAAAATGTGCCCTGTTCATGGATAGGAAGACTTAATAATGTGAAAATGACAATTTTACAAAAAAAATCCCTAATATGTTCAATGCAATCCCAATCCACATACCAAATTAATTTTCAAGATGATAGAAAGGGAAATTGCCAAGTTTATTTGGAGAGGAAAGAGACTCCAAATAAGAAAACACTTCTGAGAAACAAAAATAAAGTAAGAGGCATAGCACTCCCTGACCTCAAAACCTACTACAC
>NW_006399783.1:14073507-14076316 GCF_000299155.1 Elephantulus edwardii
CCTAGTCGGTGGTATAAAGAGACTACCAAATACAGGGAGAAATGCACAGTCTGGAGAGGATAAAATTGATGAATGTGGTGAGATTGAACTCTTATACATTGTTGGTGGGATGATTGGAAAATGGTACAATCACTCTGGAAGGCATTTTGGTGTTTCCTCAGAAAGCTGAACATAGAAATTCCATATTACCCAGCTATATCACTGCTTGGAATATGCCCCAAGAAAATGAGAACTGAAGCACAATCGGAGACTTGTACACCAATGTTCACAGCAGTGTTATTTACCACCCAAGAACATGGGAATAGCCCAGATGTCTAGCCACAATTGAACGGATCGAGACATTATAGTACAGCTACACAATGGAGTACTACACAGCATGCAGGAGCAGTAATTTTGTAAATTATTACCTAACTTGGGAAGGACTGGAGAGTATTATGTTGAATAAACTAACTCAGTCCTCCAAAGACTAATACTGTATAAAACCATTATTGTAGAATGAGCATGAGGACCCAAAGTGGGGGAAGGGTGGAAGCAGGGGGGTAAGGGTGTGTGGGGGCGGGAGGTAATCATTAGCGGATTAGAGAAATGAGAAGGAACTGGTGTGAAAAACAATGTACTCAAATTTTGTAAATATAGTAGTATAATAATATAATATAAAAAAGAGAGAAAGTAAGTACCATCACCAATGGACCAATAAGGAACATCGTGATATATGGAGTAAAGATGGAAGTTGTCATCAATTTAATTTTATTCAGATGTGCAAACAATTCCCATGGTAATGGCAGTCAAGAAATCAAAAGACATTGCATTCGAAAATCTACTGTAAAGGACCTCTTAACTCTGTTAAAGAGTAATGATGTCAGTTTAAAGACTAAGGTGTCCCTGTTCCAAGTCATGGTATTTTCCATTGCTTCCTGTGTGTCTGAAGTAGGTGTGACAGAAGAAGAATTGATACATCTGAGAGAGAAGAGTACTGAATATCCCATGCACTGCCAAAAGAACAAATCTGCCTTGGAAGAAGTGCAACCAGGGTACTCTTTATAGGCAAGGATGGTATAACTATCTCAGCTACTTTGAGCATATTATCAGGAGGGGTTAGTCCTTGGAAAAAGACACCATGCTGGGCAAGATGAAGAGTCAGAGAAAGAAAGGAAGAGCCTCAACAAGATGGATTGACACAGTGGCTATTGCATTGGGCATATCAGAGATCATGAAGATGGGCTATGTTCAGAGCTGTGATAATATGTTGTTGTTAGTTGGTGCTGTTGAATCGAGTACAACATGAACATATGAACAGCATAGCAACACGATAAACAACAGATCTGAAGTTTTAGTCATTTTGATGACACTTAACAACATCATCAGTGGATGGAAATTCCTGTTTCTCAATATATATCCTTGATGTTAGGATAAAAGTGGCTATTGAACTTCTTATACTGATCTTCTTGAACATCTGCTTAAATATTAAATTGTTTACATGTGGTTGATGGTTCCACCCATTTGCCCAATACACTGATAAATCAGAATTGAATGAAATGAAAATGAAAAATGAAATGAAATGGAAATGACTGGAATGATGATATTGTAGCCTACTTTTTCACTTCTGGAGTTATGACTTTGATAGTCTATTCTGAACTTTGAAACAAGTCTCTTTAAGCATTTGATTTACTTTCTTTCCTTGCCTCCTAGGGCTAGATGAGCAACTAATAGTGATATATTGCCACTAAGTCTATTGTATTTTATAGCAACATTTCTGAAAGCATTTTCTATGGGATCTAGACTTTAAAGGACTCCTTAAAAAAAAATGAAGATGCTGTAGTCATATAAAAAAAATGAAGATTCTATATTCAAGTAACCTTAAAATATATTGCAAATTATAATGTCTACTGAGTATTCTTGAAAATAACTTCTTTGCAATAGTAAAGGTTTGGGATAGTCTTGCAATAAAAAAGCCTGTGTAGCTTTGTCTAATTTGGCATTCCACAAATATTTTTGGCCATGGAACATTTGAAAATAACAATCATACCTTCTTTCTTTGAGAAATGTTGGCTCATAGGTCTCTTTAAACTTAATTGATTAGTATCATCTGGGGTCACTGGCCACCTTTCTATCTTTTTGACATTTGCAAATTTTTACACAATGACTTTAGAACCTGTATTTACCTATATTTGACACTTCTAGAATTAATCTTGGAACCCACAGTATACTTATATGTTGCTCCTGATTTTCTGAAACTAGTTATTTACTCTGCCAATGAATGTTAGCCAAGTACCAGAGTTCCACTCTGTGAGTCAACTTTTGAGTCAGAAAGAGAAATAAAAGACGGACTTTTCCTTAAGGGGTCCATGGATGCATGAGAGAAGAATACATTCAATCAAACATCTGAATAGCAAGAGAATTAATAACAATAAAAAATAATAAAGAAAAAATTTTGAGTAGGATTTAGAAAAGGCTGTGGCAGCAGGGATATAACTGCTAATATCAGATGGATCCTGGCTAAAAGTAAAGAATACCAAAGAATGTCTATTTAAGTTTCATTGATTATGCAAAGGCATTTGACTGTGTTGATCATAACAAATTACAGCTAACTTTGAAAAAAATGGGAATTCCAGAACACTTGATTGTGTTCGTGTGAAAGCTACATCTAGACCAAGAGGCTGTTGTGTGAACCGAGCAAGAAAACACTGTTGCTGTTGTTGTTATGTGCCGTCGAGTCGCCTGCTACTCATAGTGACCCTGTGTACAACAGCCTTAAACTCCGCTCTGTCCTGTGCCAATCGCACTGTCTCTGACACTCCCATCCCAATTA
>NW_006399783.1:14077258-14096278 GCF_000299155.1 Elephantulus edwardii
TTGGTGGTCTGTTCCACAATCAGCTCCTGGCCTGGTTTTCACAGCTACGTGGTTTAAAGTGAATAAGGAAGTGTGTCAGGATTGTATTCTCTCTTGATACCAATTCAATCTGTATGCTGAGCAAATTATTTGAGAAACTGTACTCTATGAAGAGGGATGTGTCATCATGATCAGAGGGGGACTCATGAAGAGCCTGCATTATGCAGATGACACACCTTGCTTGCTGAAATTGAGGAGGACTTGAAGCACTTGTTGACCTAAATCAAAGAATATAGCCTTCAATATGCATTACAACTCGACATCAAGAAAACAAACATTCTTACCACTGAACTTTTAGGCAACATCATGATAGATGGAGAAAAGATTGAAAATGTCAACAACTTCATCTTACTTGGATTCACAAACACCACCTGTGGTACCAGTGCTCAGGAAATCAGGAAGTATATTTGCTGCACAGGGTCAAGGACTGTGTCTGCAATATGAATTGAAATTCAATATCAAGAAAATGAAGATTCTTACCATTGGGCCAATTGGCAGCAACATGATAGATGAAGAAGAGATTGAGATTGTTAATAATTTCACCTTGCTTGGTTCCACAATCAATGCTCTTGGTACCAGGAAATCAGAAGATGAATTGCATTATGCAAATCTGCTGCCAGGGATTTCTCCAGAGTGCTAAAGACCAATGATTCCAGTCTAGAATCTGAGGTGTGATCCAGGCCATGGTCTTCCCAATTAGAAGAATAATTAATGCCTTTGAGTTGTGGTGCTGGAGAAGAGTATCAAACATACAATGGACCGCCAAAAGAACTAACAGGTTTGTCCTGGAGAAGGTGAAGTGAAGCTGTTCCTCAGAGGCAGGGATTTTGAGGCTTTGCCTCACGTACTTTGTATATGTTGTCAGGAGGAACCAATCATTGTAGAAGAACATCTTTCTTGAAAGGGTGAAACAGCATAGAAGAGGAAGACTCTTGGATGAGTTAGATTGACACAGTAACTGGGGTAATGAGGATAGGTGTGTGAGAGGCTGTGATATTGGCCCAGCGTTGAGCAGGGTTCAGACCTATTGTGCCCATTGGCAGTGGGCTTTGAGTTCTTTTTATAAAGTTTATCATCTGTATTTGTTTTTATCAACTAAATCAAGTCTTATATAGCATTTCTTCCTCTAGAACAGAATCAGAGTACACTTAATTGTCAAGTTGCTTTTAGTTTCTTTTCATATGGTAAATTTTCACAATCTTTTAAATATTTTTTATTTTATGATATTGTCACTTTTTACAATGGCTGTTGTTGTTAGGTATAGTTGAGTCAAGTACGACCCATAGCAACACAATGAACAAAAGAGCTGAACCTGTTCTATCCTCACATATCCTGCACCATCCTCACATTTCCTGACACACAGAGCCCATTGCAGCAGTCAACATGTCAGTCCACCTGATTGAGAGTCTTCCTCCCCTTCGCCAACCCTCCACCCTTCCCAGCATCATGTCCTTCTCCAAGGAATACCCCTCCTAGCAACATGTCCAAAATATATGAGGCGAAGTCTCACCATAATTGCCTCCAAAGAGCACTCCAGCTGCACCCTCTCTAAGACATATCTGTCTGTTCTTTGGGCCGTCCTTGGGATGTTCAGTGTTCTTCTCCAAAACCACAGCTCAAAGGAATCAATTCTTTTTCTATCATCCTTATTCATTGTCCAGCTTTCAGATGCATAGCAAGTAATTGGAAAGACTATGGCATGAATCAGACACACCTTAGTCCTCAACTGACATCATTACTCCTCAATAATTTGAAGAGTTCCCTAACTACAGATTTTTCCAGTGCAATGTGTCTCCTTATTTCCCGGCTGTTTGGTACCAATGGCAATAATTGTGGATCCAAGCAAGCTGAAACTGCTGAGAGTTTCAATCTCCTCTCCATCTGTCATGATGCCTCCTATTGGTCCAGTGGTAGTGAATTTTGTTTTCTTGATATTGAGATGCAATCCATACTGAAGGCTGCATTCCTTGATCCTCTGCAACAAGCGCTTTAAGTCTTCTCTTGATGACAATGATTGGTTGTGTGTGTGTGTTTTTCTTTTTAAGGCTATTTCTTATTTGGAATTTTCTAATGTTATTTCATTATTACATTGGTGAGTCTATACATGTTGTGGATTTCCAGCCAGAAATATTCATGTGAACACTCCTGATGTCCATCTATCCCTGGATGATGTTGATTTTAATCTCCTGGCAAAGAATTTTTCTGATCTATTATATACCTAATCCCACTGTCACAGAGTTGATTCTGACTCATTATGATCCTATGATGCAGACTCTAAATCTTCAAGGAAGTAGACTGTCTTATCTTTCTCCCTTAGAGAAATTGGTGGGCTTGAACTGCTGAACTTTTGGTTAGCTGCTGCCAATTGCCTGAAACACAGTGACGTCAGAGGTGCTCTCTACTATCTATTTTGTTGTTGGATATAATCTAATTAATTCTGACTTACAGTGACTCTGTGTACAACAGAACAAAATACTGTATGTCCAACTCTCTGTCATCCTCTTAACTCCCACTTTTCTCCCTTGCAATTACCCACCAGTATGTTTTGGAAAGTCTGTTTGGAAAGCCTGTTGTTGTTGTGTTGTTTAATTGCTGTTAAGTCAGCTCTGACCCACAGTGACCCTGCAGACAGCAGAAGCACTCTGCACTGTCCTCACAGCCTCTGCTGTGGTTGCAGCCATAGCGTCAGCTGTTTCTCTTCATGTTGAGTCTTCCCAAATGAACACCCCCGCCCCCCAAATTCTCACAACTCATAATAAATGGAGAAAAGATTGAAGCTATTACGGATTTAATTTTACCTTGATCCACCATCAACACTCATGGAAGCAGCTGTCAAGAAATCAAACAATCTATTACACTGAGCAGATGTGTTGTCAAAGAACTATTTAAACTGCCAAAGATCAAGGGGATCAGTTTAAGGATTAAGGTGTCTCTGACCTGAAAAATGAAATTTTCAGTTGCTTCGTATGATTGTGAAAGTTAGACGATGAATAAGGAAGACCAAAATCTTCATTCTGAATATATACTAGATAGACAAGGTTTGGGTCTATTGTTTGTTGCTATGAGTCATTAACAACCCCCCAACAAAAAAAAGAATAAGCACCTATGTCTTCAAGTGCAACCAGAGTCTCCTTAGAAGCAATATTTGTGAGACTTTTGCTGTGAAGAGGGGTCAGTACTTGCAGACTATATCATGCTTGGAAAAGTAGAGGATCATTGAAAGGAAGAGCCTCCATGAGATGGATTGACACAGTGATTGTGCAACAATGGGTTTAAGGATAGTACAGATTCAGTGTACATTATTTATCCCCTTTTCTTAGTTTCCCCCCAATCCTGATGCCCGTCCTGGTTTATAACAGTGGCACTATGCAGTATTTGTTCTTTTATGACTGAGATATTCTGCTCAGCATAATGTCCTCCAGGGTCACACATTTTGTATAATATTTCAGGAGTTTCTTGTTTTTCAGTGCTGCATAGTATTCTGTTGTTTGAATATACCATAGATTCTCTATCCATTTGTTTGTTGATGGCATTTGGGTTGTTTCTATCCCTTTGCTATTGTGAACAACACAGCGATATACATGGGTGTGCATATATCTGCTTGGGTAGCACTTCTGGTTTCTTTAGGATTTTGTCCAGTAGTGGAATTGCTGGGTCAAATGGTATTTCTATTTCCGACTTTTTGAGAAACTGCCGTATCACCTTCCAGAGTGGTTGTACCATTTTACACTCCCACCAACAGTGGATAAGGGTCCTACTTTCTCCACAACTTTGTCGACATTTTTTATTTGCTGCACTGTTGAATTTTGCTGTTCTCACTGGGGTGAGATGATGTCCCATAGTTGTTTGGGGATTCTATTTTTCAATAGTCTACTATTTAATACTCTTTAATGAGTTTGGTGCTCAAACAGTTCCAGATTTGACCAGGGAAAACACATTAATCTGTACTTTGTGACAGGCCCATTTTTTGTTCCTGAACACTTAGTGACTTCCTGGCTTAACAAGGTGTTCCAGGGTCATTTTGTTCCTTCTCTGCCTCAGTTCTGGAATCCACCTTTGCTCCTGGGACCCCTGATCTCTTTTAGAGGGTTATGACATTATAGACTAAGATCTGCAACCTAGGAGAGCTCACTGCTGCTGGAACCTCACTGTTTTCAATCTAACACATTCTTTTTAGCTACAGCCTGGACTGTCATAGAATAATTCCTTCATAATCTCTTGATCCAGGCCATGGTTTTTGCAATGACTTGATATGCATCAAAGATCTGGACAATGACTAAGGATGACAGAAGAATTGATATCTTTGAGTTGTGGTGCTGGAGAAGAATGTTGAACGTACTATGGACTGCCAAGAGAACAAACAGATTCATCTTGTAGAGGATGAAACCAAGCTTCTCCTTGGAGGTAAGGATTTTGAAAGTCCATCTCACATACTTTGGGTACGCGGCCAGCAAGGACCAGTTCTTGGAGAAGGAAACATGCTTGGGAGGGTGAAGGGGTAGTGCAGGAGGGGAAGACCCTGATGAGATGGATTGACGTGGTAACTGGGACATTGGGGTTAGGTGGCTCAAAATCAGTAAGACTGGTCAAGGTAGGGCAGGGTTCACAGCTATTGTACATAAGGTCTCTATGAGTTGCAGGTGACTTGACAGCACATAACAACAACAACAACAACAATCTCTGTATTCTAGTAATGAAAATTTAGATTGCTTTTGGTTTGTTCCTATTTTAAACAAGACTCAGTGAACATCCTTATACACAGTCTCCATGAACTTGTGCAAGTGACTCTCTAGGGAGGGCGATGAGAAGTGGAATTGCTTGATTATAAGGTATGCGTGCATAAACTTTTACTAGAGATTGCCAACTTATTTTCTACAATGACTGCACCAATTTAGAGCTCAACGAACCCTTTTCTAATGTTATTACACAACATTTTAGTTTCACACAATCTGAGGAGCAGAAATCGTTTTAATCTGAGGTGTCTTATTGTTTTGATTTTATTGTTCTGATTGCAAATGAGAGTGAGCATGTCTTCATGTGTTTATTGACCAGTTGGCTTTCTGTGTAGGGAGTGGAGAAGCTCTGTGTGGAATGTCACAGTTGAGGCAGACCTTTTAGATAAGAATAGATGAGAATGCTCCAGGCAAGATGGGGGAGATTATTCTGATGGAAGAAACTACAGTGGAAACCACAGCGTGGTTAGGGCCAGGCGTGGGACCTGCTATTTCATTTTAGTGATGTTTTGTTCCTGGTCGTCTTCATGACTAGCTTTACAGGAAGTCTCCAGAGGTGTGAGGGCTGCCTCTGGCCTGCTTTGCAAAGTCATATTAGAATATCCACGTCACTGTTGTGTTTGAACGAAATTTAACTGGGCACTGTGGGAGCCAAATGTGTTTCTTAATATGGTGAAACCAGCTGTGCTCACCTAAAATCATATTACGTGAGGGCAAGCCACTCAAAGGAAGTATGCAAGACACATGAGCAATCGTGGAAGACGTTCTGGTGGCGTAGCAGTGAAGCATTTAGCTGCTAATGGAAAGGTCAGTGCTTTGAATCAACTAGGTGAAAGATGTGGACATCGGTCCCCATAAAAATGACAGCATTGGAAACCCGATGGGACAGTTCCACCCACTGCGTCTGGCAGAGTTGACATGAGTTGGAATTGATTTCACAGCAAAGGATTTTTATCTTGAAGATTGTGGTGGGATACAGTCAATAGTATCAAAGAACAAAACTCTTCACAAGCTAGAGGTGGAACCCAAGACAATGTGGAGTATAACTGGGGCAAAATGAGAGGCCAGGTTTTGATTTTAGCCCAGTGGTTTGGGCTTGGAGAGAAAGCAAACTCCAGTGCAACAAAGAACAACGAAGGTGTTTACAAGGGTCTTGTTGATGCGCCACCAGGAGACAGGTGCAAGGTAATTTAATAAGGCACCGATGAAGTCTTCCTTCACAGGAAAAAGGACCTCTCTGGAGGAAAGAATAAGATGAAGGAGCTTAAGCTGGGGCAGGAGGGAGATTTGCAACTGGCAGGGGTGATTAGAGTGATTTCCCAGGGGGGTTTGTGGAATGTCCTTCTCTTCCTCTTCAAGAAAGGCACAGATTCTTTCCGTTGGAATTGTCTAGAAGAGTCCTGGGTGAAGGCCCTTCCAAGCTTGATTCTCTGCCAAGTCGGGGCCTCCCATGGGTCGTCTGCAGGTGCAGCCGCTGTGGATTGACTTGGGGCTAATACCTCACACCCCCAAAGGCCTTCTCTGTCATGGAGACATGGGGGCCTCGTGAGGAAGACAGGAACCTTTCACCAGGGAAGTGACCTCCTGGGCTGCAGATGTGTTAGGGGAAATGGTAGAGTAATTTTCCCCTCGATTGGTGTCGACATTTAGTTTTCATGACAAGGCCCTGAGTTAGGTGTTATTGTCCCTGATTTCTCCTCTTTTCAACATTGTAATACAGAAAAAATTAACTCACAGTGAACTTGAATGTATAATAAAAGGATCACCTAAAACCCTGCCATTTAGATTTGAAAGGTTTTTATCTTTTTCAAATATATCAATATCATGTGTTTGTATATATTTGGGAAATACGTAGTATATGTCTATCTGTCTAGTCTCCGTACTTACCTGTTTTTAAAATTAAAATACTTTCCACCAGTCTTCACTGGAATCCTCCAGAAGAGTAATCAAGTCTCCTGACCCAGAATAGAGAATAGATGAGCTGAGTGGAGATGTGGAGGAAGGAACAAGCCTGAAGTAATAGTTTTTCATTTATTCAAATAATTTTCAAATAAATAAAAATATGACAAATTATTTGTGCCACTTCTCCCCACTGAAGAAAACAGTACCATTTTTAGATTTCGTTAAAAAAAAACCAAAACAAAATTATTTACCTTTCTTTTTATACATTTGCCTGACTTATATTTATTGGCTTTATTTTTATTCGCATGATTTTATATAGCCATATTTACATTGTATAAAACACCATTTTTTTTAAAAACACCAAAATTTTTAAGTTAGTAAATTTCACAATACAACTCTCTCCTTTCATATGCTGCCCAGAAGTGGTCACTGCTGGTGAATTTTAATGTCTTGTTCTCGACTTTTCTATACACTTAAATTTATGTGTATTTATGTTTAGTGTACTACTGACCCCTAGAATTAGGCAATTTCTATATTTCCTCAGAACCTTCTAGAACTTTGCACATTTTTACTTGTTGTTGTTATGTGTCATTGAGTCGTTTGTGACTCATAGTGACCCTATGTACAAGAGCCCTAAACCCTTCTCTATCCTATGCCAACCTTACCATCTCTGACACACTCACTCCCACAACCCCAATCACAGAATCTATCCATCTCATTGAGGGTCTTCCTCTCCTGCGCTGTCCTCCACTCTCCCAAACATGCCCCTCTCCAAGAACCAGTCCCTCCTTGCAACATCCCAAAGTATGTGAGATAAAGCTTCAGAATCCTTGACTCCAAGGAACAGCCCAGTTTCACCTTCTCCAGGACAAACCTGTTTGTTCACCTAGCAGTCCATGGTATATTCAACACTCTTCTCCAGCTCCACAGCTCAAAGGCATCAATTCTCTATCATCCCTAGTCATTGGCCAGCTCTCGGGCGCATAGCACGTAATTACAAAGACTGTAGGCCAGATCAGGTGCACCTAAGTCTCCAGCCTGATGTTGTTGCTATTAAGTGCTCTGGAGAGGTCCCTGACAGCTGACTTTCCCAATAAAATTTATCTCTTGATTTTTGATTAGACTTAAAAAAATAATAGTAAACATTATGACATACACTTATATGGAAGTAAGACATATACTTGGAGAGAATGAACTGCAATAAGTTGTTATGTAGGTATGAGTCATTAACTAGAAACTGAAAAGATAAAAAGAGAGCTCTATGGAATCATGGTAGAAGCTCTGGTGGCATAGTGACTAATGTGCTGGACTACTAAACAAAAGGTCAGTGGTTCAAATCTACTAGCTGCTTCATGAAAGAGAGATGAGAAGCCTCCTCTCATAAAGATTTATAGCCTTGGAATCTAGAAGTGAATGTGGGTTTTGATTAAGGAAGCAGCTGCTATCTTTAAAGTTGGAGAATAAAGCGAGAGGTTGCAATTATTAAAGTATGAGCTTGGAGGAGAGAACTCACATTGCTGAAATCCCAATCAATCCTTGAGCTCCAAGTGATGCTCAGCTGGACCCAGACCTCAGAGGAGTGGGCTGGTCAGATGGTGATGGCCTGCTGTGGGCCAGGATTCAGCTGCTGCCAGGTTGCAGATGGTTGCTAGCTAACAGAATGGGTTCAGGGAGTTCCTTCTTCTTCCAGGTCTCCCTCTAGCGCCCCCTCTTTGGTAGAGCCTCTCATGTGATGCAGATTTGCAGACTCCAGTCCAGTATCACAAGGCCTAGAGTGAAGGGGAGTAGCTGGAACAAAGGTTATACCTTAATAACTAGCACAAATCCTAAATACTTCTCATGTTTCTTTAAGTTAGGAATCCCTTAGATATATACAGTCCTATCATCAAGAGAAGACCAAAGTGAAATTGATGCCTTTGAATTGTGGTGCTGCTGAGGAGTATATACCAAGGACAGACTGCTCCATTGCCTGCCAAAACAATAATGACAAAATCTGCTTTGGAAGAGGTGCCGCTAGGGCAGTCCTTAGAGGCGAAGATGGTGGGACTTCATCTCACATGCTTTGGGGATAATGTCAGGAGGTGCTAGTCCTTGGAAAAACACATTGTCATTGGAAAAGTAAAGGGCCAGTGATAAAGAGTTAAGACTCTCAGTGAGATGCATTGCCACAGTGACTGTGACAATAGGCTTGAGTTTATGAAGATGGCACCGTGCAGGACAAGGCGTCCAGCTATTTTCAAGGGGTTGCTATGAGTTGTGGTTGAGTCTATGGTACCTAACAAGAACACCAAAGACAATAGCAATAACAAAGGCAGTCTCCTAGAGAGGGAGCTCTGGTGGCCCAGTGGTAAGAAACTGTACTGTGATTCCAAAGGCAACTGTTCGAATCCAAAAGTCGCTCCGCAGGAGAAAGATGAGCAGTCTTCTCCTGTCCCATGTGATTTACTGCCTCTGAATAATCCACTAGAGGGTCAGCTATGGGTCGGTTCTGACTTGATGGCACACAATAACAACAACAAAGACAACCTTTTAGAGAGTGCTGTGAAATTCACTGCAATGCACATTTCAGTATATGAATTATAGAATCATATTTTAAGAGATTTGGTAACTTCAGACACACCAGGGAACAAAGTCAAACCATTTCATAAGAAGAGTGGACTATCATTCTTATTGAGACAGGTGCTGCCAGTTAGTTCTAGGGACATGTGCCCTTGCTCTCCCATGCACTGGGCCCTCCTCTGTGTCCTCTTGCATCATCTGGAGATGTTCTGTTCTATGTACCAGAACCTCTGCTCTTTCAGATTATGACTTAGCCCCCAGGCATCCTGCTTTGCAATCTCCTGGGTTCGCCATATGCCCTGCAATGTAAGCTGTGGAGTCAGCAGAGCTTCCCTGGTACTCTGGGCTCAGCTCTTGGCTGCCTCTGAGCTCTGTGCTTCTGAGTTGCTCTGATGAGACTTGGTGATGTCTTTCCTCTTGCTTGAAGTTGTCTTTTTAGTGCGTTCTTCCTGGAGCTGCCTGGTGAGCTATTTCCTCACTCTGTTTATGATTACACCTTTCTCACCTGAGATTCCAGCTTATAATCTGTGTGATGAACAGGACTTGAATGATTAATCACAATTCGATTCCCTGCTGAGAATTCGCTTTTACATCCCAGCTACACTGAATCAGAATGTCCCGTTTACTTACATTGACAGGTGATTCTTACAGATCTCCATGTACACACAGCACTTGTAAACATGAACAGTCCCAGCAGAGTATTGAACCAGGATGAATCTGTCTAAAGCCCTGATGACTAAGGTTCCCTCTGCGTTGCCATTCCTTATGTAGAGCTTGGCCACCATGGCCTGCTTTTGGTGTTAAGGAACCCAGCCATCACCAGCTATTTTGGATTCTGTCTGAGTTTTACTTTCATGAAATCCAATTTACTTTCAGATTTGCTGAGTGGAAAGCATGCTAAGTGCTCAGCCAAGTAGCAGGTTAAAAGTTCTAGATTTATTTAGTACTTTAATCCAGATGACTACAGAGCAAGGACCGCATGCAGCCTTAAGTATGGACTGAAACTCAACATCAAGAAAACAAAGATTCTCACCAAAGGGTTGATTGGCAGCATCATGATAGATAGTGAAGAGATTGAGATTGTTAACAGCTTTAGTTTGCTTGACTCTACAATCAGTACTCTTGGTACCAGCAGCCAGGAAATCAAAAGATGAATTTCACTGGGAAAGTCTGCTGTCAGGGACATCTTCAGAGTACTGAAGAGCAACAATGTCAGTCAGGAGACTAAGGTGTGCCTGATACAGGCCATGGTCTTCACATTTACTTGGTTTGCTTCAGAGAGCTGGACAATGATGATAGGAGGAGTATTGATGCCTTTGAGCTGTGTTTCTGGAGAAGAGTATTGAATATACTGTGGACTGCTAGGAGAACAAACAGGTTTGTCCTGGAGAGGGTGAAGCCATGGTGCTCCTTGAAAACCCAAGGATTTTCAAATTCTGTCTGACATACTTTGGGCATGTTGCATGGAGGGATCAGTCTTTGGAGAAGTACACCATGCTTAGAGGGTACAGAGGGAGACCCTTCCAAGAGAGGAAGACCCTCAATGAAATGGATTAACTCAGTGCCTGAGGTCATGGGGGTAAGTGTGTCAGAGACAATAAGGTTGTCTCAGGATAGAGCAGAGCTCAGAGCTGTTGTACAGAGGGTTGCTAGGAGTCATAAGCAACTTGATGGCACATAGCACAACAACAACAGAGCTCTACCAAGTACAGTGACATTTTAAGGAGGACTAGGAAAAGGAAGACCTTAAAAGGTAAGGAGAGAGCTTTGGTGGCTCAGTGGTAAGAATTGCCCTGCTGATGCAAAGGTATGGTATTTGAATCCACTTCCTTGCAGGAGAAATGTGGGCAGTTTTCCATGTACAATTTATTGCCTCTGAATATCTGCTGGAGGGTCAGCTATGAGTCAGTTCCACCTTGATAGTACACAGCAACAACAAGTATAATACAACCAACAGCTTAAATTAGAATACAAACAGGAACTGCTACCCAATTTTTGGGCCAAAGAGAATCAATGAGCAGCAGGGATTATCAAGAACTGGAGAGTCCTTGCAGAAAACGACCATCAATTCTTTGCAGCTCCTCCCAACAAGAGAAGAAGTCTGTTCTCTTACCTCTTGAATCTGGTTGTCTTGGGTCTTGCTTTAACTAATGAAACATTGACAAATATGTGCAACCTCAACCTCAAAACATGCCTGTCCATTGTGCCTTGTCCTTTCCTGCTAATGGAAGACCACCATGTGAAGAAGCCTGAACTAGCCTGCTGGGCAGGCCATGGGAAGGAGAACACTGTGAAGCTGCCCCACCAGACAGGCCGACTCTGACAGTAGCTACCTGAGAGAGACTAGACCAGGCTAGTCAAAGATCTGCTCCACACAGCCCAGCCCAAACTCCTGATACTCAGAACTGTAACTGATAATTGTGTAAAGTATTGGGGTGATTTCTAAAGGTTAACTCAATTTCCACTCAACTCTTGCTGAAGTTGCTATGCAGGATTTAAGCTCAATATTATCACAACATCTAAATGTTTAAGAGAAAAATTCAAGATCATCTTTATGTGAAATATTTCAACTTTGATGATGCAAATTAAATAATTTAAAAACATTATAGAGGTTCAAAAGGATGTCCCCTGAATATTACAAATGGTTGAGCTTTTTGCCAGTAATCAAAAGGTTGGCAGTTCAAAACCACCTTGAGTGATTTGAAGAAAAGGTCTAGCAATCTCTTTTTGAAAGGTCACAGCCATTGGAGCACAAGTCTACTGTGACACAAGTCAGACTGACTAAATGACAACCATTACTTATATTTAAAAGGCCCAAAGAAACATCTGCAGAGCCCTGGCAATGTAGTGTAATAAGTCTGTCTGCTAACCACAAGGTTGGCAGTTTGAATCCATTACTGCTGTCAGGGAGAAAGATG
Source organism: Elephantulus edwardii (assembly GCF_000299155.1). Taxonomy (NCBI): domain Eukaryota; kingdom Metazoa; phylum Chordata; class Mammalia; order Macroscelidea; family Macroscelididae; genus Elephantulus; species Elephantulus edwardii. The sequence continues at coordinate 14,089,410 of NW_006399783.1, forward strand.
GGAGATCTCTTTCTCTAAAGATTTACAGACTCAGAAAAACTTGCTGGAGAGTTGCTATAAGTTATAATCAACTCGGTGGCAGTAGGTTTAGTTTGGTTTTTAAAGAAACGTCTAGAGGCTGCATTTAGCTTTTGCAAGCTATTCTTTTTGATACTGACTCCAGAATTTGCCCCAGCACTGTCTCTGATCCCTGGGAAATGGACACATATGCCAGCAGCCACCTTTAGGATGTCCTGGACGAGACCTAGAGCAGAAGTAAAAGTCTTCCCTTCATTAGCCTTAGAGCACTGAGTCAACAAAGGCAGGTTGGGGGACTTTCTTCTGCTTCTCTTCAAGGCTTGAATAAAATGCCATCTCTTCTGAGAGTTCCCACCACATAGTTCATTTCTCTATCGGGACGAATGTGTTACTGTTGTTGTTAGGTGATTGCTGAGTTGTTTCTGACTCCCAGTGTTATGTACAACAGAAGAAAATATTGCCTGGTCCTAGACCATCCTCACAATAGGGGCCATGTTCAAGCCCATTGTTGCAGTCACTATGTCAAGCCATTGCATGGAGGACCTTTATCTTTTGATGACCCTCTTTCCCCTTTTCTTTTCTTTCTTATCTCAATTGTAATTTTAACAAAACTTTACAGAAAAGTTGGATTTTCATTCATTCATTGTAGCACCTTTTCCTCCCTACCCTCCACATCACTCCTCCAGTCTACTTTGTAGTGCATCTATTATGTTGGACTGTTGTCATACAAATAATGCCTAATCATATATTCCTTTAAAATAGTTCTTTCTGTCATCAGTTCTAATGCAGTGTTCATTATCTATCACCTCTTTTTCTAGTTTTCCCCCAACCCCTCAAGTCAGTCCTGTTTTATAACAGTGGTGTATTTGTCTTTTTGTAACTGAGATATTTCCCTCAGAATAATGTCCTTCAGGGCCACCCATTAAGACTTTCCACTTTTCAAAACATCTTGTTATTCTTTGGGACCAGTCCCTTCTGATAACATGTCCCAAGTATGTGAGATGAAATCTCGCCATTCTTGCTTTTAAGGAACATCCTGGCTGTATTTCTTTCGAGGCTGATTTTTCTGTTGTTCTGCCATTCCATGATAAATTTAACATTCTTCACCAACACGAGAATTTAAAAGCATCAATTCTTCTTTAGTACTTGTAGCTATATTTCTATTTTTTAAAAATCGCAATCCTCCTTCACTCAATATAGAGGCATTCCTGGAGGGACAAACCCAGGGAGTTATTTACCCTTCTTGCTGATACACATTATGTTGAAGGAATGGGTGACTCGGTCAATGCCAGGGAGGCTCTTTGATGCCTCTTCTTTCTGGTGGATCTCCATAAACTTGACAAAGGACAGGGTGCATCTTGGCACTGCTCCAGTCCTAGAAAACTCATTATTAGAGTGAATCCTGAGCACACACATTCACCAAACTAAGGAATTAAAGACCATGACATTTTCTTACATTTTGTCTAATTTATGGTACAGCAAGAAATTGAAAAAGCCAAGGCCCCCCCCCCCCCAAGCAAACATAAAGGTCCTTTACTTATAAAGTATGTCAAGGCTAATTAACTGTCTCTGAAAACCCACCAGAGGGTCAGCTATGGCTTGGTTCCGACTTGATGGTACACAACAACAACAACAACATTGTTACTTTTTGAGAGAAGGATAGGCAAGTTGGTTCTTGAACCTAGGGAGTGAGGAAGGTCGTATCTTTCTGTTGTACCTTCCAATTAGCTTTGACTCTTGATTCCATGGGAGTCAGAGTAGAACAGTTTTCTAGAGGGCTTTGGATAGCTGATTTTTTCCCAAGTATGCCACCAGGCCTTTCTTCCACTGCACTTCCGGGTGGACTCAGATCTCTACGCTTTTGGTTAGCAACCAAGAATTTAACTGTCTGTACCACCTAGAAATCTCTCTGGCCCTTGCCTGTGTTATTTACCTTCAGGGACAGAAGTTAGGTTTCTCTAGGCTATTCGTCTTTTAGAACTATCTGCAAAGGCTTCTCCCCATTTCTGAACTGTTCCTACCACAGGGCACTGTGACCCCAGGCTCTCTTGGAGCAGGCTACTTTACCTCTAATAGGGGAGTGGGCGATTTTATTGAGACTGTACAGTCCCTGCCAGGCCAAACATCTGGATGATAACTGAAGAATAAGACCTCCTACTGTCTGCTCTCCATGTCCCTGCTCCCACATTGAGAGAGCAGGGCTGAGGGACACACATTTTCCATTTTCATTCATATACTTGGCCTCTCCTACGCCAGACTTGGCATGGATTGGGTAGGCTAGAAAAGCTTTGTGAGAAGGCCTGAAAAGGCCGTTAGATGTCCTTGGATAAACCTGGAGAGAAACAAATGTGCCCTCTGGGCTGCTCTCTCCTGCCCCTCGCTTGTTTCTGCCGAGGATGGCACACTGTACCCAGCTGATTTCCACATCCTAGCAGGAGCCAGAAAAAAAGCCTCCTGGGATAAGCACAGTTTCCCCTGTCCACTACGGGTAGGGAGTTAGGATGTCCAGTGGGGAGCCACCTTCCTTAGGACTCCCCAACAAGAAAACCAAAGAGTTTGGAGAATGACTGGAATGACTGGAATGACCCCAAAAAGCTGAAGGCTTCTTAGATGACTTTCCAGTTTAAGGCAGACCTATTTCCGAGTGGCTCAAGGCACGTGAGGGCACCTTCTTAGGACGGTGACCTGGTGACCACTGGGATTTAGATTCCAGGCTGATGCAGACAGTCCAGCACCATTGTAGCCCCTGGCCTTGCCATAGGCTGACCATAAAAGATGACTGGGGACCGTGTGGAGGACAAAGATAAGGGGTTTTCGCTTCTACGAGGCTGCATGCAGTATGGAAATTAGGGGAGGCACAAATCTACTGGGACTCAGAATATCTCCCCCTGCCCTCCTCCTGCCCTCTGCCTGAATATCCTGTATTGGGAATTTTGTTCATTTGAGTTAAGATGTGGGTGCTTCCCTGGGGTCTCTTTAAAAAAATTCAATTACCTTGAGAGTCTGAGAATAAGAAAGGGCTGCTGTGGTTACCTCCTCACCAACAGCACTGGGGAGGGGAGGCTGGTAGAGGGAATAAAGAAATGTATTTAGAGTTCTGGGGCAGGTGAAGAGGGATGACTAGAGGCTCCTGGCAATTTTCTAGGGAGAGAATAGAAAGAGTATAGAAAGTATTTTTATAATAGAAGAGGGGAGCTGAAAAAGGAGGAGGCAGTGGCATTGAAAATGAATGGTCTATAATTTAGCCTCTAGCTGCCTTTTTATCTGAACTCTTTGACTCCAGAGCTGAACTTTTAGCTTCTCATTCTTTGACACTTTTCCGTCTCTTTCTGAGGGATTGAAGGAAGAATGAAATAAGAATTTAGGATATTTAACTTTCTGTCTAATGCACTGTTTTCTTTCTTTAACCTTTAACATTTTATTTAATATGTAGTTCTATGGGTCTTTTGTTTCATAATATCCTTTTAAAAATTATATTAGTTTGCATACAAAATTTGGATACATTGGGTTTCACACTTTCTTTCATTCACATTGTGTTTCCTACAATTCCCATACATGGTGTTGTATAAAATTAATCACTATTCAACTATGCCTACCATTACATCATCTTCTCAGGTCTCCACTGGATCTTTCCAATTTCCTTTACTCCCTCCATCTACCCACAAAATGGTGGGACCCTTTAGCTTCCTCTCTGTCAACCCTCACCCCTCTACTCCCACCCCTTCCTCCCTTTAACTCCCATTCACATTTTACTAGTTATCCTTCTATTTTTATAATAATGATATTATACACTATTTACCCCTACGAAACTGAGTTAGTCCATTCAGCATAATTCTCTCCAGGCTCTCCCAAGTTATGTAGTATTTTTCAAAATCATTGCTTCTGAGTGCTTCATAGTATTCCGTTGGTGAATGTACCATAATTTCTCAATTCATTTGATTGTGGTTGGACATTTGGGCCATTTCCATGTTCTTGCGATCACGAATAATGCTTCTATGGATGTTGGTGCACAAATCTCCTTTTGTGTCTGAGTTCTGATTTCCTTGGGGTATATTCCTAGCAGTGGAACAGCTGGGTAATATGGAGTTTCTATGTCCAACTTTTTGAGGAAACTCCAAACTGCCTTCCAGAGTGGTTGTACCATTTTACAATTTCACCAACAATGTATGAGCTTTCCAATCTCTCCAAATCTTTTCCATCATTTATTGCTTTCTGTCCTGTTAAACTTTATTACTGCTTCTGGGGTGATATTGTACCTAATTGTGGTTTTCATATGTATTTCCTTGATTGCCAGTAATCTGGGGCACATCTTCAAGTGTCCAAGGCCCTCTGAATGTCTACTTCTGTGAAAAGTCTTTCTGTGTCTTTTCCCCACCTTACAATTGGGTTATCAGTCTTTTTCTTGTGAGGCCCCAGGAATTGCCAAATGTTTTCCCCCAGTGAGTAGATCTCTTCACTGTTTTATAAAAAAGTTTTTGGTGCAAATGTGGATTTAATCTTTAGAAGGTCCCATTTATCAATTTTATCTGCTCTTTGTCCATTTCTGGCTGTATTGTCAGCCTCTGTATACTATAGGGTAGGCTTTCTAATCTTGGTCCAGTTTTGTGTCTTATGATGTTTATAGTTTTGGGCTTTACCCCTAGGTTTCTGATCCATCTTGAGTTGTTTTTTGTGTATTGTGTGACATGTGACTCCAGCTTCAGCTTTCTGCAGGTAGCACTCTAGTGTTCCCAGCACCATTTGTTGAAAAGGTTGTTGTTTACCCATTGGATAGGTTTGGTTTCCTTGTCAAATATCAGTTGGCCTTAGATTGTTGTTGTTGTTGATTGCCTTCGAGTCGAGCATGATTCATAGCAACCCCATGAACAAAGGGTCTAAAGCTCCTCTACAACTGTCGATATTTATCAAAGTTCATAGAGCTTCTGGAGGCATGTTATTTAGGAAGTGGATGCCACTCTTGCTTCCAAATTTGTCATAGAATGTTATTGTTTTTATGTGCCATTGAGTTGCCTGAGATGTATAGCAACCCCTGTCTGTGTATAGCAGCTCTGAACCCTTCCCTGTCCTGAGCCAGCCTTATTAATTCTGGCACACGAACCCCCATCACTCCAGTTATTGTATCAACCCAGGGTCTTCCTCTCATGTGCTGTCTGTCCACCCTTCCAAGCATTATGTCCTTCTCCAAGGACCGATCTCTCCTGGCCACGTGCCCAAAGTAAGTGAGGCACAGCTTCAAAATCCTAGCCTCCGAGGAGCAACATAATTTTACCCTCTCTAAGACAGACCTATCTGTTTTTTGGCAGTTCATGGTATGTTCAAGACTCTTCTCCAGCACCACAACGCCAAGGCATCTATTCGTCTGTCATCCTTAGTCATTGTCCAACTAACTCTCTGAAGAATAACAAGGAATTGAGAAGACCATGGCCTGGATTAGGTGCACCTTTGTATCTAGACTAACATTGTTGCTCTTCAGCACTCTGGAGTGGTCCATGACAGCAGATTTTCCCAATGTAATTCATCTGGCCAGCTGTTTGCTGACCAAAGATAGATGGGCTAATTTCTTTTTAAAAAAATTAATTTTAATGAAAGTTGACAGAGACTTAGGGTTTCCAGTCATTCATTGTTGCACTTTTCTCCCTGCCCCCTAATTAACTTTATCCTTGATAAGTAAAAAAAAAAAACCCAACTCTTTCATTGCTATGCAATCCCTCCCCCCAAGTCCACTGCACTGTACAACTGTAATTCTGGACTCCTGTCATGACAATATTCCATTGGGCTATGTGCCTGTCTTTGTACCAGTACTATACTGTTTTGGTTATTAAAGCTGTATACTAGGTTTTGAGATCTGGGAGTGCTATGTCTTTCACTTCACTTATGTTTTTCAGAAGTGCTTTACTTATTTGAGGTCTTTTCCCTCTCCATAAAAACATTACTATTGCCCTTTTGATCTTGAAAATTGAATTTGGTATGTGTATTGAGATTGTGTTAAATATGTATATTGCTTCAGGTGGGATTGTCATTTTCATTATACTGAGTCATCTATCCATGGACACCAAACATTTTTCCATTTTTATTTAGACATTTTTGGTTCTAAAGTGTTTATTAGTTTATTTTGTAAAGGTCTTTTGTGTTTCTAGTTAGGTTTATATTTAAGTATCTCAGTTTGTGGAAATAGATGATTTCAACCTATTTTTCTAGCCAGAAATCAATTGAACATGCAACCAGGATGCACTAATTATAATAGGTTACTGGAATGCAAAAGTTGGGAACAGAGAGGAAGAATCAGTAGTTAGAAAAAAATGGACTTAATGACAGAAATGAAACTGGAGATAAAGTGATAGATTTTTGTTCAGGCAATGATTTATACATTGAAAATACTTTTTATAGGAAACATAAATGGTGTATATATACATGAACCACACCTGATGGTCTGCACAGGAATCAGATTGACTACACAGTGGAAAGAATTGTTGGAGAAGCTCAATATTACCTGTGAAAACTAGGCAGGTGCAGATTGTGGAATAGACCATCAACTACTCATATGCAAGTTTAAATTGAAGCTGAAGAAAATGAAATCAAATCTACAAAACCCAAATTCGACCCTGAATCTATCCCACTTGAATTGAAAAACCACCTCAGGAACAGATTTGAGGCCTTGAACACTAATGAAGACCAGATGAGCTGTGGGAGGATGTAAAGAATATTATCCATGAAGAAATATTTAGTAATGGCATGTCAGATAAGGAACTTATATCTAGAATTTACAAAATACTCCAGAACCACAAGATAAAGGTAAATAACCCAATTGAAAAATAGACATAGGATATGAACAGACACTTCACCAAAGAAGA
>NW_006399783.1:14097483-14120657 GCF_000299155.1 Elephantulus edwardii
GATCTCATGAAACACAATGCAAAGAAAAGATTCTATAAAACAATGTCTATGAATGAAACATAAAGGTTTTTATTATAATGAAAATCAAGAAAAAAATTTTTTTAAAAAGAATGCAAGATGTACTCACAAAGATAAAGGAGGAAGAAAGGACCAAGATGGATGTCAAAAAAGACTCTGCATATTGTACTAGAGCGCCAAGAAGTCAGAGCAAAGGGAAGAAACTGGGAAGTTAAGGAGCTGTGATCTTTGCCATTACATGTTATGCATTCGAGAGCTGGACAATGACCAATGAAGAAAGAATTGATGCCTTTGAGTTTTGGTGTTGGAAAAAAAGTATTAAACATACCATGGACTGTCTAGAGAACTAACAAGTCTGTCCTGGAGAGGGTGAAGGATGCAAGGATTTTGAGACTCCGTCTCACATATTTTGAGGATGTTGCCAGGAGGGACCAGTCCTTGGAGAAGGTCATCATGCTTGGAAGAGTGGAGGGACAGAGCAGTAGAGAAGACTGCAGATGAGTTGGATTGACACAGTAACTGGGGTAATGAGGATGTGTCAAAGACAATGAGATTGGTCCAGGATAGAGCAAGTTTCAGAGCTGTTATGCATAGAGTTGCTGTGAGTTGTGGTCAACTTGACGGCATATAACTACAACATTGTAAATGGTACTGATTTCTTGGTTTCCTTCTCTGTGTTTTCTTTCTGTGTGGAGGAATCCTACTAACTTTTATATATGGATCTTGTATCCTGCCACTCTACTAAATTGGTCCACTAGCTCTAACAGTATTTATGTTGAGTCCTTGGGTTTTTCTGCTTACACTATCTGCATATAGTGAGTTGGAGTGGTGAAAGTGGGCATCCTTGTCTGGTTTCTGTTCACAAGGAAAATGCTTTTCTTTTCTCTCCATTGAGAATGATATTGGCTCTTGGTTTTGTGTATATACTTTTTCACTATTTTGAGGAAATTCCCTTCTATTCCTATTTTTCAGAGAGTTTTCATCAGGAAGGAGTGTTGGATTTGTCAAATGCCTTTCCTGCATCATTTGCTAGGATTGTGTGATTCTTATTATTTGCTTTGTTTATGTGATGAATTACATTGACTGTTTTTCTTATGTTGAAACATCCCTATGTGCTTATTATTAATCCCACTGGTTATGATGATTTTTTAAAATGTACTCTTAGATCCCATTATATTTTTGGAAATATTTTTGCTTCACTTTGGTATTAGGGTTATGCTTACTTCATAGAATGACTCTGGGAGTGTTCCTTCTCTTTCTATTTTTTGAAATAATTTAAGTAGAGTTGATGATACATCTTCTCTGAGTGTTTAGTAGAATTCAGCTGTGAAGCTGATTCAGGACTCTGTGTGTGTGCGTGTATGTCTGTCTGTCTTTTTATGACCTAGTTAATTTCTTTCGTTTCCTCTCCAGAGAAGCTCTGGAGAGTTCAGAGACCAGCATTTCTGATCTGGTTGTCAGAATGAACACAAATAAGAGAGTCAGCCTCACACAGACTCTTACAGCTTTAAGGATGCAATCATAACCCTGAGTTGACCTCTCATAATGCATCTGTTCAAGTGTTCTATATCTTTCTGTCAAGTTTCAATGAATTTGTCCATTTCCTCTAGGTTTGCAAATTTATCACTGTAAATTTTAATAATATTCTGATATTATAGATTCAATTTTCTCTGGTTCTGTTGTGATGTCATCCCTGTCATTTCTTTGTCGAGTTATCTGTGTCTCCTCTCTCTCTCTCTCTCTCTCTTTCTCTCTCTGTCTCTGTCTCTGTCTCTCTCTCTCTCCTTTGTGGAATTTGCCAGTGATTTGTCAATTTTATTGACCCTTTTGAAAACCAGCTTCTGGTCTTATTGATGGTTTCAATTGTTTTTCTGTTTTCTATCTCACTGATTTCATTTCTTGTCCTTATAATTTCCTTTTTTTCTATAGGCTGAGCAATTATTGTTCTTTTTCTGTGTAATGAGGTGTTCAGGTAGATCATTAATTTTGTTTCTTTCTTCCTTTTTATGTGTTTCTCTATTACTATGAACTGCTCCCTGAGGACTGTCTTAGCTGCATCCCAGAGGTTTCGGTATGTAGCATTTGCCTTTTTATTTGCTTCAAGGAATATTTTTATTTCATTTATATGAATAAAACATGTATTTCTTCTATAATCCAGTTGTGTTCTAGCAGAGTGTTACTTATCTTCCACATGGGTGGTTTTATAAGTGTTATTCTCTTGTGCTTAATTTCTAATTTTATGACATCGTGGTCTGAGAAGATGTGTTTTATTACCTCATTGTTTTTTAATTTATTGAGGCTTGCTTTGTGTCTTAATATATGATCAATTGTGGAGAATGTGCTATGTACATTTGAGAAGAAAGTTATTGTTATTTTGTGCCATACTGTCCTATCCTGAGCCAATCTCACTGACTCTGACATATTTACCCCTATTACTCCAATTACTGTGTCAGTACTTCTCATCTGGGGTCTTCCTCTCCTGTGCTGTCACCCTATCCTTCCAAGCATGATGTCTTTCTCCAAGGACTAGTCCCTCCTGGCCATGTGCCCAAAGTATGTGTGAGGGAGCTTCAGAATCTTTACCTCCAAGGAGAAACTTGGTTTCACCTTCTCCAAGACAGACCTGATTGTTCTCTTGATGGTCCATAGTATGTTCAATACTCCTCTCCAGCACCATAACGCAAAAGCATTGATTCTTCTGTCATCATTAGTCATTGTCCAGATCTCTGATCCATAGGAAATAATTGAAAAAAATCATGGCTTGGATCAGGTTCACCTTAGTCCCTAAACTGACATCACTACACTTTAGCACTTTGGAGAGGTCCATAACAGCAGACTTCCTCAGTGCAATTCATTTTTTTAAAATTTTTTTTTTTATTTCCTGACTGCTGGTGTTTAGGAGTGTTGATTGTGGATCTGAACAAGTTGAAATTGTTAACAACCTCAATCTCTTCTCCATTTATCATGGAGCTGCCAAATGGCCCAGTGGTGAGAATTTTTGTCTTCTTGACAAAAATTTCATTATAATTCTTTGTTTCGTCTTCCCAAGCTGCCCTTTGAAATCTTGTGTTCATCTCCTTAATCCCATTTGCTTTGACTTTTCGGTGCTCTAGTGTAATATTCAGAGTCTCTTCTGATATCCTTCATGGTCTTTTCTTCCTCCTCTGTCTTTGTAATGACCTTTTGCATTCTTCATGGATGATATTCTTGGTAATCCTCCCATAGTTTGTCTGGTCTTCTCTCATTAGTGTTCAAGGCCTAAACCTGTTCCTGAGATGGTTTTGAAATTCAGGTGAGATAGACTCAAGGTCAAATTTTGGTTAATATGGATCTGATTTAACCTTCTTTAGCTTTAGTTTGAACTTGCATATGAGTAGTTGATGGCTTGTTCCACAATCAGCACATGGCCTAGTTTTCACTGCTGATTTGAACTTCTCCAATTACACACACATAATTGATCTGATTCCTGTGCATACCATCAGATGGCATCTGTGTGTATAGTCACTGTTTATTTTTCTTATGAAAAGTATTTGCAATGAAAAAAAATCATTGATTGTACACAGTTCTATCATTCTGTCTCCACCCTTATTTTTGCCACCAAACCTATGTTTTCTGATTATTACTGATCCTTCTTCCCAGTTTTCAATCTTTGCATTCCGGTTGTCCATTATTATTAATGCATCTTAGTTGCATGATTGATCAATTTCAGACTGAAAAAAAAAATTCCTCTTTGGTTTTGGTTGTTGGTGAATATACTAGTATGCACCAGACTTGCTTGTATGTGTGTGGACATTATCCTGTTGCTCGTAACATTGTATTTCAAGATGGATCTAGAAATGACCTTTTTAACTATGAAAGCTAGTAGACCATATGATTGAATCAAAATTTTCATGCTGAAACCATCTCATTTTGCCAGTTCCTATCATGCCAATATTTATGCGTTTCATTTCTTTCTTAATAATGTCCCATTTTCCTACATTCGTACTTCTCACATTCCATGTTCTAATCATTAGTGCCTACTTACAACAGTTCCTCCTCATGTATGCTTCCAAATTTGAGGTCTCAGCTCAGGTGCCCTATCTGCTAGTCTACTCTCAGTGTGCTCTGTTGTACATAGCATTTTCGAAGGCCTCTTACTATGTTGTAATTTCTAGGAAGTTGTAGTAAGGATTCCATGAGAATGGAGTCAGTGGAGATGAGCTCAGTCGGTGCATCACCATCCTGCTTTGTCTGGTGTAGCCTTCAGGTGAGAGCAGGGAGAGGGGCTAGCTTGGCCTCTGAGTGTCTCATGGAGGTGGCTTGATTACTTACTTGGAGGGAGGCAAAAATACAAAGAGAAGAAGAAGAAGAAATAAGGAGAAGGAACAGGCAAGTAACACATAAGTACATTTTATATCATTTACACCCAGACAGACAACTTCGGAAACCCACAATATAGGAAATATATAAGAAGTAAGCCAGATACAAATATAAAATGTTTTTCAAGAGACCAGACAAGGTGCTTGCTTGCCTACTTGCAGGCAAGACTTGCACCTCCTTGTTCCAACTATTCTTCCTGTCTCTGTTTTCCTACAATATAGGAAAGATGTATAGATGTCGCAGGGATTAAAACCACTTTATGACAAAAAGGGAGCTCTTGTGGCTTAGTTCATAAGGACTTGCACTACTAAGTCAAAGGTAGTGCTTCTCTGGTGGTTTGAATTCACCAGTGGCTCCTTGAGAGAAATGTGGACAATCTCGTCCCTTGTGATTGTTGTTGTTGTTATGCGCTGTCAAGTCACCTGTGACTCATAGCCACCCTGTGTACAACCCCTATGAACCCTGCTCTATCCTGAGCCAAACTTATTGTCTCTGACACACCTACTCCCATTACCCAGTCACTGAGTCAATCCATCTTGTCAAAGGTCTTCCTCTCTTGAGCATGATGTCTCGCTCCAAGGACTGGCCCCTCTTTGCAACATGCTCAAATTATGTCAGATAGAGCTTCAGAATTCTTGCCTCCAGGGAACAGTCTGGCTTTGCCCTCTCCAGGACGAACCTGTTTGTTTTCTTAGCAGACCATGGTATTCAGTACCCTTATCCACCACCACAGCTCAAAGGCATCAGTTCTTCTTCTATCATCCCTAGTCATTGTCCAGCTTTCTGAAGTATAGGACGTCATTGCAAATACCATGGCCCACATGAGGTCCTCCTCAGTCTCCAGACTGACATTGTTTTTCTTCAGTACTCTGGAGATGTCCCTGACAGCAGACTTTCCCAGTGCAATTTGTCTTTTAATTTCCTGGCTGCTGGTACCAAGAATATTGATTGTGGAGCAAACTACAGTGGTTAACAATCTCAATCTTTTTATCATGTATCATGACGCTGCCAGTTCAACCAGAGGTGAGAATCTTTGTTTTCTTGATGTTGAGCTTCAATCCATATTGATGGCTGCACTCCTTTATCTTCTGCAGCGAATACTTCAGATCCTCCTCAGTTTCAACAAGCAAGGCTGTTTCATATGTGTAACACAGGTTGTTGATGAGTTTTTCTCCAATCCTGATGCTAGAGTCCTCCTCATAGAGCCCATCCTTCCAGATGATCTGTTCCACATATAGATTGAAAAGGTATGGAGATAGGATATACATTCATGGCATGCACCCTTCCTGATTTTAAACCACGCAGTGTTTCCTTGCTCTGTTCTGACGACTGCATCCTGGTCTTGCCTTATTGCTATTGCCAAGACTTGCAATACAATATTGAATAGGAGAGGTGATAGTGGGCATCCTTGCCTAGTTCCTGTTCTCAAAGAGGATGCCTTTAATCTCTCTCCATTGAGAAAAATGTTGGCTCTTGGGTTTGCATATATACTTTTTACTATGTTGAAGAAATTTCCTTCTAATCCTATTTTGTTGAGTGTTTTAATCAGGAAAGGGTGTTGGATTTTGTCAAAAGCCTTTTCTGCATCAATTGGTAGAATCATGTGGTTCTTGTTCTTTGCTTTGTTAATGTGGTGAATTACATTGATTGTTTTTCTTATGTTGAACCATCCTTGCATACCTGTTATGAATCCCACTTGGTCATGGTGAATTATTATTATTTTTTTTTTATGTATCGTTGGATTCTACTGGCCAAGATTTTATTCAGGATTTTTGCATCAATGTTCATGAGAGATATTGGCATAGTTTTCTATTTTGGTGGTGCCTTTACCTGGCTTTGCTATCAGGGATATGTTTTCTTCATAGAATGAGTCTGGGAGAATTCCATCTTTTTCTGTTTTCTGAAATAGTTTATATAGAATTGGTGACAGTTCTTCTCTGAATGTTTGATAAGGTTCACTTGTAAAACCATCTGGTCCAGAACTTTTTTTGGCTGGAAGTTGTTTTACTACCTTTTCAATTTCTTCTTTTGTAATGGATCTGTTCAGCTGTTTAATTTCAGTTTGTGTCAGTTTAGGTAGGCTGTGAACTTCTATATGTTTGTCCATTTCCTCTAGGTTTTCATTTTTATTTGAGTATAATTTTTCTTAATATTCCAATGTTAGCCTTTTAATTTTAGTTGATTCTGTTCTGACGTTGCCCATTTAGTCTCTTAACTGGATTATTTGTATCTTTTCCTTTGTTAGTTTTGCTAGTGGTTTGTCCATTTTATTGACCTTTTCAAAGAACCAACTCCTTGTTTTCAGTTCTTGGTTTCAATTGTTTTTCAGTTTTCTATTTTATTTATTTCTGCCCAAACTTGTATAATTTCAGTTTTTTTAGAGAGTGTTGGGTTGTGCCGTCAAGTTAAGTGTGACTCAGAGATCCTAGGAACAAAAGATCTGAACCTGTGCCATCCTTATCATCTTTGACACACTTGAGCGCATTGTTGCAGTCATTGTGTCAATCCATCTCATTGTGGATCTTCCTCTCTTACTGACCCTCCACCTTCCCAAGCATGATGTCCCTCTTCAAAGAATAGCATGTCTTAGCAACATGCCCAAGGTATGTAGATGAAGCTGCCATCTTTACCTCAAAGGAGCGCCCTGGCTTCACTTTTCGCAAGACATATCTGTTTGTTCTTTTGGCAGTCTATGGGATATTCAGCACTCTTCTCCAACACCACACTTCAGAGGCATCAATTCTTCTTCTAGCTTCTTTATTCATTGTTCAGTTCTCAGATACATAGCAAATGACTAAAAAACAATGGACTTAATCAGGTGCCCTTTAATCTTCAACGTGACATCATTGCTGTTCTGTAGTTTCAACAAGCCTCTGACAGCAGACTTGCCCGATGCAGTATGTCTCCTGATCTCCTGTCTGGCATCAAGGGTGTTAATTAAAGATCTAAGATGAAATAATCGACAATTTCACTTCTTTCGCCACCTATATGATGTTGTCTGTTGGCCTAGTGGCGAAGACCATTATTTTCTGGATTTTGAGATGTGCTCCATACGGAAGGCTGTAGTCCTTGAAAGTCTGTAGCAAGCTTTTCAAGTCCTTTTCACTTTCAGCAAACAAGGTTGTGTCATTTGTATAATGCAGGTTGTTGATGAATCTTTCTCTGATCCTGATGCCGCATTCCTCTTCATAGAGTCCGGCTTCATTAATTATTTGCTCATTATATAGTGGCAAGAAGCTGCTCTGCAATCCCTAAAGCACATGGTTCAGACCACCAGCTGCTCTGTGGGAGATGGATGAGCAATCTCCTCCCGTGTAATTAACTGCCTCTTGAAAACCCACCAGAGGGTCAGTTTCAACTCTATGGTACACAACAAACAGCAACGTATAGATTGAATAGGTATGGAGAAAGGATCCATTCCTGATGCATATCCTTCATGATTTTTGCAGTGTTTCCTTGCTCCGTGGGGCAACAGCTTTTTGGTCTAGCGATAAATTTTGTATGAGCACAGGTATTCTGGGATCCCATTCTTCATTTTTAGCCATAATTTGTTAGGATCCACATGGTCAAATGCATTTACATAGACAATAAAATATAAATAGACGTTCTTCCATTGTTCTCTGCTTTCAGGGCCAACTTAGCAGAAGCTTACAACAAGAAAGTTATCTTGCTTAAATCCACTGCCAAATTGCCTACCTGTTTTAAAGAATACAGCTCTAGACAGATAAGAATTAACCAGCAAAGAGGTAATGATAGTATTCACTGTTGAGGGATCTAGACTATTGAAGTTCTGTGGCTTGATGTGGTTATGTGCCAACCCATTTGCTTTGACTTTCGACAGAATGCGCAGTGTGGGATCAAGTTGTGACTTTAAAATTTCTTGGCAGCACTGTATTTGAAGCAAAATGTACATAATTATCACCTTCGACTTTTTATTAGATCTACTTCTCCATCCCTTCTTTGTGAGGAGATTTCCAGATGGGATCTTTCAGGTTATTCGAGAGTGGATCAGATTCATATTCTACAATATGTTTAGAATTCTCCCCATTTTTGTGGCCAAATGTTTGGAAATGTTTGCTTTCTAAAGGCAGTTATTCATTTATCTCTTCCTTCAGCAAACATATATTCAGTGCTGACCACATGCAAGAAATACAAATGCACACAAATATATACAAAAATAATTTAAAAGTCCCTAAATCTGTGTTTAATAGTATAAGCTGTATTTCCAGCCAAAAATGGCAAAGCATCATATGTTTGAAAAGGAACGTTTTATACAGAAAATCCAGTTATTTTAGTAAAGTGAATTTTAGGCTGTTAAAAATTACCATACTCCCTTAGAAGTAAAAGCAAAGGAGTTTGCTTTCCCCCTTCTCACCTTTTTACTGGTTTGCATGCAGTTGTGTTTCATCCATATACATTGTGCTTTATACACTCATTCACATGCATTGTGTTTTATAGAATTATTATTTATCCATGCATATCATTACTCCGTCTTTCCAAGTCCCATTGAAGCCTATTCCTTTATCCCCCATTTACCTACTAACCTCTGTTATCCAAGTGATTTTCCCCTTCCCTTTCTCAGCCTCATTCTCCCTTTTCTCTTTTCTGTTTGAACATATATACATTCCACCAGATGCTCTGCTGGAAAAGGAGGGGAAATCTCCTCCTGTGCCAGCCGGATCTGATTTGACAGAGAAGAAGAAGAAGGAGGAGGAGGAGGAGGAGGAGGAGGAAGAAGAAGAAGAAAAGAAGGAGGAGGAGGAGAAGGAGGAGGAGGAGGAGGAAATAAAGGAACATATTTACACAACTTGCTCTGTTATTATTCTATTTTTATAATAATGATCTTATGTAATATTTGTCCCTATGAGACTGAGTTATAATTATCTCTAGACTCTTCCATCTTATATAGTATTTTACAAAATTGTTGTTCCTTAGTACTGCATAGTAATCTGGTGTACTCCATTTATTTGGTTTTTTACATTTTATTAACATCCTGGTTTATTTACAAAGTTCATATATATTGTTTTTCACACTGGCTCTTTCCCATTTGCTTTACCCACCCTCCCTCCAGCCATCAAATTGTGTGACCATATGATTAACCATCTCCGCCTCCCATCCATCCTCACCACTCTGTTTCCCCCGCCCCCCACCTTGGATCCTCATACATGTTCTACAATAATGACCACATACAATATTTGTCCTTACAGGACTGAGTTATTTCACTTAGCATAACGCTCTCCACTCCTTCACAAGTTAGGTAATATTTTACAAAATCGTTGCTCCTCCATTCTGCATAGTGTTCCATCATGTGAATGTACCATAATTTCTCAACTCATTCCATTTTGGTTGGACATTTGAGTGTTTTCTATGTTCTTGCAATGGTGAATAATGCTGCTATGAACATTGGCATACAAGTCTCTTTTTGTGCTTCAGTTCTCATTTTCTCAGGGTATATTACAAGCAGTGGAATAGCTGGGTCATTTGGAATTTCTATATTCAACTTTCTGAAGAAACACCGACATGCTTTCCAGAGTGGTTGTACCAGTTTACAATCCCATCAACAATGTATAAGAGTTCTTATCTCTCTACATTCTCTCCAGTATTTATTACTTGCTATTCTATTAAACTTTTCCACTGCTACTGGAGTGAGACAGTATCTCGTTGTGGTTTTGATTTGCATCTCTCTTATTGCCAGTGATTTCGAGCATTTCTTCATGTGTCTTTTGGCCATCCAAATATCTTCCTCTCTGAAAAGTCTTTCCATGTTTTTTGCTCATTTTGTAATTGTGTAATCAGTCTTTTTCTTGTGGAGGACCTATAGGATTCTGTTTTGATAAGAGACCCTTGTCTGAAATGGTATTGCCAAATGTTTTTTCCCAGTCAGCAGGTTTTCTGTTTACTCTGTTGGTGTTTTTGATGTGCACAGAAACTTAATCTTTAGAAGGTCTCATTAATCAATTCTATCCTCTCCAGATTGAGCCATTTCTGGCTATATTTGGCAGTGTGTTTATACCATAGACTAGGCTGTCTAAGCTAGATCCCAGTTTGTCTCTTAGGAACTTTATGGCTTTGAGCTTTACTTCTAGGTCTCTGAACCACTTTCAGTTGATTTTTGTGTATGGTGTGAGATGTGAATCCTGTTTCAGCTTTCTGTAGGTAGCTGTCCAGTTTTGCCAGCACCATTTGTTGAAGAAGTTGTCATTTCCCCATTTAATAGGTTTTATTTTCTTTAAATTCCTTGAAATTTATGTCCTACCCTATGACAAGTATAGGATACTTGAATAGACCCATCACAAAAGAAGATATTGCACAAGTCATAAAAAGACTTCCCCACAGGAGATGTCCTGGGCCAGATGGCTTCGTAGCTGAATTTTACCAAACATTCAGAGAGGATGTATTACCAATTCTACAGAAATTATTTTAAAAAATTGAAAAAGAAGGAACACTCCCCAGAATCATTCTATGAAGCAAGAATAACCCTAATACCAAACCCAGGCAAAGATATTAC
This sequence comes from Elephantulus edwardii, assembly GCF_000299155.1. Classification (NCBI taxonomy): domain Eukaryota; kingdom Metazoa; phylum Chordata; class Mammalia; order Macroscelidea; family Macroscelididae; genus Elephantulus; species Elephantulus edwardii. The sequence continues at coordinate 14,108,369 of NW_006399783.1, forward strand.
CAGGGGAAAAACCTACAGACCAATAGTTTTTATAAATATAGATGCAAAAATCCTTAAAAAAATCCTAGCCAATAGAATCCAAAAGCACATAAAAAATAATTCTTCCTGACCAAGTGGGATTCATAACAGGTATGCAAGGATGGTCCAACATAAGAAAAACAATGTAATCTACCCTTTTAACAAAGCAAATAACAAGAACCATATGATCTTTGCAATTCATGCAGAAAAGGCATTTGACAAAATCCAACACCACTTCCTGATAAAGACACTCAGCAAAATTGGAATAGGAGGGAATTTCCTCAACATGGTATAAAGTATATATGCAAAACCAAGAGCTAATATAATTTTCAATGACGAAAAATTAAAGCATTGTCTTTGCAAACAGGGACCAGACAAGGATGCCTGCTGTCACCACTTCTATTCAATATTGTAATGGAAGTGCTTGCTAGGGCAATATGACAAGAGAAGGAAATAAAAAGCATCCAGATCAGCAAAGAGATGGTTAAACTGTTGCTGTATGCAGAAGGTCAAGGACTACAGTCTTCAATATGGATTGAAGCTTAATGTCAAGAATACAAAGATTCTCACCACTGGGCTGATTGCCAACATCATGATAGATGGTGAAGAGATTGAGACTGTTGACAGCTTTAGTTTGCTTGACTCTACAATTAACATTCTTGGTAGAAAGTCTGCTGTTAGGGACTTCTCCAAGGTACTGAGGAGCAACAATGTCAGTCTAGAGACTAAGGTGTGCCTGATACAGGTCATGGTCTTTGCCATTACTTGCTATGCATCAGAAAGCTGGAAAATGAATAAGGATGATAGAAGGAGAGTTGATGCCTTTGAGCTTTGATGCTGGAGAAGAGTATTGAATATATCATGGACTGCTAGGACAACAAACAAGTTTGTCCCGGAGAGGGTGAAGCCAGGCTGCTCCTTGGAGGGAAGGCTTCTGAAGCTTCATCTGTCATACTTGGGACATGTTGCAAGCAGGGACCAGTCCTTGAAGAGGACTTGGGAGGGTGGAGGGACAGTACAGGAGAGGAAGACCCTCAATGGGATGGATTGATTCCACCCCTGGGGTAATGGGGATAGGCATGTTGAAGACAGTGAGATTGACAAGGGATAGAGCAGGGTTTAGGACGATTGTACATAGGGTCCCTATGAGTCACAAGTGACTCAACAGCACATAACAACAACAACAACAACAATATGCAGATGATATGCTGGTGTACACAGAAAACCCCAAGGGCTCAACAAAAGAACTGTTAGAGCTAGTAGACCAATATGCTAGAGTGTAGGATATAAGATTAACATCCAAAAATCAATGGGATTCCTCTATAGTAACAAAGAGAACTCAGAGAAGGAAACCAAGAAAGCAATACTATTTACAACAGCCAACCACAAATTGAGATACTTGGGAGTGAAGTTAACTAGAGACCCAAAAGACCTGTATAAAGAAAACTACAGAACATTTCTGCAAGACAGAATAAAAGATCTAAAGAAACTGAAAAATGTGCCCTACTCATGGATAGGAATACTCAGTATTATGAAAATAACAATCCTACCAAAAGCAATCTACATGTTCAATGCAATCTCAATCCAGATACCAAGTTCATTTTTCAAGGAGATTGAAAGGGAAATTGTCAAGTTTATTTGGAGAGGAAAGAGACCCTCAATAAACAAAGCACTTCTGAAAAACAAAAATGAAGTGGGACGCATAGCACTTCCTGACCTTAAAACTTACTACACAGTGGTATGAACCAAAACAGTACATGACTGGTACAATGACATACACATAGACCAATGGAACAGAATTGAGAACCCAGAAATGGACCCAACCATCTATGGTCAACTGATATTCGACTAGGAAAGAAATCCATTCATTTGTTGAGGGGAATTTGGGCTGTTTCCATTTTCTTACTGTTGTGAATAATGATGATATGAACATAGCTGTACATAAACTTCCATTTGTGCCTCAGTTCGGACTCCTTGAGATATATTGCTAGCAGTGGAATAGCTGAGTCTTATGGGATTTCTATGTTCAGGTTTTTGAGAAAGTGTCAAACTGCCTTCCAGAATGGTTGTACCATTTAACAGTCCTACCTGCAACACATTAGAGTTCCAATCTCTCTGCATCCTCTCCAACGTTTATTGCTGGCTATCCTATTATATTTTTCTCTTCTAGTTTAACATCTCAGGTGAGATGATCTCTTGTTTTGATTTGCATCTCTCTGATTGCCAGTGGCTTTGAATATTCTTCATGTACATGTTGTCCATTTGAATGTCTTTCTTTATGAACTCAGAGTCTTTTCATGTCTTTTGCCCATTTTGTTATTTTGATGCCAGTCTTTTCCTTGTAGAAGCCTTGTAATATTCTGTAAACTATAGTTATGAGAACCTTGTCTGAGATATCATTGACAAATGTTTTCCCCCTAGTTTGTGGCTTTATTTTTACCCTATTGAAGAGTTTTTTGGTTTTCCCCCCTCTAATTTCCCCATTTTTGTTAAATAGCAAATTCACAGTGGGAATAGGGGTAGATATGAGTTGGGGTCTGATCTGTCCTGGAGCTCTGGGGGTACCACATGCCATGCACTGTGGCTGCGAAGGGGCACATGAGTGGTTTGGTGGCCCCAGCAGAGCCAGTGTACCAGAGAGGGGACTGTGAGTGCCTGGGAACTCCTAGCCCAGACCCACTATGGGAGGAGCTAATACTAGGCTGAGATTGAGGGGTGGGTTTGGGGAGGGGGGGTGCACAAAGTCTCTGCTCCAGAGGCCAAGTGATCAAGCCCTTGCTTGAGGCACAAGCCTACAGGGCAGCTGGGGAACACTCTGGACATAGAGCTGTGCCACACTCCCTTTTACCCTCTGTGAGGGAGAAGAGGGTTCTGGACTGGGCCAAATAACTACCCTGTCCTCCCCATCCCAACCTTGGCCAATTGAAAAGTTTTTGATGCATGCAGGGATTTAATTTTTAGAAGGTTCCATTAATTGATTTAATCTTCTCATGGTTGTGCATTTTCTGGTTTTATTTACAAACCTATTTATATCATAATCTAGGGCATCTGAATTTGGTCATATTTTTCTCTTCTGATCTTTATGCTTTTGGCTTTACTCTTAGATCTCTGATCCATCTTAAGTTGAATTTTGTGTATAGTACAAGATGTAGCTCCTTTTTCAGATTTCTGCAGGCAGATACCTAGTTTTGACAGTACCATTTGTTGAAGAGATTGTAATTTTCTCATTTGATACGTTTTGTTTCCTTGCCAGTTGATCTTTTGTGGTTGGATTCATTGATATCTGGGTTGATATCTTGGATTCCGTTAGTCTATGTCTCTTTCATTGTACCAGTACCATGCTATTTTGGTTACTATGGCTGGTGTAGTATAAGAACAATAGTGCTATGTCTTCCACTTTGATTTTCAGAAGAGGTTTACTTATTTGAGGTCTCTTTCCAAATAAACCTTTCAACTGCCTTTTATATTTCTTGAAAAATTAATTCAGTATTTGTATTGGGATTACATTAGACTTATAAATTGCTTTTAGTAAGATTGTAATTTTCCCAATTTTGAGTCTTTCTATTAATAAAAAGGGATTTTTATTCCATTTAGTTAGTTCTTTTATTGTTCTTGTAATATTGTTATGTAGTTTTCCTTGTAAAGGACTTTTATGTCTCTAGTTAGATTTATTCCCAAGATTTCATTTTGTGGTTGGCTATTGCAAATGGTATTGCTTTCTTAGTTTCCTTTCCCCTGTTTTCTTTGTTGCTATAAAGAAATTCTACTGATTTTTGTATATTGATTTTCTATCCTGCCACTCTACTAAATTTGTCTATTAGGTCTAACAGTTTTTTTGGTTGAGTGTTTGGGATTTTCTGTGTACATTGTCATATTGTTTGCATATAGCAGCATTTTTACCACTTCTTTTTCCAATTTGGATGCCTTTTATTTCCTTTTTTTGTCTTATTGCCCTAGTTAGTTCTTCCAATAAAATATTGAATATGAAGAGTGATATATGGTACCTGTTTGCAAGGGAAAAGGCATTAGTTTTTCTCCATTGAGGATGATGTTGCTTCTTGGTTTTTTGTAAATACTTTTCACTATGTTTAGGAAATTTCCTTTTATTCCTATTTTGTTGAATGTTTTAAATCAGGAAGGAGTGTTGGGTTTTGTCAAAGGCCTTTCTTGCATTAATTAGGAGGATCGTGGAGGTTTTGTTCTTTACTTTGTTATTGTGATGGATTATATTGATTGTTTTTCTTACAGTGATTCATCCTTGCTAACCCATTATGAATCCCACTTGATCAACATTAATTTTTTTTTAAAAACTACACTGTTGGATTCTATTGGCCTGGATTTTGTTAAGGAGTTTTGCATCTACATTCTTCAGAGATATGATCATTTTACTGAGGGCAGCACTAAGTAAAAATACAAAGCATTTTACTGTTCAAATAGGAAGAGGACTCTATATACATAAAGAACAAAGGAAAGGTAGGGAGTTAATGACTGACCATGGATAAGACCAGGTTTAGCTTGAAATATGTTCACATATAAAGAGTGGTCTTTTGGCTAGAAGGAAGTGAATTACTACCTTGTGCCTGAATGACACTAGCCAGTTCAGTTATACATGATTGCAGTCAGGAATGCATTTTCCCCTGGGAATAAAGTTTTACATCTTTACACATTCTTCCCATGGAGGAATAATTTTCATTCTGACTTTTTGCTTTCTAGTAGTGCATTATAAAGTGAGTCATTCTTACACCTGACATGAGTATCTTCAGTAGAACTTTTTAAATTAAATTTACATTTCCCGCTTTAGATCAAACTTCTACTTGATCAGGGGCACAGATTACTTATAATTGAGTAGTCTCTCTTCTGAAAGAATCTTATCAGTTCTCTTGAAGAACTTTGGTTAATACAAATTCATTTCTTCACCTTGCCAAGGCATTAGGACTCATCTTCAGGGTGGGTAGATTTAATGTACATATTTTAATAGTCAAGGCCATATTCTGAGAACACTTCACAGTGAGGACAGAATAATAGTAATCAAAATGAAACAAATCTGGGTAGAAAAGAGGAAGGCGATTAAATGTGTTTATTTTTGGTGAAAGTCTGGAAAACCTGCATGATTTTATGTAAAGAATCAAATGGTTTTGAATTAATAGCATTTTTATGAAAAAAGCATTGAACTTATAGTAATAGAAATAATTAAGAATATACAGATTCAAAAATAAAGAAGCAGGTTTCTTTCCTACCAAGAAGGGAGCTCTGGTGGCCTACTGACAAGAAGCTGTGCTGCAATCCTAAAGACACATAGGAGGTATGAATAGTGCTATTAAATAATCAAGCTAATTAAATATTGATTGAGACAATTAAGCTCCTAATATGGATACACTAGTTAGTAAAGAGAATTCAGTTAAAAAGCATCCATGAGTTCAACCCAAAGTACATCTTCCTAATTTAACTGGCAAGAGCCAGGTTGGTTACATATAGCTGAAAGATGTTGTTAGGAGCCACTCAGTAGATATAGTAGCCAGTGGTGGCAAGCCAGTCAGTGGCTTGTAAGTTTATAACTGATGCATATCCAGACAATAGAATCCTTCCCTAGGTTTGGTAAATGCTGGATTGTTCATATGGGTATGGTTAGATTGATATAGCAAAGGAAGTGTGTGTCAACTTGACTTAGCCTTTGTTCCACCTCCTAGAAACATTCCCAAAGTATGTGAGGTGAAGCTTCCTCATATTTGCCTCCAAAGACCACTCCAGCTGCACCCTCTCCAAGAAATAGCTGTTTGTTTATTGGCCATCCATGGGATGTCCAGTGCTCTTTAACATTACAGTTTAAAAGTGTCAATTCTTTTCTTTCTATCCTTATCCATTGTCTGGCTCTCAGATGCATAGCAAGTGATCAGAAAGACTATGACCTGAATCAGATGTACCTTTGTCCTAAAACTGATGTTACCACTCCTCAGTAATTTGGAAGAGTCTCTAACTGCAGATTTTCCTAGTGAAATGCATCCCCTTATTTCCTGACTGCTGGTACCAAGAGTGTTAATTGTGGATACAAGCAAAATGAAGCTGTTGACAGTTTCAGTGTCCTCTCCATCCATCATGACTCTGCCTATTGATCCAATGGCAAGAATCTTTGTTTTCCTGACATTGAGATGCAAGCCATACCGAAGGCTTCATTCCTTAATCTTCTATAACAAGTACTTCAAGTCTTCCTCACTTTCAGCAAGCAAGGCTGTGTCATCTGCATAATGCAGGTTATTGAGGAATCTCCTTCCAACCCTGATGCTACACTCCTCTTCATAGAGTCCAGCTTCTTGAATAATTTGCTGAGAATACAGATTGAATAGGTATAGAGAGAAAATACAGACCTGGCACACTCCCTTACCAATTCCAAACCATGCAGTGCTTCCCTGCTCTGTTGGCACAACAGTCTTCTGGTCCAGGTATAGGTGCTGCATGAGCATAATCAAGTGCTATGGGATCCCCATTCTTCTCAATGTCAGTCACAACTTGTTATGATCCACATAGTCAAATGCCTTTGCATAGTCAATAAAGCGTAAATGGGCATTCTTCTGGTATTCCTTACTTTTAGCCAGGATTTACCTGACATCAGCAATGATATCCTTGGTGCCACGGCCTCGTCTAAATCCTGCTTGAATTTCTGGAAGTTCACTTTCTATGTATGTCCTGTTCCAGCCATTTTGGAATGATCTTCAACAGTATTTTGCTTTCATGTGATATCAACGATATTATTTGATAATTTCCACATTCAGTTGGATCACCTTTCTTGGGAAAGGTCTGCTGGCCAGACAGTTGTCCCCCAAATTTCCTAGCATAGTCTGGTGAGCATATCCAAGGCTGTGTCTATTAATTTAAACAAGTCAATTGGTATTCCATGGATTCCTGGGGATTTATTTTTTGCCAATGCCTTCAATGCAGCTTCTACTTCCTCCTTTATTACCATTAGCTACTGTTTATATTGCACTTCTTGAAATTTTTTCAGTGTCAATCAATTCTTTTTGGTATAGTGACTCAGTGTATTCCATCCATCTCCTTTTGATGCTTTCTGAGTCGTTCAATATATTGCCCATAACATCTTTCAATATTGGGACATGAGGCTTAAATTTGTTTTTCAGTTCTTTCAGCTTGAGAAATGCAGAGTGTGTTCTTCCCAATTTATTCTTCAATTCCAGCTCTTTGCACATTCCATTATAGGGCTTCACTTTCTCCTTCCAAACTACCCTTGAAATCTTCTGTTCAGCTCTTTACTTTGACATGGTGGGTTTTTTTGTGTTTGTTTGCTTGTTTTGGCTTCTTGACACTCCAGTGCAATCTTTAGAGTCTCTCCTGATGTCCATTTAGATTTTTTCCTTTCTTATTTGTCTTTGTAATGACCTTTTTCTTTATTCATGGATGATATCCTTGATATTATCTCACAAGTCATCTGGTCTTCAATCACTAGTGTTCAGTGCCTCAAACCTATTCTCAAGATAATAATGAAATTCAGATGGAATTGATTCAAGATCATATCTTGGTTCCTGTAGACTTATTTGAATTTTCTTTGGCCTCAATTTGAACTTATATATAAGTAATTGATTATTGGATCCACAAGCAAAATATTGCTGAAGATCGTCCAAAAATGATTAGAACAGTACATTACCAGGGAACTTAAGTTACCTGGCCAGAAGTTAAAGGAGGGTTTAGCAGAAGCCTGTAGCACGAGGGATATAATTGCCGATGTCAGATAGATTCTGGTTGAAAGTAGAGAATATAAAAAGAATGCCCACGTTTTATTGACTATACAAAGGCATTAGGACCCTTAGCTGCCCCCATTGTTGCCTGCAGACCTCTACCCTGGGCCTCTGGATCAGTGTGGCCTGGTATGCTTGCCTTGTCTCTAGTGGGTGAGTTTGAATCAGACAATCACATGATCTACTGTGCTGGGAATGAAAAACTGAGGAAGGATGGTATTGCTTCCACAGTTAAAAGGGCAACTTCAGGATCCATCCTGAAGTACAATATTGTAACTGATAGAATACTATTTATACATGTACGAGGAAGACTGGTTAATACTATTATTATTCAAATAGATGTACCAAAAACTACAGCTAAAGAGGAGGAGATTGAAGGTTTCTACCAACTTTGCGGTCCAATTGACCAGAAATCAATCAAGATGCAGTAATAATTATTGGTGAATGTAAAACTTAGATGCAATAGAAATAAAAAGTTAGAGGAAGGAATGAACGGCAGTTAGAAAATATGGACTTGTTGACAGAATTCTGTGCTCAGTGATTTATTCATGGCAAATACCTTTTTTAAAAACACAGAAATGGTAAGTTTACACCTGAATCTCACTTGATGGATTGTATAGGAATCAGATTGACTATTTTTGTTTAAAGAATCACTGGAGAAACTCAATATCTGCAGTCTAAACCAGATCAGGTCCAGGTGCCGATCATGAAAGAGATCATGAATTACTCATGTCAAACTTTAAATTGAAGCTGAAGAAAAATAAAACTAGTCTACAGAAATCAAAATACGACCTTGAATCTATTCCACTTGAATTTAAATAGCATCTCAAGAACAAGTTTGAGCATTGAACACCGGTGATCGAAGACCAGAGGAACTGTGGGAGGATATTAAAGATATCATCCATGGAAAGAAGAGAATGTCATTACAAAGAAGGAAGAGAAGGAAAAAACAAAAATGTATGTCAGAAGACACTATGGAAATGGCATTAAAGCATCAATTGAAAGAATTTGTTCGAACTTGTATTTGAAGTTTGTAAATAAACTAGTAGAAAATAAAAAAAAGAAGTCAAGACAAAATGAAGAGATACTAAAGTAATAGACCTGAACAGAAGATTTCAGAAGAGGGCAGCTCAAAAAAATAATAATATATTATAATGAAATGTACAGAGAATTGGAGTCAGAGAATAAAATGGAAATAACTCACTCAGCATTTCTCAAGTTGAAAGAATTGTAAAACAAATTCAGCCCTTAAGTTACAATACTGAGAGATGCTATAGGCACAATCTTGAATGATCCAGGAAGCGTCAAAAGAAGATGGAAGGAATACACAGACACACTTTACCAAAAAGAGTAGGCTGATCCAGAACCATTTCTGAAAGTAGTATATCTCTGATCATGAAGATGTTCAAGTGGCACTGAAGGAATTAGCAAAAAATAAGGCCCCAGGATTTGATGGGGTACTATTTGATATGTTTCAATTAACAAATGCAGCCTGGACATGCTCACCAGTTTATGCCAGGAAATTTAGAGGATAGCTTCCTGGCCAACTGACTGGAAGAGATCCATATTTGTCCCCATTCCTAAGAAAGGTGATCTAGCAGAATGCAGAAATCATCAAACAATATCATTAATATCTCATGCAAGCAAAATACTGGACCAACTGGCAACATCATGATAGATGGTGAAGAGATTGAGATTGTTAACAGCTTTAGTTTGCTTCACTCCACAATCAACATTCTTGGTACCAGCAACCAGGAAATTAAAAGACATACTGCATCAGGAAAATCTGCTGTCAGAGACCTCTCCTAAGTACTGAAGAACAACAAAAGTACTGAAGAGCAACAATGTCAGTCTGGAGACTAAGGTGTGCCTGATTCCGGCCATGGTCTTTTCAATCTCTTGCTATGCATCTGAGATCTAGACAGTGAATAAGGATGACAGAAGAATTGATGCCTTTGAGCTGTGGTGTTAGAAAAAAAGTACAGAATATCCCATGGACTGTCAAATAAATATACATAAATGTCTTGGGAGAAGTGCAACTGAAAGTTCCTTGGAGGCAAAGATGGAGAAGTGTTGTCTCTCATACTTCCCCCCCTACTAGTTTATTTACAGAATTCGAACACAAATTTGGACATATTGCAAGGCAAGACTATACCTTAAGAAAATATTGTAGTTGGAAAGGTGGAGGGCCACCTAAAGAGATGAAGACCTTTGATGAGATGGCTAGACTGCAGCAGTGGGCTCATATGTGTCAGAGTTGATGAGGCTGGCACAGGATAGAATAGGGTTCAGGTCTGCCATTCAGTCACTATGAATCATAGTTGACTCAATGGCACCTAATAACAACAACATATTTGTGAAATCCAAATGATGTGGACCTCCAAAATTAAAAGAATGAAGAGAAGGAGATAATAATTACTCAAGGTCAGTTTTGATTCTTGTGGACTTATGATTTTCTTCAGTTTCAACTGGAACTTGAAGATAAGCCATTGATAGTCTGTTCCAAAGTCAGACTTTCTCTGTCTCATGCCATTGAGCTTCTCTACTCTGTCTTTCTACATATATCATCAATTTTATTGTTGTGTATTCTGCCAGGAGAGATCCATGTGAATACTCATATTTTGTTTTTTGAAAAGGTGTTTTCAATGAATTAGTTATTGGTAGTTCAAAATACTGTCTAATCTCTAGCCCAATTTCTGTAACCAAGGTCGTATTTCCCAACTTAAGACACTTCTTTGTTTTCAAATTTTTAGAGACCATCTAGAAAATAGATTTGATACATTGAATATTAATGATGCATATTACACTCCCACCAACAGTGAATAAGGGTTCCAGTTTCTCCACAACCTCGCCAGCATTTGTTGCTTCCTGTTCTGTTAAATATTGCTATTTTGACTGGGGTGAGATGATATCTCATAGTTGTTTTAATTTGCATCTCTCTTAGAGCTGGGGATTTTGAACATTTCTTCATGTGCTTATTAGCCATCTGAATGTCATCTTTGGTGAAGTGCCTGTTCATATCCTGTGCCCATTTTTCTATTGGATTATTTTCCTTTATCTTGTTGTGGTGCTCAAGTATTTCATAAATTCTGGATATAAGTCCCTTATCTGATATGTTATTACCAAATACTTTTTCCCAGTTGGTGGCTTCCCTTTTTACCCTGTTGGAGAAGTTTTTGGATGTGCATAGGGATTTGAGTCTTAGAAAATCCCATTCATCTACTTTATCTTCTCCTGGTTGTAGGTTTTTCAGGATACGTGGAAGACTGTTTATGTTGTGGATTAGGACTTCTAGTGTTGTTACTAGCTTTGTAAAATGGTACAACCCCTGTGGAAAGTGGTATGGCGCTTTCTCAAAAGGTTGCAAATAGAGATACCATTTGACCCAGCAATTTCCACTACTGGGAATATACCCTGAAGAGACCATAACTGACATCCAAGCAGATATATGCACACCCATGTTTATTGCAGCATTGTTCACAATAGCAAGGAGTTGGAAACAACCTAAGTGCCCATCAACAAATGAATGAATAGAGAAGCTGTGGTATATTCACACAATGGAATACTATGCTGCATTGGAAAACAAGGAACTCATGCAATATTATTCAAAATGGTTGACTCTGGAGAACATTATGCTGAGTGAAATATCCCAGTCACAAAAGGACAAATATTGCATGGTGCCACTGTTGTAGAACGGGACTGACCTTGGGGTTGGGGAGAGACCGAGTAAGATAGGTTCAATAATGTACACTGCACTGAAACAGAGGAGGGAGAAAACTGTTTAAAAGAGATATGTGATTAGGTTTTTCTGTCATGACAGGAGTCTAGAGCGATGGCTACATGGTGGAGTGGACGTAGGGGAGGGTTTGTAAAACAATGAAAGAATTTTTCTTTTACTTTTCCAAGAGGGTAGTATTCTGGGGGGTAAGCTTGCAAGGGGAGAAATGTGCAATAATGAATGAATGGAAATCCAAAGCCTCTGTGAATTTTTACTGAAATAAATAACAAATTTAAATAAAAACATTAAGTTAGAGTAAGGATGACAATGGATTTATAACTGCTCATGCTAATAACACTATATCGTGGCGTGGAGGAGGAATAGTGGAAATGTATCCACAGTTACAATATTCTTCTTACCAAAACCATTTATGGAAAATAGGAACTGCATTGGAACATGTATCTCTGGATTGTAAATGATTATATTGTTAATAATATTTTAAGCCTTAAGCTTAAAAGATTAGAATGTTCAAAATTATTTGATATATATTTGTTTAAATTTTTCCCTCTTTTAACAACTGCAATCTAGAGGGAAAAGACCAGAGAATGTGCAAAATTATTGGGGCAGCTATTGCTGCTAGTGTAGGGCCTGTGTCAGGAAAAGGAAGCCTTACTCATAAACAGTGCCACCCCAAGGTAATAAAGGAGGTCAGAATTGCTTCCACTGTGGAAAGCTGGGCCACGTCAGTAGACAGTGTCACAGATGAGAGCCATAGATAGGCAAGGGAGTAGAGAGGAAGCTCCCACTC
>NW_006399783.1:14121617-14127377 GCF_000299155.1 Elephantulus edwardii
AAAAAAGAGGAACGAACTGGGGAGAAGGGTAGAGAAAATAGTGCAACAATGAATGAATGGAAACCTCAAATCTTTGTAAATGTTCATTAAAATTAATAAAATTTAATAAAAAAACCACAAAAACATAACTTTAATGACCCCAAAGCAAGTAAGTTATGACATAAAGGAGATAATACATGAAGAAAGAAAAATGTTATTAAAAAGAATTTGAAGAAGAAAGGAAAACATTATTAAAAAGAAAGTGATAACAGAAAAGAACAAAATGGATGTTAGAAGAGATTCTAAAACTTTCTCTTGAATATAGAGAAGCCACAGTGAAAAGAATATTGAATGAATCAAGAAGCAGCAAAAGAAGATTGGAGGAATATATAGTTTTACTGTACTAAAATTATAACTGATCAGCACTAATCCATTTCAGGAGATAACATATGAGAAAGAACAATGGTACTGAAGGAAGATTTCCAGCTGAACTGGCAAAAAACCCCAAACAAACAAAATCCCAACCAAAAAAACCCCCGAAACCAACCAAAAAAACCCCTCCAGGAATTATGGAATACAAATTGAAGTGTGGTTTTGTTTTTTTGTTTTGTATTTTATTTTTATTATTTTGTGTGTGTGTGTGTACTATCAAGTCGGATCTGACTGGTACAGGAGAAGATTGTCCCTCCTTCTCCATCAGAGCATATGGTGGATTTAAACCATGCACCTCTGGGATTGCAGTGCAGCTTCTTGCCACTAGGCCACCAGAGCTCCCCAAAATTGAGGTGTTTTAAGAAATAGATACAGTCCTGGATATGCATACTGGTCTATGCCAAGGAATTTGAGCTACCTGGCCAGTTGACTGAAAGAGTTCCATATTTTTGCTTATTCCCAAACCAGAATGCAGATATCATCAAACAATGCCATTAGTATCACATACAAGTAAAATCTTGCTGAAGCTTATTAAAAAATGACTAAAAAATGACTAGAGGAACACATCAGCAGGGTACTTCTAGAAATTCAAGATGGGCTCAGAAGAGGCCTTGAAATGTAGTTTATCATTGCTGACATAAAATGCATTCTAACTGAAAGCAGAGAATGCCAGAAACGTGTTTGTGTTTTATTAACAATGCAAAGACATTTGATTGTGTGGCTCATAGTAAATTAGGGATAACATTGAGAAAAATAAGAATTTTAGAACACTTAGTTGTTCTCACGTGAAACCTCTACATAAACCAAGAAGTAACTATTTGAACATAACAAGGGGGATGCTGCATTATTTAAAATCAAGAAAGGTATGCTTTAACACAATTTCCTTTCACCATATATATTAAATATATTTGCTGAGAATATAATCTGAGAAGCTGGACTATATGAAGAAGAATGTGGCATTGAGATTTGTGGAAGATTTATCAGTAGCCTCCAATATGCAGAGTAAGCCTTGCAGGTGAACCTTACTTGCTGAAAGGGAAAAAGACTTGAAACTCTTACTGTATGGATTACGCCATAAAGAAAACAGTAGTCACCAAGAATAAACCCAATAAGCAACATCATATGACAGAGAATAGACAGATGTTGTCAAGGATTTACTTTTACGTGGATCTACAATCAACACTGCTGGAAGCTGCAATCAAAAAAGTTAAATGAAATAGTGTATTGGGAAAATCTGCCATCAAAGACCTCTTTAAAGTGAGCAAGGGAGCCACTTCAAAGACTAAGGTGCCCTTGATGTAAGCCATGGTATTTTCAGTTGCTTCATCTACTTGTGAAAGTTAGATAGTGAATATGAAAGAATGAAAAAGAATTGATGCCTTTGAATTGTTGTGTTGATGAATAATATTGAATATACCATGAACTTTCAAAAGAATAAACAAATCTATCTCAGAAGAAGTGCAACCAGTGTGCTCCTTAGACCAAGGATGGTGAGACTTCATCTGATATACTGAGGTCATTTTACCAGGAGGGCCGGTCCTTGGAAAAGAACATGCTTGGAAAAGTAGAGGTTTCCTGAAAGAGAAAGATTCCCCCAAGAAGATGAATTTACACAGTGACTGCAATAGTGGGCTTTAGTGTGGCAGAGATTGTTAAGATGGTGCGAGGTAGGGCAGGATTTCTAGCTGTTGTTTGTAGACTTTCTGTGAGTCATAGCTGACTTGATGGCACCTAAAAATAACCACCAGCACAACAAAGGAAGGATCTTAGTTCAGAATAAATTTAGTTTCACATAGTTTTGCTCTTTGGATTGTTACTATTCCGTTAGTCCTCTTTACTAGGCTAGAATTCTAAAGATGATAGGGGCAATGTGCCTTTGTTAATAGGAAAAATTGGTACAGTTCTTGGATCATATGACCAGAAATAAGTTCCCTGAAAACTACAAAGTGTTCCTGGTGTTTCTCAGGTGGATATGATATTTTCATGACATCAGCATGACGACAGGAGGTTTCTATCTGATGGAAAAGTCTAACAAATGTTACTAAAATGTATTTATAACCTTTTTGGGGTAGAAGCTGAATAGCATCTAGATGCCATTTATAAGGTCTAAAGGCAAAAGTTATTTACTGTGCAGGTATGATTTTAAGATCGTCTCTGAGATTGTAGTGAGATCAAACCGAGCAATGGGTGATATGTTTTGCAGCCTCATAAAGTTTCCTTATCAATTTAAAAAATATTATTTTTAAAATGGATCCATTTTTATCCTTTTCCACAAGGGAAATGTCAAACTACCCTTATAGGAACAAGCTGGAAATTGAGTTAGATAGGATTTATTTATTAGACCTAGTTCACAATGTCAAGAAGACAAAGATTCTCACCACTGGACCAATTGGCAGCATCAGGATGGATGGTGAAGAGATTGAGATTGTTCACAGCTTTAGTTTGCTTGCCTCCACGGTCAACACTCTTGGCACCAGTAGCCAGGAAATAAAAAAAAATCAACCCAACATATTGTGATGGGAAGGTCTGCTGTTAGGGACCTCTCCAAAGTACTGAAGAGCAATAGTGTCACTCTGGAGACTAAGGTGCGTCTGATACAGGCCATGGTCTTTGAAATCATTTGTTATGCATCAGAGAGTTGGACAATGACTAGGAAAGATAGAAGGAGAATTGATGCCTTTGAGCTGTGGTGCTGGAGAAGAGTATTGAGGGGACCATGGACTGCTAAGAAAATAGATTCATCCTTGAGAGGGTTAAACCAGGCTGCTCCTTGGAGGCAAAGATTCTGGGGCTTTGTCTGACATACTTTGGACATGTTGTAAGGAGGGACAGGTCCTTGGAGAGGGACATCATGCTTGGGAGGGTGGAGGGAGGCGCAGGAGGGGAAGACCCTCTATGAGGTGGATTGATTCAGTGACTGGGGTAATCGGGATGGGTGTGTCAGAGGCAGTGTGATTGGCACAGGACAGAGCAGGGTTTAGGGCTGTTGCACATAGGGTCTCTATGAGTCGCAAGCGACTCCATGGCACATAACAACAACAACAGCAGTCTACAATTTAATGGCAGCCTGCCCTTTTCTTTGCCATGTTTTCATCTCTTGGGGCCAGTTATTGGTGCATATATGAGAAGTGCCTTGGTTTATCATAAATATAAGATAGCAGTTTGTCATTTCAGCAATATTATTTTTTCCAGTATGAGGTGTTCTTTTTGCTTAATGAGCTTTATTTTCATCAAAGCAATTTCAGAAGGAGTAATGGACCATTAGAAGGTTTGTGTTGAAGCTCCATTTTTTAAAAAAATCACATTTCTGGAATAGATTAAAAGTATTTTTATTTCCATAACATGCTTAAATCATGTACAATTCCAAGTCAATATCTACTATCCATAAAAACATGAACAGATTTTCCAGAGGGGATTCTATAGTCTTTTGTGAAGACATTTAATTCAGCTTGTTGGGCTGACATAGTTTGATAGAGAGCCTGACTTTCAAGGACTTCAGTAGAAAGTTCTAAAAGCAGATTCAGCTTGACAGTGAGAACTGGTTGGATTAGTTTTAAATAGGGTCCACCCACAATCGTGACTAAATCAGAAGTAGTTAAAAGGTGTCCTGGAAGTCTTCAGGAGATGGCTAAAAGTTGCTCAGTCATGTCTATACAATCATGTGTAGCATAGTTGTTGTTCTTAATTGTGAAGAAAAGAGTATCTCGATTTAAACACGCTACAGACTAGTCCAATGTTAAACGTGGCCAGGAAGAGAACTTCATAGGAAGTGAGCCTGCTGACAGAAAGATGTTGTGATAAAGCAGAACACAGCATGAGACACATAGACCTCTAAAGATTTCCCAGCACATCTGCTGTAGTTTCCACTAGCTAGGGAGTAGCAATAAGTCATGAAGAGTATCCCCTGGATTCAGAGTAAAGCTGTGGGCTATGAGACCTGTAAGTCTTTGCTGTCCTTTGTGGTTTTTTTGAGGGTGTAGGTATAAAGTATTTTCAGATCATTTGTGTACAATAGAAAAAAACTTAGGTGGTGATTAGGAAAATATAGAGTGGTCATGTTCACTTAAGCCCCTTTTAACTGAGCTATGGTCTTTTCATCTTTTGATACTATTTGGAGTGAATCTAGATCAAAAGCTTTAAAATACATATTTAAAGATTGAGTCAACAATGAAAAATTGGAAGTACAGATTCTACAGTAGTTGTAGAATCCTTGTTGTTAGGTGCCATTGGGTATGACTCATAGTGACCCTGTGAACAACAGGTCTGAACCCTGTTCTATCCTGTGCCATCCTCATCATCTCCAACACACTTGAGCCCATTGCTGTAGTCATTCTGTCAACCCATCTCATTGAGGGTCTCCCTCTCTTTCACTGATGCCCCACCTTTCCAAGCATGATGCTAATTTTCAAAGAGCTGTTGTGTGCCGTTGAGTCAAAGCCAACTCATATTGCTGACCCTCCAGCAGTAAATTTCAGAGGTAGTAAATCCCACAGGAGGAGATTGCCCATCCTTCTCCCTCAGAACAACTGGTTGATTTAAACTGTGTGCCTTTGAGATTATAGCACAGCTTCTTGCTACTAGGCCATCAGAGTAGAATCCTAGAAAACTTCTATATCTGTTTATTTATTATTGAAAAGACAAGAATAGCTTCTTTCTGTTTAGGATTGATGTAGATGCCTTCTGCAGATATTAAGTGGTAGCCTACCGGCAAGAAACTGTGCTGGAATCCTGAAGGCACGTGGTTTGAACCCACCAGCTGCTATATGGGAGAAGGATGAGCACACTCCTCCCACACGATTAACTGCTTCTGAAAACCCACCAGAAGGTCGGCTATGGATTGGTTCTGACTTGACAGTACACAACAACAACAAATGCCTAACAGGAGTCCTAATGGCATAGACAATGGCTCCTCAGGAGAAAGAGAGGCAGTTTCCTCCCATAAAGATTTATAGCCTTGGAAACCTGACAAAGGGTCACTATGAGTTGGAATTGACTCTATGGCAATAGATATTTAATAGAAGGTTAATTGTAATTTTTAAAAAAATATATCTATTAGCAGCCAGATTTTAAAAAATTTATTATTCATATCAATGAAAATTTACAGAGACTTTGGGTTTCCATTCATTCATTGTTGCACTTTTTTCCCCTCCCAGCCCTCCCCCCTAGTACACTACACTCTTGGAAAAGTAAAAGAAAAATTCTTTTATTGTTTTACAAACCCTCCCCCAGGTCCACTCCACTATGCATCCTTCGCTCTGATCTCCTGTTATGACAAAAATACCTAATCAAATATCCCTTTTAAACCGTTTTCTCCCCTTATCTGTTTCAATGTAGTATACATTATTGAAC
>NW_006399783.1:14130345-14136931 GCF_000299155.1 Elephantulus edwardii
TAGGGATTTGATTCTTAGAAGATCCCATTCATTTATTTTATCTTCTCCTGGTTATACGTCAGATGTTTTAATAGAGCTAGACTGTAATCATGAATTTGTTTTTGAAAACAATGTATTTTAATTTTGTAAATAAACTGGGAGGGGGGAGAGAGGGAGAGAGAGAGAGAGAGAGAGAGAGAGAGAGACCAACCTACAGGGAAGCTGAGAAAGGTAGCATATTAAGAGCACAGTGCTTGTAAATGTATATTTGCTTGTAATCTGTCAAACTTGTAAATCTTTGGGGCTTTAACAATAAATAATACAGCTAAAGTAAGGTGTCAGTCCCCCCCGTTGCCCCAGGTAAAAGCAAACAAATATTGACTTTCAAAATGCAGAACACTGAAACAGACACAGTGAAGATCTACAACTGTAAAAGGAGTGACATCTGAAGAAACAAAGAAATAGTAAATGTAGACTAGGAATCATAGGAAAGCTAGTAGATGGTGAAATAGGTGAGCTAAAGAAAAGATTTCAAAGACACTTAAAAAAAAATTACTGAAATGTGCAAAGACCTGGAGTTGGAAAACCAAAAGAGAAGAATATGCTTGGCATTTCTCAAGCTGAAAGATGTGAAGAATAAATTCAAGACTAGAGTTGGACAAAATAGTGAATGATGCAGTAAACATCAAAAGTAAAT
Organism: Elephantulus edwardii; assembly: GCF_000299155.1. Taxonomy (NCBI): domain Eukaryota; kingdom Metazoa; phylum Chordata; class Mammalia; order Macroscelidea; family Macroscelididae; genus Elephantulus; species Elephantulus edwardii. The sequence goes on from NW_006399783.1 coordinate 14,131,022, forward strand.
GGAAGGAATACGTAGAGTCAATGTACCAAAAAAGAAATTGTTGATCCTGAACAATTGTAGGAAGTAGTGTATGATCAAGAACCAATGGTAATGAAGGAAGAAGGTCAAACCTGTACTGAAAGTATTGGCAAAAACTAAGACTCTAGGAATGGAGAAATACCAGTTGAGGTTTTTCAGCAAACTAGTATATGTCAAGAAATTTGGAAGACAGCTACCCGGCCAACTGACTGGAAGAAATCCATATTTGTGCCCTTTCCAAAATAGGCAATCCAACAGAGGGTGGAAATTATCTAATAATATAAATATAATATACAAGTAAAATCTCACTGAAGATTGTTTAGAAAGGCTGGAATAAAAGGTTGACAGGGAGCTGCCTGAAAGTTAAGCTGGATTTAAAAAAGACCGTGGAATGTAGGATATCATTGCTGATGTCAGATGGATCCTGGTTGAAAGCACAGAATACCAGAAAGATGTTTACTTGTGTTTTAATGACTATGCAAAGGCACGTGACTGTGTGCTATTATGGCTAACAATGAGAAGAATGAAAATTCCAGAACACTTAATTGTGCTCCTGTGAAACCTCTACATAGAACAAGATACAACAGCTTGAATAGAACAAGGAGATACTACCTGGTTACAATAAAAAGAAAAAGATGTGTGTCAGGGTTGTATTCTTTCTCTATACTTATATAACCTATATGTTGAGTAAATAATTCAAGAATGTGGCATCCGAACTTGAGGAAGACTTTCAATATCCTACATTATGCAGAATAAACAACCTTGCTTGTAGAAATGAAAACTTGAAGAACTTATTGAAGATCAAAGGCTACAATCTTCAATATAGATTACATCTTAACATAAGAAAACAAAAATCCTCTACTGGATTCAGTAGGCAATGTAATGATAAATGGAGAGAAAAAAAAATTAAAGTTGTTGATGGTTTCATTTGACTTTGATCCAAAATCAGTGTCCATGGTATTTACAATCAAGAAATCAAAAGACATGCTGCAATTGACAAATCCGTTGCCAGCGATCACTTCAAAGTGCTAAAGAGCAAGAATGTCAGTTTAGAATTTAAGGTACACCTGGCACAAGCCATGGTGTTATAATTTCCTTCATATGAATGTGGAAATTGGACAATGAATACAGAAGACTTAAGAATAATTGATGTCTTTGACTTGTATATTGGTGAAGAGTACTGAATATTATGTGTATTGCCAAAAAACCGTACAAATGTATCTTTGAGAAGTGCAAACATGGTGCTGATTAGAGAATTACAAGAATTGTAAAACATGGTCTTAGATGTTTTGGGCTTGTTGTCAGGCCATACCAGTTCTTGGAGAAAGGCATGCTAGGAAAAGTAGAGAGTCAGTGAAAGAGAGGAAGATCTTTCTAACATGTATTGATACAGTGACTACAAAATTGGGCTTGAGCAAGCACATCAGACATCATGAAGATGGTGTAAGAAAAGACAATGTTCCTGTCTATTGTTCATAGAGTTGTTATGTGTTGCAGTCCATTTGATGGAACGTAACAACAGAGATAATTTCTTCTTAGAGTTTTCCCATTCTGTTTACTTAACCAGAACTTACTTGTTTCTCCTAAGCCAGTAATCATGTGAAGAAACGGATATAAATCTGGGAGCCAAAGCTCGTAGACTTCAACAAGGACTTAAGAATTTTCAGAAAATCTCTTGGAGTCCTCATAGAGTTTGAGAAGAATCTTTCACAATACTATGCAAATCTAAGCTAATTCACAAAGCAAATGTGATATGAAGAGAATCTTCAGCATAGACACTGGAGTGAATTTCAAAGGATAGTTCAGGCTAGAGTTTATTTGCTTTTTTTAATGGTAAAAGTGAAATTCACATAAAATATCATTAGAAGAGTAGGAAGGCAATGAAAGATGGATGGAGGTAACAGTCTGTAGGGAAGTAGAAGTAGGAACTGAAATTTGATGTTATATTTATTGACTTCACTCAGTTAATTTAGAGTTAGTGTCCTAAAGGGAAGCAATTGAAGTCTTGGCAGTTTTTAAAGGTCTCAATATGCACTGGTCTGTCCATTTGCTGTACCAAGGTAACTTGTGCTTGCTTTGATGCTAAACACTGTGACACTGATGTGTCAAATGTGATAATGGTTATCCATGGAGGACAGTGTTTGGTGGAGCTCTCCAATTAAAACATGCTTGTAAGCAGGAGTGGCATCCACTTCTGAAATAGCTTGCCTCTGGAAAACCTATGAACCTGGAGAAACAATGAAAGTTATACAAGTGTTCAGGTCTTTCATTCATAGGGTCGTTGTGAGTTATGTACCACTCAACAGCACTTAACAACATGAACAACAACAATATACTTATCCAAATAAGGATCCCACTGGGACCATTTACCTTCAAGAAAGAGGATCCAATTGATTGTGGAAACTATTGAACAATATTATTAATATCATATGCAAGAGAAATACTGCTGAAGATTATTAAAATATGACTGGAACAGTACATGGATAGGGAACTGCCAGAAGTTCATGCAGGATTTAGAGGAGGGGGATGGCACTAGAGACATCATTGCTGATGTCAGATGGATACTGGCTGAAAGTGAAGAATACCAGATGAATGTGTATTTGCGCTCTATTGACCATGCAAAGGCATTTGACTGTGTGGATCATAGCAAGTTGTGGCTGACATTGAGGAGATTGGGAATTCCAGAGCATTTAACTGTGCTTATAGGAAAACTATACCAGAAACAACAGGCTATTGTACAAACAGAGCAGGGGGAACACTGCATGGTTTAAAATTAAGATGTGAGTGTGTCAGGGTTATATTCTCTTTGCATACCTATTTAGTCTGTATGCTTAGCAAATGATTTGAGAAACTAGACTCTATGAAGAGGCGTGTGGCATCAGGATTTGAGGGAGACTCGTCAATAACCTGCGGTACGCAGATGACACAACCTTGCTCGCTGAAAGTAAGGAGGACTTGAAGCACTTGTTGCAGATGATCAAGGAATGCAGCCTTCAGTATAGATTGCATCTCAATGTCAAGAAAACAAAGACCAATTGGCACAAGCAAAGACCACTGGACCAATTGCAGCATCATGACGGATGAAGAGGAGATTGAAACTGTCAACATCTTCATCTTGCTTGGATCCACAATTAATACCCTTGGTAGCAGCATTCAAGAAATAAGGAGATTCATTGGACTGGGAAAATCTGCAGTTAGGGACTCTCCAAATTATTGAGGAGTAATGATGTCAGTTGAGGAGTAAGGTGTGCCTGATAACTGGACAGTGAATAGGATCGTCATATGACCCTATCTATATTGCTGGTATAAATATTTTTTTGGTTGTTATGTGCTGTCTAGTCACCAGCAACTCATAGCAACCATATGTACAACAGCCCTAAACCCTGCTCTATCCTTTGTTCTCTGACAACCTACCCCCATTACCCCAGTCGCTGAATCAACCCATCTCATCGAGGGTCTTCCTCTCTTGTGCTGTCCCTCCACCCTCCCAAGCATAATGTCCCTCTCCAAGGACTGGTCCCTCCTTGCAACATGTAAAAAATATGTCAGACGAAGCTTCAGAATCCTTGCCTCCAAAGAGCAGCCTGACTTCACCCTCTTTAGGACAAACCTGTTTGTCCATGGTATGTTCAATACCCTCCTCCAGCACCACAGCTCAAAGGCATCATTTCTCCTTCTATCATCCCTAGTCATTGTCCAGCTTTCTGACATATAGCAAGTAATTGCAAAGACTATGGCTTGTACCAGGAGCACTTTAGTCTCCAGACTGACATTGTTGCTCTTCAGTACTCTGGAGATGCCCCTGACAGCAGACTTTCCCAATGCAATTTATCTTTTGATTTCCTGGCTGCTGGTACCAAACCAAAGCTATTAGCAATCTCAATCTCTTCACCATCTATCATGATGCTGCCAATTGGCCTAGTGGTGAGAATCTTTGTTTTCTTGATGTTGAGTTTCAATCCATATTGAAGTCTGCAGTCCTTGACCTTCTGCAACCAGTACTTCAAGTCTTTCTCAGTTTCAGCAAGCAGCGTTGTGTCATCATAACACAGGTTGTTGGTGAATCTTCCTCCAATCCTAATGTCACATTTCTCCTCGTAGAGCCCCGCCTCCCAGATAATCTGTTCTGTAGATAGATTGAAAAGGTATGGAGATAGGACACATCACTAGTATACACCCTTCCCAATTTTGAACCATGCAGTGCCTCCGTGCTTTGCTCTGATGACTGCCTCCTGGTCTGTGTATAGGGTTTTTTCCTCTCGCCTTTTTTTATATTAAATTTTATTAATTTTAATGAACATTTACAGAGATTTTGGGTTTCCATTCATTCATTGTTGCACTATTTTCTCTACCCTCCCCCTTAGTTCATTCCTCTTCCCCCCCTTGAAAGTTTATTTTAATTGTCCCATTGCCACAGTGTTTGTCAAAACCAGTTCTGATTAATCTCCTTTGTCAGTGTGTCCTTTGCCATTCCCTATCACTCCTCCCTGAGAGAGACTTCACCCTGATTCATAAGGAAAAGGGGACGGCATATTCTCTTAGCTACTTCCTGCTGAAAAGGGACGCTGTAGGTTTCAGGGTGAAGATCTTCTCTCACTAAAGGGCCCCTTTGGCAATAGGAAACACGTAGACTATTGTGGAGATTGGTTTTGGAATTTAGATTTGTGTATAGGTTTTGCATAAACACAATCAAGTGTTCTGAGATTTCCATTCTTCTCAGAGTCAGCCACAGTTTGTTGTGATTCAAATGCCTTTGCATAGTCAATGAAACACATATAGACATTCCTCTGGTACTCCCTGCTTTCAGCCAAGATCCATCTAACGTTAGTTATAATATCCCTGGTACCACGGCCTCTTCTAAACCCAGCCTGCACTCCAGGCAGTTTTCTGCTGATGTGCTGTTCCTGTCACTTTTGGATAATCTTCAGCAGAATCTTGCTTGCATGTGATATCAATGTTTCCACACTGTTGGGTCACCTTTCTGTGGACTAGGAACAAATATAGATCTCATTCAGTCAGTTGCCCAGGAGGCTGTCCTCCAGATTTCTTGGCACAACTTGGTGAGCACATCTAGGGCAGCCTTTGTTTTTTTAAACATGTCAGTTGGTATATCAATTCCTGGGGCCTGTTTTTTGCCAGTTCTTTCAGAGCAGCTTGAACTTCTTCCTTCATCACCAGAGGCTCTTGCTCATACGTTGTTTTATTAAATTCTTCTGTGTCTGCCAATTCCTTTTGATACAATGACTCTGTATATATACTCTTTCTATCTTCTTTTAATGCTTCCTGGATCATTTAATGTTCTGCCCTTAAGTTTTAAGCATCCTTAAGTATTGCAATTTGAGGCTTGAATTTGTTCTTCAGTTCCTTCAGTTTAAGAAATGCTAAGCAAGTTTGGCCCCTTTGATTTTCTGACTCCAGCTCTTTGCACATTTCATTATAATATTTTGTCTTCTCACACTGCCCTTTGAAATCTTCAGTTCAACTCCTTACTATCTTGATTTTTTTATCTTTGCTTTGGCTTCTCAATATTCTGATGCAATATTCAGAGTTTTTTTCTGACATCCATCTTTGTCTTTTCTTCCTCCTCTATTGGATAATTCTATTACTGGGAAATATCTTTCATCTGCTTTTTTCTGTAAAATACTTGCCTGTCAGTTAATGTTCTAAATCTGAGCATTCAAATTAAGACAAACTATGAAGAAGCATTGGCCATCCACTGCTAAAATAGCAGGACTTTGAAAACCCTATGTACAGTTGAGCACACTTAGATTAGCAGATATTGCAACTGAGGCTGAGCTCTCAAGTATGGAAACATAGGAGGAGGAACAGCTGTATGCAGACAATAGTGATTGGAACATGGAGTGTGAGAACCATGAATGTAGGAAAATTGGA
>NW_006399783.1:14137881-14143860 GCF_000299155.1 Elephantulus edwardii
AACTGAGACAGAAACAGATTTGTACACCAATATTCATAGCAGTGTTGTTCACAATAATAAGAATGTGGAAACAGCCAAAATGTACTGAGAAATTGTACATTCAGTTGATAGAATACTATGCAACACTCAGGAACAACAATTTTGAAAAATACTATGTACCATGGAAGAGACAAGAGTGTTGAGTGAACGAACTTAGAATACTGGATAGACCATTGTAAAAATAGAAGGATAACTAGCAAGATGTGTATAAAAGTCCAAAGGGAGAAAGGGGAGGGCAGGGGAGCTAAAGGTGGGTAGGGGGGAAGTCATAGGGTCACAGAGTTTCGTGGGCAGAAGGGGAGGGTGAAAGAATTAGAAAAGATCCAGTGGGGACCCAAAAAGATGAGGTGATAGTGGGCATAGATCACTGATGATTGGTTTTATAAAATCCAATGTATGAGAATGATTGAAGGAATGTATGGAACAGAATGTATATTAATTTTGCATGCAACTAACATAAAATATTAAAAAAAGATTAGTTTCAAATTGAAATCCTTTGAAATTGAAATCCTGGTTACTTTGGTAAGAGGAATGTGGACCATGTAGGTGTATGACACCAACTAGCTCAGTTACACGTGGTTTCAATCATGAACACAAATATCCCACGAACAAACTTTTACATTTTGACACATTCTTCTCATACATGAATGATTTGCATACTGTCCTTTTTACTTCTTGTTGAATGCATGTTGGCTTATTTATTCTTACTCCTAACAGGATTACTTCCATTTTAAAACTTTCTGTTTAGAAAACTCTGCATCCAATGACAGTTACTCACCAAAACTAGTCTGATAATTGAATATAGGCTTTCTGGTTTAGGTGGCACAAACAATGAAGAATTTCGCTACTATGTGAAAAGTTTTCAGATTCACCCAGAGGTTCCTCCGAAGAAAGGCCTGATGATCTACTTCTGAAAGATCCAGGCCGTAGGAAACCCTGTGGAGCACAGTTGAGCTCTGATACACAGGTGTTACCAGGAGCCAGAATAAACTTGAAGACAATTGCATCTCCTCCCTGTTTGTTTATGGCAAAGTGATAGAGATAAATTTATATCTTTCAAATTTCTGCCTTATTTCCTATTTTTTTAAACAACCCTTGCTATAAGACCTCCCCCTCTTCTTTCTAGTTCTAGACCTTTTCTCCCTATACTGTTTTTCAGGACACTTAAAAAAAAATCTTCATTATTGACACAATAAGACACAAATATTTATTGCCTACAGAGTTTTACTGTGACACTGATGTGTCAAGTGCGTTAATGGTTGGCTGCCCAATGTGGACAGAGAGTGGGGTGGAGCTCCCCGATTAAAACAAGCTTGGAAGGAGGAGTGGCATCCACTCCCGTGATAGCTTGCCTCCGGAAACCCTATGAACCTGGAGAGAGGATGAAAGGCACCCACGCGTCGAGGACTCTCCTTCATAGGGTAGCTATGAGTCGCCTGCGACTCGACGGCACTTAACAACACCACCATCACAGTGTTTTAGGTGCTGCAGTCAGCATCCTTCTTAGTGAACAGAATCAGAAACTCACTTTTGTTAGAAAACCTTTAACTCAGGAGATTTTCTGTTTAGCTTTTTTTGTCAAACAGGTCATTAAATGAAAGCAGAAAATCCCATTTTGAAAGAGTTATGGCTCCAAGAAAGAAACTGCTGTTTCTTTTCAGGAGAGATGATGCATTGTTCTCATCAGCTGACTGAACAGCCTGTGATTTGGTTGGTAGGAAATGAGGAAGCAGGGGCGGGGGGAGGAAAGAAAAAGCTCCAGTGGTTAAAAGTCATGGAAGATGAATTTCTTTAAAATCTTGTTAAGTGGAAAACTCATTGCTGTTGCTGTACTGACCCTCCTTTGGGGTTTCACAGCTGTAAACTGAGCAGGAAAAGATTGCCCGTATTTCTTCTTTTGGAGTCACTGGTGAGTTCGAACTGTCAGAGCAGTACAGCACAAGTCTTTAAAGACTTGGTCACAAGAGCTCCCTAAAATCCCATTGTTGCTGCCATTGTTGTGTGCCATCAAGTCAGAACCAACACGTAGCTGACTCTCCAGCAGGTTTTCAGAGGCAGTTAATCACATGGGAGGAGATTGCCCATCCTCCTCTTCTTGAGCAGCTGGTGGATTTGAACCAAGGGCCTTCAGGATTGCAGTGCAGATTCTTACCACTAGGCCACCAGAGCTCCCTTAAAATTCCATTATTGGATTAAAAATGGTAAGTTAATGCCCACCAACAAACGAATGGATAGAGAAGCTCTCATATATTCACACAATAGAATACTATGCAGCATTGAAAAACAAGGAACTCATGAAATATTATGCAAAATGGATGACCCTGGAGGATATTATGATGAGTGAAGTATCTCAGTCACAAAAGGACAAATATTGCATAGGGCTACTGTTGTAAAATGGGACTGACATCAGGGTTAAGAGAAGACAGAAAAGGAGGGGAGGAATGATGTATATTGCACTGAAACAGATGAGGGAAAGAACTGTTTAAAAGGGATAGATGAATGGATATTCTTGTCATTACAGAAGTCCAGAGTGAAGGCTGCACAGTGGAGTGAACTTAGGGGAGGGATTACATAACCTTAAAAGAGTTTTTCTTTCTTTTCAAGGAGAAGAGTGAATTAGGGGAAGGGTAGAGAGAAAAGTGCGACAATGAATGACTGGAAACCCTAAGTCTCTGTAAACTTTCATTTAAATTAATTAAAAAAAAAGAGTAAACAAATGGTAAGTTAGAAATGCAGTTGTCTCTACATATTTAATAAAAGATCAACAAGGACCGATGTATGGATGCTGGGATGAGTGGTAGCCGACTTGTTTAAAATGGATATGTGGCCTATTTTTGGCTAGATGACAGTAGAAATTCACATGCTGGCTAAAATACTGTAGTTATTGACTTACCTGGAAGCCCTGACTGTACCAAGGAAATCGTACAAGGCAGATTCATTGTGAATTATCACCGAATCCTCTCTGATTGGTGGAGCTCCCATGCAGAGCAGAACCGCACGTTGTCCATTCCTGCACCATCTTCATAAGCTTTGATTTGTATGAACCCATTGTTGTGATCACTAGGTTTGACTACCTTCCAATCGAGGGGGCTCATCTTCCAGCACTTCTTTAGACAGAATTCTTTTGTGATCCACAGGGTTTTCATTGATTGGTTTTTGAAAGGCCCTTCTTCTCGTCTGCCTTACTTAGTCTGGAAGCTCTGCTGAAGCCTGTCTGCCATGAGAAAACCCTGCTGATACTTGACTATTTGTGTCATAGCCTCAAGCATCATGGCAACCCATAAGTCATTACAGCAGACAAACTGACAGAAGAGTGGTAGGGTTGTGCCTGACAAGATGTAATTAACGTGTTTACCAATTGTGCCTTAATATATCTGAAGATTAGCGCTTGCTTCTGAGGATTTGCTTAGAGAGAGAGTAGAGAAGAGGGCAGTGAATTAATCCATAGATTTCTTGTCTGGCTTTCACTGGTGTCTAACTCCAATTTGACTGGTATCTAACTCAATTAAACTCTATTTAAACTGTTTAATTAAGATGTTACACTGATGCTATCCAGTGGTCTAAGCATTTTTGTACTGACCTGCACTGAGAGGGAAACTATTTCTGGTTGAGGCTGTGTGATCAAGTAAGAGTCCCGAGAGAGGGCTGGTGAAACTCACCATCAATGTTTTTCTGCCAGTGCTAACTGAGCATCTACTCTGTGCCAGGTTGGCGTATGTTCTAGGCCCAGAGGAGCTATGCCAGGCACTGGTCAACTGTAGTTTTATCTTTGTTGTTTTTTTTTCTCTCTTCTCATATTGCATATTAACATTTCCCACACTGCAAGTACACTTTTCTCTTCAAGCCTATTGCTTCCTTTATCTTAAAATGATCCCACTGGTACAAAACAGTCATTGGAGAAACAGACCACTTTAGTTTAGAATTTTGTGACATCTGACTTTGTCCTTGCCACCTTGAACTTAAAAAATGTGATTATTTCCTTCTAGGAAAATAAGGACATAAGCTTATTTTCTTCTTCTTTTGTTTTTTTTTTTTTTTTTTGTATGGGTATCATCAGAGATCATCACATCATGTCTCATTAGTAACTGGAATCAACTCCTAGCTGACTCTTCATTGAGTTTCTGAGGTTGTAAATTGCAGGAGAGTGGAGAAAAGTATGTTATGGTTTTAGAAAGTTGTCCGGTTCCAGGAAGTTTTGCAATCCAGTTATCTCATCTGGAGTTTGGTTTTGTTTTTTGTTTTTTGTTTTTTTTTTTAAAAAAAGACAAAGAAGATTAATTGGAGAGATTATTTGGAACAATTGATATACAGCGTTATCTTATTTGAAATGTCTCTGGTTCTAAACTTGCTGATAACTTGACAATAATTCTTGGATATATTTCAGCACTGAATATTTGTTATAAAAAAGAGAAAAAAATTTAAATTATAAAAATGATAAAAAATCTATAGAAGAAAATAAAAATAACTTGGATATGAAAAAATACAATGTGTATGATTATGTTTATTTATAAGAGTAGATTCAGTGTATATAACATTTGTAACCAGTTTTTTCACTTATCATGAAAATTTCCACATTGCTTCATTTTTTTCTCTATCTTAATTTTAGAAGCTGTATAGTTATTATCTGTTACACTGCCATAATATGTTAAACCAGTTCTTCATTGTTTGGACAGGAGGCTATTTCCAACTTTTTTGTTTTATAAACAGTGTTTTGCTGAACATCCAAACACATGTATCTTTAGCCATGTTGCACTCTTAGGGATAAATACTTAGACGTGGAATTACTATGTCAAAGAGTCTGAAATATTTTAAAGCCTTTAGTTTGAATTTTCACCGTGCCCTCCAAAAAATTTTTTACCAACTTGCCCTCCTATAAGTAGTACATGAGATTTTAGTTTACGTGTTCTCTTTATCAATAACAGTCATCATATAGAAACAAGAAACCATAAAACACAACAACGTAAAGCACATTTGTCAATTTGATAGGTAAAAAAGATTATCTGGTTTTCATTTTCCTTTCCTTGATTATTAACGAGAATGAACATTTTAAAATTTTTATTGGCCACTTGTATTTCTTCCTCTATGAATTGTTTATTCATAATTTTGCCCAGTTTACGAAGAGTCCTGCTTGTTTCTAAAGGATTTTCATATGTTATAGATAATGAATATTGACTGTTTTTTATATTGTAAGCATTTCTGGCATAACCTTCTAGAATAGTTTAAAGTAAGTTATTTCTTGTTTACATTTAAATTTTTCAGGTATTTTTGCATTTCGACCAACCAGTCTTTTGGTCTCTGCTTTTGACCTTTATTGTATGCTGAACTCTCCGTTTGCATAAAGGTGCATTTTTATGTTTATTTCAAGCATTACAAATGCAGTGCATGCATGTTCCTTATGAATGATCCAAATGATAGGTCTGAGTATAAAATACGAAGAAGAAATTCCCCTATCTGTACTCTGCTCTCTATTCCAAAACCCTGAAAGTAACTATTACCCACAGTTTGATAATCTTTTATATTTAAAATAATGGACATTGGTTCTTCAGTGATAGAATTTTTATCTCCTATGCACGAGAACAGGGTTCAACTCCTGGCCCACAGTGTATCTCACACACTGCCATTGCTTATCTGTGTGTAGAGATTTGGGTATTACTGTTAAAAGCTTCAACTTGCTTGTTTCCATAATCAACATTCTTGGCACCAGCAGTCAAGAAATTAAAAGATAAATTGCATTGGGAAAGTCTGCTGTCAGAGACCTCCCTAGAGTACTGAAGAACAATGATAACAGTCTGGCGAGTAAGGTACACTTGATACAGACCATGGTATTTTTTTTTAATTAATTGATATTTTATTGTAAGTTTATAGAGAACTTGGATTTCCATTCATTCATTTTTGCACATTTTCCTCCCTGCACTGCCTCCCCTCAGTTCACTTTTTTCT
>NW_006399783.1:14144585-14166949 GCF_000299155.1 Elephantulus edwardii
AGGAAGATCCACAATGAGATAGATTGATTTAGTGACTGGAGAAATGGGATTAGGTCTGTTGGAGATAATGAGATTGGCTCACAATAGGGCTGGATTCAGAGCTACTGTACACAGGTTTGCTATGAATCTCAGGGGACTTGAGGGCCCATAATAACAACTTGATATTGGATTTTTTTGTGGAACTTCCAGATTTAGATGAACTAGAAAGAAAAACCTGTGATTTACTTTTAAAAATATGCTATTGAAAACCCTGTATATCAAAATAGTCTAAAGTTAAACAATGACCTGAGGGCACAATAGGGGCAGTGTTTTGTTACCTTGTTCCTAGGGTCACCATTACTCATTCACTGATTCAAAGCAGCTAACAAGTATGGTGGGTAGAGGAAGGGAGAGGGGGAAAATATACATGAATGAAACAGAGTGAAAAAGAATAATAATAAAATATTCACACACAAAATGACAGGAAGAAATGAAAAAATAATAAAGCTGAGAAGATTTTGAAGGACAGCACAAGAAGTGTATAATAGTATAATAAATATGCAGTGACATGGAGTTAGAAAACAACAACAAAACCAAACTAAACTCCACACTCTACATTTCTTATACTGAAAGTATTGAAGAAAAAGCTCAAGTCTGGAGTTAACAATACTGAAGGATTAAATGGAAAAATTATTGAATTGGGCAGAAGACATTAAAAGAAGACGAAAGGGATAAACGGAGTCTCTGTAACAAAAAGATTTGGTTGACAGTGAACCATTTTAGGAGAGAGCATTGAGCAAGAATTAATGAAACTGAAAAATAAAGTCCAGGCTACACTGAAGGCATTAGAAACAATGAAGACTGCAGGAACTGATGGAATACCAATTAGTGTATTTGAACAAGCAGATGTGGCTCAGGATGTGCTTGCTAGTCTGTGCTAAGAAATATGAAAGGCAGACACCTGGCTAACTGACTGAAAAAGAATAAAATTTGTTCCTATCCAACAAAAAGTGATTCAACAGAATGTGGAAATCATTGAACAACATCATTAATGACACATGCAAATAAAATCTTGCTGAAGATTATATGCAAAACCATCTGGTACATAGAGAACTTCCACAAATTCAGACTGGAAGTCAGAAGAGGCCATGAAATGAGGGATATCATTGTTGATGTCAGATAGATCTTGTCTGAAAGCAAAGAATCCTCAAGATGTTTACTTGTGGTGTAGTGATTATGCAAATGTATCCTTCTGTGTGGATAATAATAAATTATGACAGACATTATAAAGAAAGAAATTGCAGATCACATAATTGTGCTCATGTGAAACATGTCCATGAACCAAGAAGCAGTGATTTGAACAGAACAAGGGGACATTGCATGGCTTGAAATCAGGAAAGGTATATATCAGGGTAGTATCATTTCACTATACCTATTTAATCTGTACATTGAGAAAATAATCCTAGAAGCTGGACTATATATAGAGATGTGTGTGTGTGTGTGTGTGTGTGTGTGTGTATTTGCTGTTAAATGTCATTGAGTCAAGTATAACTCATAGTGTATGTGTGTTTATCTCTCTCTCTCTATCTCTATATCATCTATATCTATATCTATATTTGCTGTTAGATGTCATTGAGTCAAGTATAACTCATAATGACCCTATGAACAAAAGACCTGAACCCTGTTTTATCCTGCACCATCCTCACACTTTCTGACACACAAGAGCCCATTGCAGCAGTCATTATGTCAATTCATCTAGTTGAGGGTCTTCTTCTTCTCCTTCACCGCCCTTCTGCCCTTCCCAGCATTATATTATTATTCTCCAAGGAATAGCCCCTCTAGCAATATACGCAAAGTATGTGAGGTAGAGCCTCATATTTTCTGCCTCCAAAGAGTACTCCGACTCTAAGCACCCTCTCTAAGACATATCTGTTCTTTCTCTTGGCCATCCATGGGATGTTTAGTGCCCTTCTCCAACACTACAGCTCAAAGGTATCAATTACTTTTCTGTCATCCTTATTCACTGTCCAGCTCTCAGATGCATCATAAGTAATTAGAAATACCATGGCCTGAATCAGATGCACCTTAGTCGTCAAATTGACATCATTACTCCTCAATAATTTGGAGAGACGCCTAACTGAAGATTTCCCCAGTGCAGGGTGTCTCCTTATTTCCTGACTGCTGATACCAAGAGTGTTAACTGTGAATCCAAGTAAGATGAAGTTGTTGACAGTTTCAGTGCCCTCTCCATCTATCATGATGTTACCTATTGGTCCAGTAAATATCTATCTATTCTATTCTCTCTCTCATCTCTGTCTATAGCTGTATCTACATCTACATCTCTATCTTTATCTCTATCTCTATATCTATCTAATCACATCAGGAGTTAGAAGACTACTTATCAACAATCTGCATTATGCAGATGACACAATCTTCCTTTCTGAAGGTGATGAGGACTTTGAGCACTTAATGATGAAGATCAAAGACTAAAGTGTTGAATATTGATTATATCTCAACACTGAGAAAATAAAAATCCTCACAACTAGACCAACAACAGCAAGGTAGATGGGAAAAATATTGAAGTTGTCAATAGTTTAATTTTACTTGGATCAACAGTTAACATCCACAGCCAGTTATGAAATTTAAAGACATAATTTATTGGAAAAATATGCTGTCAAGGAATTTTTAACAGTGCTAAAGAACAAGGATATTATTTAAGGTGCACCAGGCTCAAACCATAGTGTTTTCAGTTGCCTTATGTGCTTGTGAAAGCTGGGCAGTAAATAAAGACTGAAGAAGAATTGATGCCTTTGAATTCTAGCAATGGTAAAGTCTGTTCAATACACCATGGACTGCCAAAGGAACAAACAGATCTGTCCTTGAAGAAATGCAACCAGAGGCAAAGATGATGAGACTTTGTGTCATATATGGGTGTGTGATTAGGATGGTCAGCATCTGGAGAAGGACATCATTCTTGAAAAAGCGGTGGGTCGGGAAAGGAGAGAAAAGTATTCAAGGAGATGAACTGACACATGACTATCTCATTGAGCAGAGAGGAGATTGTGAAGATAGCACAGGACTGGACAAGGTTCTGACTTGTAAGTAGCACTGCTCTGAGTTGAAATTGACTCGATGGCATTTCATAAAAATAGCTATGATTTATTTGGTCTTTGGCTATGAGAATTTTATGTAACTTATATTGAAGGATTAAAGATTTTAGATTACATCTCAACGTCAAAAAACCAAAAATCCTACCACTTAGCGAATAGGCAACATCATTATAGATGGAGAAAAGATAAGTTGTTATTGTTAACGATTTAATCTTGCCGAAACCCATAATCAACATCCTTGGTAACAGCAATGAAGAAATCAAAAGATGAGTGACCTTGGGAAAATCTGTCAGGGATTCTCCATAGTATTAAAGAACAATGATATGAGTTTAAAGACGAAGGTGGGCCTGATCCAAGCCATAGTCAATGTTGCTTGCTTGCTATCCTTTTGAAAGCTGAACAATGACTAAGGATGACAGAAGGAGAATCAATGCTTTTGAGTTGTGGTGTTGGAGAAGAGAACTGAATATCTCATGGACTGCTAAGAGAACAAACTGGTCTGTCTTGGAGAAAATGAAACCAGGTTGCTCCCTGGAGGCAAGGATAGTGAAACTTCATCTTACTTACCTTAGTCATGTTGTTAAGAGGGGTCAGTTCTTGTAGAAGGACATCATACTTGGAAAGGTGGAATGTCAGAGGGGAAGACTCTGGATAAGGTGGATTGACACAGTGACTGTAACAATGGGCTCAGGTATCAGAGTGGATGAAGATGACACAGATAGTGCAGGGTTCAGATGTATTGTTCATAGGATCACTGTGAGTTGCAGTCGACTCAATGGCGCATAGCAAGAACAACATAATAGTTTTCACTTGTTTGTGTAGTTACGATGCTTAAGGGCAGTGCTCCTTTCCCCAATTCACTTGCATTCAGACCCTCGTTATCCTTACAGTATTCTCTATGTCCAGTGTGTGGCAGTTCTTACTGCCCTGTCTGCTTTGGGACTCAGAGCCTGATTTTCCCCAAAGCTGGTGTGGAATGAAAACTGGAGAGTCCAGCTGACCCAGCTCAATCTTTTCTGGACTGTAAAGAAGTCTGGTCTTTTGTGTAGGAAAAAGCCTTTCCGAAGGGATACCACCTCAGTGGTGAGTGCCAGGCGAGCCTTGTCACCCAGGCTGTCAGGTGATACCCCTGCTCTTGTCAGTGCTCACAGTCCCGTCATAGCACATGTTAGGTCACAGGCTGGTGGAAGACACACTCACAACTACGTTCTCATAGCTAATGCTTTGAGACTACATTACAAGAATCAATCCTCAATATACTTTCATAAATATGCGGGAAACTGCTGCTTGTTCTGAAAGTTTCTAACTCACTTTATGGAGCTAAAATAAAGGAAGATTTCACACACACACACCCCCCCCCCATAAAAAAAGAAGAAGAAGAAGAAGAAGAAGAAGAAGAAGAAGAAGAAGAAGAAGAAGAAGAAGAAGAAGAAGAAGAAGAAGAAGAAGAAGAAGAAAATAATCCAGCCTTTGCTTTTCACTCGGTGTTCCTTTAAACGCCACTACACACCCCACACAGCCACCCAAGGGAAGCCAAATGCTCATCGCCTCCGCGCCTTACTCATCTCCTTCCCAAGTCAACAGTTTGGACTGAATGAAATATTGATTTCATTCACAGAACAGTTTGATGTCAGATTTTGTTTCTCTTCAGTACTTTTAGAAAATATGTGGTTTCAGCTTAGCTTCAAACTGATCTGATTTTTTTTTTTTTGTGGAAAAACTCCACTTTGGTTTGTTGCTCTGTTTAGTCACAACATTAATGTTTGGGCTCTGCACAGGGCTCGGTGAGGGTGGCTGCTTTGGTTGACAGTGTGTGCTCCTGGTTGGGACTGGATTTCTTCTGTTCTGGGGGAGAATCATAGGTCTGGTAGACAGCTGCCCTCATGGCTCCCGAGAACTGCCTGAAAGTCTCCTGGGAGGGGGCTCTGTGTGGGGGCGCCTGAGCCTGCAGATGGGCACCTGTCTCACCAGCTCGCAGCCTGGGGCAGCCCGGAGGGGCAGCCTGGAGAGGCAGCCCAGACACCATTTGGCCTTTTCTCCTTCCTGGGTCCCGCCTTCCTGACATCTGCTCATAACAGACCCATCAGCAGATGTTTGCCGAGAACCCATCTGCAGTGAACAGCACTGCTGAGGGTGTGTGCATGGAGGCAGAGGGCGCTGGCCTGGACTCTTATCCCAGAAAATCCCTGCCTGGCACTTACCAGCTATGCATCCCCTGCCAAATAAGTGGCATATTTTCTTCAAGATTTCATTTCTTCGTCTTTAAAATTATAATCAGAGCATGCCTGCGCAGCATGTTGGTTATAAGGGTTGAACAAGAAAAGATTTACTGTGATGCCTTGGAGCATGGGCATGTTTACCATGGTTCCCTGCTCATGTGAGTTCTGGGAGATACACTACACCTGCATTAAGGTAACTGCAAAGTAATAATATGGTATAAGGACCAGTAAGTTTTGCTGTTGATCAAAGGGTAGGGGTGAAAGACAGGCTTTCTGGAGACCTGAACTGAGCCTTGAAGGAGAAATCTATGAGAAGAAAAATGGAGGCAGAATAAACATGGAGAGTTCTGCTTAGAGAACTGGAAGAGAGCTTGACCTTGACCAAAGCTACTTAACAAACTAGTAGTGAGCTGGGACTAGAAGCTGCTTCCTCTTGTACTTTACCCATCATACCTTGCTGGCCACTGGTGTTTCTCCAGTCTCTATGCTTGTGGTTGCAAATGACTGAAATACTCAGTTCAGATTGGTTAAAGCAGAAGAGCAAAAGAGAAACTCAAAGTAGCAACAACAAACCTTCAACAATAACACGTAAGAAAATGGGTTTTTTATGGGTTGATGAAACTTTAGCATTTAGGCGTGGAATATATTTAGGAGAGCAGAATCAACAAAGTAATACAAGATCAAGGGGTCAACAGATCATAATCCTCATTGCCATTCCCTCTGTGCCTCCAGCTCGACTTTGCTCTGCACTGACATTCACTCTTGGACAGACATCCACATGGTGGCTTTTGAGGGACGTTCCAGGCTTTTATGCTCCCAGCCTCAGGTCCAGCAGAAAGCAAGCATCTCTCCCCTAAGTTCTACAATCAAGTCTTCTTGGTCTGCTTTTGGCTGTTGGCCTGCTCTCAGCCAATCACTATGGTAGAATTTTTGTTTCACACTCAAGTCAGTCCCAGGTGGCACGCTTACCACTAGAGCCTTCGGGATGATATGTGTCAAGTGGGTTCTTGGGGCAGAGATGGTTCAGTGGGAGAATTCTTGCCTTCTGCACAGGAGACCCAAGTTTCATCCTCAGCCAGTGCCCTTCAAGTGCAGCCAGTGCTGGTCTATGGCTGGAGGCTCTATTGTTGCTCTGATGCTGAACAAGTTTTACTGGAGCTTCCAGACTAAGCTAGGCTAGAAAGAAAGAGTTACTTCTAGGAGAAGTTACTAACTAGGAGAGTTACTTCTGAAGATCAGCCAGTGAAAGTCCTGTGGACTGTACATGGTCTGATTGTACATGGTGATGACTTAAAAAATAGAACACCTGAGGCTCCGTATGGGTAGAAGGAGGAAAAGCTATCCAGCAGGTAAAGCCAACAGGACTCACCGACTGCCCGCCAAGGTTTACATGCTTCTGTGATCATCTTGCTCTGAAAAGTCAGGAGGGACCCCTGTAGCATGAACAACTGTCAAGAGGCAAGCGTCTCCTTTACTAAATGCTTACTAGCAATCACAGTTGCTAGGAGAAGCTGTTCCTTGGAGAGGGTCATCATGCATGGGAAGGGGTAGGGGCGCCAAAAGAGAAGACTCAAGTAGATGGATTGACACAGTGACTGCTGCAATGGGCTGCAGTGTGTCAGAAAACGTGAGGATGGTGCAAGATAGGACAGGGCTCAGATCTGTTGTTCATAGGGTCGCTATGGATTGTATTCACCTCAGTGGCACCTAACAACAACAGAAGTCACAGTAGAATTCAACTCATTCATTCGAGTCAGAATTGACTCATAGCTGAGCCTTCAATGGGTATTTGAAGGTTATAAATCACATGGGTGGAGACTGCCTATCTTTCTCCCATGCACAGTAGAACTAGAAATGCAGTTCTGGCTGTCTGCACTCTGAGGGTGGAAGAAACTGGAGTGTTCATTGTGTCACTATGGCCTCAAGGCTTTGTGGATGGTCCAGAGAGCTCCCTGTTAGCATACTGCACCACTGAGCTAGCTTGTCGGACAGGAGGTAATGACTGAACACATTCCAGCAACAGTGAGGTAAGATAGAGGCGAGCTTGCAGAAAGCAGGAGTCCAAGTGCACCCTGCAGGTTGACCTCGAGTCCAGGGCTCAGAATAAGGATGAAAGACTTGCACATTTGACTGAATCCTCGTCACTTCTGATACTATTTTTCTTGAGTGTGGAATCTTCCTGGCAGACTCTGGATGGAAGCTACTTATTCTGTGCTTTGTGGCTGCCAGGGGGAGGAGGAGAAGTCCTAGCATGCATAATATCACTTAGTCTCATGGGTGGAATCTCAGGCTGGTAGTGACCCACAGGCATCCAGCGCTGTGCTCTTTGGGAGGATACTCAAGTCCACCTGGACTCACCTATTTGCAACTGATGTAATAGAAGTTGATCTTAGTGAAATATCTCACTCACAAAAGGACAAATATTGCATAGGGCCACTGTTGTAAAATGGAACTCACATCGAAGTTGAGGGAAGATAGAGAAGGAGGGGAGGAAAGATGTATACTGCATCGAAACAGATGAGGGAGAGAGCACCAGCAGCCAGGAAATTAAAAGGCGCATTGCCATGGGAAAGTCTGCTGTTAGGGACCTCTCCAAAGTGCTGAAGAGAAATGGTATCTCTTTGGAGACTAAGGTGCCTCTGATACAGGCCATGGTCTTCGCAATCACCTGTTATGCATCAGAGAGTTGGACAATGACCAAGGAGGATAGAAGGAGAATTGATGTCTTTGAGCTGTGGTGCTGGAGAAGAGTATTGAGAATACCATGGACTGCTAGGAAAACAAACAGATTTATCCTGGAAAGGGTTAAACCAGGTGGCTCCTTGGAGGCAAGGATTCTGAGGCTCTAACATACTTTGGACATGTTGTAAGGAGAAACCAGTCCTTGGAGAAGGACATCATGCTTGGGAGGGTGGAGGGACAGCGCAGGAGAGGAAGGCCCTCTATGAGGTGGATTGATTCAGTGACTGGGATAATTGGGATGGGAGTGTCAGAGACTGTGCGATTGGCACAGGACAGAGCGGAGTTTAGGGCTGTTGTACACAGGGTCGCTAAGAGTCGCAGGCGACTCGATGGCACATAACAACAACAACATCACTGTCATGACAGGAGTCCAGATGAAGGCTGCACAGTGGAGTGGACTTGCGGGGAGGGATTGTATAACAAAGAGTTCTTCTTTTACTTTTCAAGGAGAATAATGAATCGGAGGGAGGAAGGGGGTGGGTAGGGAGAAAAATGCAACAATGAATGACTGGAAACCCTAAGTTTCTGTAAACTTCCATAAAAATTAATACTTTTAAAAAAAGTTATGCTTCCCAAAGCAGATTAGGATTTGTGTGCAGATAATTCATAAAGGAAGTGCTCCTAGGAGACAGTCAATAAAAGAGAAGGAAAACAGAACAGGAAGGAGAAGGACCAAGCAAGGAAAGTAATTACGACACAGTCTCAAGGACGGTGGCCCTGACTTGATCTCATAGAGGACTCCAGAGTGTAAGCTCTCCTCAGAGTTGCTTCTACCTTGAAGCAAAAAGCCTGATTTTTCATATTTCCACAACCTGTAGCCATTGATTAAGCATCACCCCAGAGGAATGATCCCAAGCCCTTTTGGGAGGTACAAGCTATCAGAAACAAAAACCCATGAAAGGTGTACCAGAGCCAGTGAAAGTTCTCAAAGGGAATAGACACACTATTACAGGAGACAGAATTTAGGGGTTTTTACTTGGCTTTGCATTTTGTTTGTTTTCTGTTTGCAAAACTCCACATTTTGTTTTCTGGCTCAGAATCCATGGACAACAATCTGGAAAATACTTAAGTCTGTATCTCAGGGCATCCCTTTATTAACTACATAAGCACAACCAGGTCATCAAACTGAGTAGAGTAGGGTTAGGGCGGGCTTCAGGCGTAGCTGCACCCAGGACTCCAAACAGTGCACTTGAGGCCCTTCTCTGTCTCCTGACTATCCTTTTTTCTGAGTTACTCCGTTTTCAGGATGGCTCTTTTCAGAGTTGGAAGGATGACAACCAGAAGTTCTGAGAAGACTCCTATCTAATGGAAAAGAGAGCAGTTTGCATCTGTGACTGTAGCAATGGCCAAGGGAGGCATTCTGGCTGGGTCACAAGCCTCTTCCTGAGCTAATCTCTGCTCCTCTTACTGACCAGTCACTCTCATCCCTGGAACATTGAGTATGTGTGTTATTTGTGTCTATGAGATTTTCCCAGGAACATTACTTGTCTGTTACTAGATGAGAAGGCAGGGTTCAGCTGGAACTCAGGCTCTAAGAACAACCATGTGGTGGTCCTATAAGGTTTCTCATCCTCCCCTGATGCTCACAGTGACCCATCCTCATCTGTGAAGGCTAAGGCCAGTGTTATTAAACCCAGATTCGGAGGGTTACATGTCCCACTCTAGCACACAACAATGGTGGATAGACTCTTGGGTGTTCCCATCTTTTAGTTCTTGTGATTCATGCTGCAGTGAGCAGTGTTGTACATGCATTTGTGTTTGAGTCCTTGCTTTTATGTGCTTTGGGTCTATACCTAGAAATGTAATTGTTGGATGCTCTGTGTTAAAATGTTGATATTTTAGAGGAATGTAATTTTCAACTCTTTCCCCTGATATCAGTGAAGCAGATTCACCAATTCTGACCTCCTCCTCCTCCTTTTTTTTTCAATTCAGGTAAAATAACTCCAGATACTGTTTTGGTGACTCTGTTGTTATTGTTTGCTGCTGCCAAGTTGTCTCTAACTTATAGAGACCCTACATATAGCAGAGATTGGAATTTTCACTATTCTGAAGAAAATCAAAGACTATAGCCTTCAATATGGATTAGTCTCAACATTAAGAAAACAAAAATCCTCACCACTGGACCAATAGGCAACATCATTATAGATAGAGGAAAGATGGAATTTGTCAACAATTTGATCTCACTTGGATCTATGATAAACCGCTGTGGTAGAGGTAGCCAAGAAATCAAAAGATATATTGCTCTGTGTTTGTGTGTGTGTGTGTGTGTGTGTGTGTGTGTGTAAATCTACTGTTAAAAACCTTTTAAAGTGCTAAAGAGCAAGTATGTCAATTTAAAGACTAGAATGAGCCCCATCCAAGCCACTGATATTTTTAATTGTATCTTTTGCCTCAGAAAGAAAATGATAAGGAACACCAAAGAAGAATCAATGCCTTTGAATTGTGGTATTAGCAAAGAATATGGAACATCCCACAGACTGCCAGAAGAACAAACACATATATCCTGAAAGAAGTAACCAGAGCGCACCATAGAGACAAGAACGACGGAACTCCATCTCACATATTTTGGATGTGTGGTCAGAATGTGGTTTTGATCTTTGAAAAACATTATGCTGGGAAAGTTAGAAGGGCAGAGAAAGAGGGCTATTAATTGACACGGTGACTGCCGCAGTGGACTTGAGAATGGTGGCTATTTGTGAGAATGATTGGGACTCTAGGAATCCTATGTCATCTAGGTTGTAATTTAGCACCTCTTGCCTTGGGTTCATCTGATCAAATATCCATCCTAATAATTCTACTGAGTATTTATTACTTCAGGGAGCTTCTGGTGCTGTGGTTCTGGGGGAGCGGCAAAGCCAACACAAAGGCCACATCTCTCTAAGGTGAGCAGTCACCTCTCCTTCAGTGTCCAGCCTACTGGACACTTCAGTGTAGAGCCCCTGGAGGGTTAGCTATGACTTGGTGATAGTGAGTGAGACCTGTTATATCAGGTGTGTGTTTTCAGGCGCTTGAGATACAGTGGTGCTTGAAATAGACAAAACCGAATGCTTTTGTAGAATTTACATTTTTTTTTTTTGGATGAGTTCAGACAGTCAACAATAATCCTAACAAATGGACAAGTATCTTAGGTAAAAAGGAAGATAGGACAGAGTGAAGAGACTAGGGGAGGAGGTCCAGGATGCGAGAAGAAGATTGCAGTAGCATCTATGGTGTTCAGAAAGGCCTCATCGAGCAGAGGAGATTAGAAACAAGACTTAAGGGGAAGCATCCTCCTGGAAGAGCCAGTGCAAAATCTCTGAGTTAGGGGTATGACCGAAACACTCAGAAAAGAGAAAGGAAGTCAGTGAGAAATGAGTGGACAATCATACATTGTATGTATTGCAATTAATATTGAACAAGATATGCGTAACTGATTGACAACCAAAAGTGAAGGAGAAGTTTACACACAGAAAAAAAAATCTTGGAAGATTGATAAGGATTGGAGGGGAGGGGGAAAGGAGCAGAGATTAGCGGATGGATGGGTGAGGGTGAAGGGAAAGGGAGGCAACAATGAGGATTTGAAGAGATGCTTCTTCAGCTCCCCACATGAATTCGCCTGGGGAGCATTCCCACCTTCCTTCCTTCACTCCCAAACCAAAGACCAAGACCACCGCCGTTGAGTAAATTATGAGTCATGAGGACGCTTCATTCGGTTTTCAAGGCTGTAAATCATAACAGGAATGTTGTTGTGCGCCATCAAGTCAGAAGCCACTTGGACCTGACCCTCTAGCAGGTGTTCAGAGGCTGTAAATTGCATGGGAGTTTGCCCATCCTTCTCCCATGGAGCAGCTCGTAGATTCAAACAGCGTGCCTTTGGGTTTGCAGGGTAGCTCCTTACCACTAGACTGCCTCACTTTTCTCCTGTGGAATGGTTGATGGTTTCAAACTGCCAACTTTTCTGTTAGCATTTCTCTAACTCTCCAACCAAGCTTAAAGTGAGTCTGAATAAGAGATACAGTGAGTAAGTGAGCGATACTGCCATTTAAGTAGAGCATGCATGCATGCATGAGGATATGGGAATATAAAAACATAGATAGATAAAAGGAAAAATTTAAAAAGCAGAAGAATAGAGAATTCAACATCCTCAAAGATCCAGTCCTTACCCATGGAGACATTTATAGTCTGAAAAGAAAAGGGGGTCCTCGCCGTGTCTCCCCTGGCCTTTGCCTCTCTTCCCTTATAATTCACGTTACCTTACTCTTATAACACTATTAAGTCTATTGATAATTCTGAAAGACAAAGATGTTACTACTTAACCCTTTGTTTCTCAAAGTCTAGGTCCTGTTCTTGGGCTAATCACACAACTGTGCATTCTCACAGCAGCTGGCCTTCATCCTTTCGTCTCTGCACCTCAACGTGCACTATTTCAGGGGAACCCTGTCAGAATGAGGCAATCTTCCCAGCTTAGCAGAGTGTCCTCAGGACTCTGCCTGAGCATCCAGCCCAAGAATCCAGTCAGGTAGGTGTTGTGGGGAATGTGGATGTGAAGAGGATCAGGGATTGTCCTCATCAAGCTCAGAGCAATGTATCATTTCTGCACTGGGGGTGAGAGTTCTGGGCGCCATTCTCAGAGATGCCGCTGAGGACCATGAGAGTCCAGGGACAGAGGGGCCTCCGTGGAACAGCACAAAGAGAAATAAGTAGGATGAAAGCAATAAGGCCCTTTACTTTGTCTTAAATGACCTTCCATATTTTCTTCTATCCTACTTCTCCCGCAGTCACCTTCATCAACACTTCTCCTCACACCCGATACAGGCTGCGTGGCAGTTGACTTCCCTGGTCTTGTTGCCTCTGCTGAGAAATAGGGGTGAGATGCTGGAGGTGGGAAGCTGAGCGTGGTTGACAATATGCCCACCAGGCTGTCCCCCAACCAATGCCTCTCAGCACGTCCTTGCACTGTGTTAGAGCAAGGGAAGCGGCCTGATGCACGAGAAGAGAAGCTGATCCAATCATGTCTCCTGCAATGGGAACCAGCAGTGGACCCTGCTGAGATGATGGGACAGAAGCTGGAAGGAGCTGAAGCTGGAAGGGTCTGTGGGGCAGAGTTGCATCACGAGGACCACTATGAATCCATATCATGAGGAAGTCAGAGCTGTGAGCAAACAGGTGTATGAGAAGAAGTACACACACTAGAGGGTGAGAACCCCAGACAGGGGTGAGGAGGATGAGCAGAGGCTCAGAACAGAGACAGTGTGAAAAACGTCTGTCCTCAGAGAGCAGGGGAGGGACTTGGCCCACAGGCCTGCACCAGCCCCCAAAGCTCATAGCTCTCATTTTGTGTTTTCATGTTATTCAAAATCTCCCCTCCTTTTCATTGTTACTGTTAGGACTTACTATGTCACGTAGAGCTGAGGCTGAGCTGTGATCTTCCCAGGCTTTCCCCACCGGGTTCAAGCACCCAGAAGCTTCCAGGGACCCCTGCGCTGACAGCAGGGGTGGCTGTGGGCCTTCTCACCTTGGACAAGGCAGAGCTCCTTTGTTCCATTAGATAACTTCTTGGTAACATTTCCGGTTCAGACCTAGGGGTTCAGAACCCATCCAGCTAGACTATCCTCTTGTACTTATAAGTACATCTTCAAAAAGCTAGGGAGGAATCAAGAATCCTAAACAGCTCATAAGAGAAAACAAAAAGGCCCAAATGAAAAGATGGATAGAAGAGGAGGATGGAAGTTACAGGGAGAAAGGAAAAAAAAAGAATGAAAAAACAAAATAGTTGTATAATAACAACAGCAAATTTGGTCTACAGTTTACAAAGGAGCCAGTTTATGTGTTTCTGTCCCTTTATTTCACTGATGTGTTTAACTGCTGGAGTTTCTAATCTGGCCAGGGCGGGACCTTGAGGTTGAGAACATGGAAGAATCCTGGCCACCTGGGGGATGGGAGGCAAGGGAAGCCTCCTGGAGAGATGGAAATCTAGTGTGATGTAGATAAGGTGCAAACATTTGTACAAATTCATCAAGTTATGCA
Source organism: Elephantulus edwardii (assembly GCF_000299155.1). NCBI lineage: Eukaryota > Metazoa > Chordata > Mammalia > Macroscelidea > Macroscelididae > Elephantulus > Elephantulus edwardii. The sequence goes on from NW_006399783.1 coordinate 14,158,642, forward strand.
CTAAACATTTACACTTAAGATGCATACCCTAGATTAAAACTTGGGAAAATGGCATCAGCTGGAGTTTCCAGCAGGGTCTTCTCTTAGGAAGTGCGTCTTCATCTCAGATGTTTTATTTATTAGACATTCTAGCAGATTCTGCTTTCAAACTCAGCTCAGGGTGAAAGAGAGAAATAGAGATAATGAAAGAGATAGGAACAGCCCCACACCCTTCATCCCACACACCCCTACACACAATCCTTGTATCCAATGAGCCCCTCAGTACTCAACTTAAATCTGATTCTGTGGAGCGGAGGACAGTTTGCTTCCCTCCAAGGAGTCGGTGGGGGTGGGGGACTGTTGACCACTCTACAAGAAGTGGATCAACACACTGAACAGCAACATGAAGTAACTCAGGACCTGTGTCCTTCCCGAGTTCCACTGGACCTTGGCACCTTGTGGAGTTGCTTTGGCTGCAGAAAACACCCCTGTTCCCTTGTCTATAAAAAGCAACTAGCTCAGAAGGTGTGGTTGAAACCAGAAATGACAAAACCTCCCAAATCAAGTGATGAATTTAATCCCACCTGGCAGCAGCGATCATGGACAGGAACTGTCCACTCCACCCTTCCTACTCTGAGACAGAATAAATATAGATGGCCATGACACCAGTTTTCCACCCTCCACGCACACTGTCTTGTTCTGCTCCCATCAGGTGGCTGTGAACAACATGTTTGTGACAAAGGTCTCATATTATGCTCAATAACGTCAACAACTCCTGAGTTTTCATAGACGGCCCATTTTAGACTTGAAAGCATCCTTTGATTTCATCACACCAAAATTTTCGTCTTTCCAGAAGAAAAGAAAATACCAGGATGAGTGGTGAAGCTTGTTAAATTTTACACTTAAATAGCCCTGGGTTTGAACTTCAGCTTGATGCTCATTTGCTATATGATACAATTAAGTTGAATTGTTGTCTGTAGACCAGAGTTTGCTCACCTCTTAAAAAAGGGATAATAATGCCAACCCACAAGATTATTGTGAATTTTAAGTAAGTGTAAATGATATATGTGATGGGCCCGGCAAGTGTCTGTCTCACTGTGGTTGGTGTTTGTCATCACCATCCACTTTAACATCATCCTGAACTTGAAGAGCTGGTCCAAAATTGCACAGCTGTGTCTTGTGGCAAAATAAAAACTCCCGCTCTAGTGGATTTTAGACATTGTATCCCTTTGAGACAGTACTATTTCCTAGGCCCAAAAATTGATACACTTCTTGAAAATATCTGAAATTATGTAGTTTGTACATATTACTTTCTTTTTTAAACATATTTCTATGTTAGAAGACTGGCTTGTTTGATGTTTGAGAGTGTTCAACACAGAGACAAACTTTTCAGAAAATGTTTTCAAAATGGCATCTTTAGGACTCATTTAGGTAAACTTACACAGCTATGAATTTCTGCATAAATGTTATCAGGAGAAGTTTTGAAAGAATTTCACGAAAATTAATATGGACTATAGCTGTATAAAAATATTTCAGGCAATTTTACGTTTCTTTTTTTAAATACATGTATTCATCAACTGTTATTTTGAGAAAGTGCCAGAAAAAATCAATAAATATATTTTTATCTTAGAAAAAAGTATGTTGTTTTATTGATTGCCCTTGAGTTGAGTATTACGACTCATAGCGAGTCGTTTCTCCAAGTTCATAGAGTTTCTATAGGCATGTGTTTTGGGAAGTGAATGCCACTCTTGCTTCCAAACTATTTTACAACTGGGAGCTCCACAAAACACTGTCCACATTGGGAAATAATTCTGGTATTTGACACCCTAGTGGCACAAGGTTCAGCATCACAGCAAACCCAGACACCTCAGTACAACACATTGACAAAGAATGATGTGCAAAATGGAAGAATGTTTCTCCAGATGTAACAACACTAGTCTCACTTAGCAGTGGTTACGTGTCATCAAGTTCAAATAAGACTCATAGTGACCCTTGCACAAAAGGCTTGAACTCTGTTCTATAAATAACATCATTTCTGTACATTTATAGAGTTTATAGAGTTTCCAGAGGCATCTGGTTTAGGAAGTGGATGCCACTCCTGCTTCCGAACCTGAATCAATCTGGAAGCTCCTCCAAACATTGTACATGATGGACAAACATTATGGTATTTGACAACAACTATGGCACAGGGTTCAGTAACACAGCAACTCCAAGTTATTGGAAACAAACGATTGCTGTTTCACTTAAAGAATATTCATTCTAAAATTGAAAACTGGGGAGGGGGAGAACAGTAACCTACATCAAACACGACCCCAAAATCTTCGCTTACATGACTGCCATCAAGAAGCGACCACCATCAAATACCAGCAGAGTCAGCTCCTCTCTAGGGGACTTTAATGACACACCCATAAGCAGGCCTCCACTCATGTTGACTCTAAACAAGAGGCTTAAATAAAAAACCACCAATATAATATGTTGTTGTTGTTATGTGGCATCAGTTGCCTATGATCCAAAGCGATCCTGTGTACCGCAGCTCTGAACCCTTCCCTGTCCTAATCCAGTTTCACCAATTCCGACACACCAGCTGCCATTGCCCCAGATATTGTATTAATCCATCTCACCCAGGGTCTTCTTCTCCTGTGCTGTCCCTCTACCCTTCCGAGCATTGTCCTTCTAGTCCCTCCTGGCCACGTGTCCAAAGTATGAGAGACAGAGCTACAAAATCCTAGCCTCCAAGGAGAGACTTGGTTTTACCCTCTCTAGGACAGACCTATTTGTTTTCTTGGCAGTCTATGGCATGTTCAAGACTCTTCTTCAGCACCACAACTCGAAGGTATCCATTCTTCTTCTGTCATCCTTAGTCACAAACTAGCAAGTAGGAATAAACTAAAATAGCAAGTTGGAGCATAGCTATATTCAGCTTTGCAAAAATCTTCTCTACAATTGGGTTTCTGAGATGATAAATTTTGATCAGAGGAAACGGCTTCATCTTTCGCTCTTGGAGAGGATGCTAGATTAAAACTGATGACTTTAAGTTAGCAATCCACCACTTAACCTGCTACACCACCAGGGATCGTGGTGAGAAAAGGGATTTCTAAGTTCCAAAGGATTCCTCTTGCAAAAATAATGTGTGGTGGTCTGCACATACATGCTTCTCTTAGAGAAATGATGGGTATGTTGGGAAAGATATTCTCTGGGTTCTTTCTCCATAGAAAAAAGAGAAACCTTTAGTCTATACCAGCACAGAGCTCTAGAGGCATGAGTCCCTAGATAGTACAAGCAATTAACAAACTTGGCTACTGACAGAAAGGCTGGGAATTTAAGACCAACCAGAGATGCCTGAGGAGAACGACCTGGTGATCCACTTCGCTTCTTAACTGCCGTTGAGTTGCCTGCTACTCATAGTGACCCTATGTACAACAGCCCTAAACTCTGCTCTATCCTGTGCCAATCTCACTGTCTCCAACACACCCACCCCAATTACCTCATCACAGAATCAATTCACCTCATAGAGGGTCTTCCCCTCCTGCGCTGTCCCTCCACCCTCCCAAGCATGACATCCCTCTCCAAGGACCTGTCCCTCCTTACAACATGACCAAAGTATGTCAGACGAAGCCTCAGAATCCTTGCCTCCAAGGAGCAGCCTGGTTTAACCCTCTCCAGGATGAATCTGTTTGTTTTCTTAGCAGACCATGGTATGTATATTCAGTACTCTTCTCCAGCTCCACAGCTCAAAGGCATCAATTCTCCTTCTACCCTCCTGAAAACCCCTTGGAGCACTTGAAGCCATCACGAGTTGGAGTTGACTGAACAGTAATTGTTTTTTTTTCTATTTGCTTTTTAACGGGTCCAGAGATACAGAACCAACAAAACTTTCACAAGATTTGAGAGTTGGCAAGTCTAAAATCCGTAGACCATGCTGGCTGGAAACTCAGAAGCTATCCATGTTACAGTCTTGAGACAGAATTCCTTCTTTCTGGGAAAACTTCACTTTTTGGTATTAAGGCTTTCAGCTGATTGGATGAAGCCTACTTATGAAGGAAAATCTGTGTTACTTAAAGTCTACAGATTACAAATGGTGACTGACTGCACGTAAATACCTTCATAGCAATGTCTTTTACCAAGTAACTAAGAATCTAGCCTAGAAAGTTGACACATAAAATTAGCAGCTTACTTGAGGAGATATAAGTGTGTCAGGAACCAGACCAACGGCCACAGCTGAGACCACAACATGCACACTGTGCTTGGAGGTGATGCTGTGTGAACATCACCAGGGACTCAGATGGCCCCAGGGAAAAGGGAATGACAGGCAGGAGGGGAAGAGCCTCTGAAAGACTGAGTTCCTCCATGCCTTCATGCTCTAGAAAAGAAGGAGAGAGTCACAATTCAGAAGGGTTAAAGTTACTTTTAATTAAATGAATTTGAGGCTTTTCCATTATATTTTTCGATACTTCTTAATTGTCATGTATTTGTTTTCAACCAGATTGATGGTAAGAAACTTCTTGCCATTTGGTCAGTTCTGACCCATGGTGGTGACTCTGTGTTAGAGTAGAACAGCTTCAAAGCATTTGCTTGGCTGTAATCTGTGGGATCAGATTGCCAGGCCTTTCTTCCTTGATGCCCCTGGATGTGTTGACACTGTTGGGATTGAAGTTAACAGCTTAGCACAGACTGAGTAAGAAAACTTCTGTAGTTAAAGGACACCAACAAAAATAAGCCAGCCTGGCCACTGCATTTGAAACCCAAGGCATCATAGCATAGGGTTTAAACTCCCTTTGTATATACCAATTGTGTAGCATTCCAAGGAACCTAGAGAGGCCTGGGTAACATGAGCCCACTCTTAAGATGTGATAGATGCTCTGAAAAGCCACATTAATGTGAGGTTCTAATCGTTTCACTGGAGGGTGAGTTTCAATCTAACAGTTGAGGGATCTTCCTGCTTTCCTCCCATTTTTAAAAGAGCAGATGTTCTTTTGGGGAAGAGATATTTAACTAGTCAAACAAGTCAGAGAAATGGAGGAAATATACCAGCGTCTCCCTGCCACCGTGGCAGTGCCCAAAGAAATCCCATTAGCTGGAGGGGAAGCATCCACCCACAGGCACGAGGCTCTGCTTGGCATCTCTCCTGCCCCAAATGGATGATGAATACGGCCATCTTTGTTCCGGTTCTCGACGTGAAGGTCGGTTTGTGGGGCTGTTTGTCTAGTGTGTTGACTCTCATAAAAGACATTCATAAATTTATTCTTAGAGCCAGGGTGCTTACCCGTGTCAAAGTAGAGCCCTTTCAGAAGGCTTGCTCTGTGTTAAAACAAGCCACTCTGATGCATCTATAAATAATTGTCTGGGCTTCATTGAGCTAGCAAACAGCTTTCTCTCTCTCTCCTTTTAAAATCAACTCTAAAATGATTTCATAAACAACGGCAGGAATTTCCCATTAATATTAAAGTGTGTCTGGGTTGGACTTTTTAATAGAACTTTCCAGAGGGAACAAGCAGTCCGTCCTTCTTGTCCATGTGGAACCTGTTCTCTTTTCGGAGTAAGATATTTGGCAGCCCAGGCTCCCTAGGACCAATCACAGCCTCCCCCCCGCCATACTCTGTCCATCTCTTCCCCTGTTCTGGCCAGAAAGGGCGAGTGCGACGTGGCTGTGAAGAGCCGCAGCCCGAGCCAGTCAGGAGGACGTGTCATCACCATGAGACCTTGAGTGTTTCTACCCTGACCTCAGATCTGCAGAATTTTACTTTCCGGCCACCAACTGAGTGAGAAATCATGACTATGTCAGCTTAGCTGACATAACAGAACCTCATCCCTGGTGGTCCGTGGCAAATAATAGCAGATTAAATGAAAAAATTTTATTTTTCTTAGACACAGAAGAAGTCCAGAGCTAGCCTTCCCAGGGCTGAGGTCGTGGCTCCACAGTGACATCTACTTTTGTGTTTTTCCATCTTGGCATGCCACTGCATGGTCTCCGAGAGCCTATCAAATCCAGACATCACATCTGCATTCCAAGTAGCAGAAGGAGAAAGAGGAGAATGACCTAGGATTACTACACAATACTCATACTTCACCAGACTGAATTTAGTCATATGACTTCATCTACCTGCAAGGAAGGCTGGGACATGTAGTCTTAGCTAAACAACAGTGTTCCCAAACTAAAAAAAAAATCTTAAAGGAAAGGATGAACTTTGGGAAGACACTAGCCATTTCGGTCACAATGATGACTGTGTTTGATAACCACCCACAAAGTCTTCTAGCTCCTAAAGTTCCAAATTATTTAGAAGTAATGATGTCAGTGTGATGCCTCAGGTATATCTGATTCAGGCCATGGTCTTTCCAATTACTTGCTATGCATCTGAGAGCTGGACAATAAGTAAGGATGATAGGAAAAGAATTGACACTTTTGAGCTGTTGTGTTGGAGAAGAGCATTGAACATCCATCCCATGGAGGGCCAAGAGAATGAACAAATATGTCTTGAAGAGGGTGTAGCCAGAGTGTTCATTGGAGGCAGGACATACTTTGGACATGTTGCTAGGAGGTACTATTCCTTGGTGAGGGACCTGACGCTAGGAAAGGTGGAGGGCCATCGACAGAGAGGAAGATCCTCAACTGGGTGGATTGACACGGTGGTTTCTGCAATGGCCTCTTGTGTGTCAGGAAGGGGGAGAATGGTGCAGGATAGAACAGGGTTCAGATATTTTGTTCATAGAGTCGCTATGAGTCGTCCTTGACTCAATGATACCTAACAACAACAACCAGTCTGGTTTGGTCCTGTACTTTCTTGCCAGCTCCATAACCACCCACAGCAAATGCTGTTAGCATTCTCCACAAGAAATCCACTTGCCCACAACTGGGTCACACTAATAGGGTGGGTCATAAAAGAACACCACACAGTAGTCATAAAAAGATGAAATAAACAAACTGACAAGTAGAGATGGCAAAGGAACACAAGCTACCAGGCAGCCTTTCCTAAAACACATCGGTTTCATGCAATGTTGATAAATGTTCCCATCTCCAAAAGCAAATTCAGCTAAGTTTAGAAATTGCAATTAATGTATATGCAGATATAAATCCTGAGATCTACAGCTGGGATGAGTAAAGGTGCTGAGAAGTCCTGAAGTGAAGAAGGTTGTTTATTCCCTTTTTGACTCCGCATTCCCTAAACTGTTTGTCTGATGTCTTTTCTTTCTGGAGTGTCTGTCAGTGTCACTGAAGGTCAGTGCTCATTACAATGCTGCACAACACAGGAAAGCACTGGGAGAGGGGTGGCTCTGCAGTCAAGCCACCAGTGCCCGCAGCCTGCTCTCACTTTTTACTGGTATGCCCTATTGGCACTAGAGAAAGTAGAGCCGAGTAGAACTGGCCCGCAGGATTTCTGAAGCGATACGTCTTTGTGGATCATCTTGTGGAGTTTTCTGGTAGATCTGAACTTGTGATATTTTACTTTGTAGTCCAAAACTTAACCCACTGTGCCAGTAGGGAAAGTGCTTGCTATTTAAGGGGCTTATGTTTCTATATAGTGTTCTGGTCATTTGCTCATAGGGTTGCTATGAGTTGTCTACAACTCAATGACACTTAACAACAACAACAACAACAACAACATGTTTTTATATAGGGAACTCTGGTGGCCTAGTGTCAACAAGCTGTGCTACAGTCCTAAAAGGCACGTGCTTTGAGGCCACCAGCTGTCCCATGGGAGAAGGCTGGGCAATCTTTCCCCATGAATTAATTGCCTCTGAAAACCCACACAAAGGGTCCTATGGGATGGTTCTAACTTGATGGTATACACCAACACCAACACAACCTATTTCTATATGCTGTTGTTGTTAGGTGACATCAGACTGACCACGACTCATATTGACCTTTTCATAATAGATCTGAGCCTTGCGCTGCCCGGCCTCATCCTCATGATCTTTGAGAGCTCAGGTTGGTTGTTACAGTCACTGTGTCACTCCACACAGAGAGAGTCTTCCTCTTTCTCTAACCCTCCATATTCCCCAGCATGAGGTCTTTTTCCAAGCACCACCCCTTTCTGACAACATGCTTAAGAATATGACATGAAGATATTCCACTCTTATATCCAAGAACACCCCGATTGCACTTTCTCAAGACATACTTGTTTGTTCTTTTGGTAGTCCGTGAAATGTTCGGTATTCTCCTCTAACATCACATTTCAAAGGCATCAGACATCCATTTTTCTTATTGTCCAATTTTCAGATGCAGAGGAAGCAATTGAAAATACCACGACTTGGATTAGGTGCACCGTAGTTTTAAAAGTGACATCTTTGTTTCATGAGCCTTAGTCTTTAATTGACATCTTTACTCTTCAGC
>NW_006399783.1:14167887-14188682 GCF_000299155.1 Elephantulus edwardii
TCCTTGGGGTTGGGGAGAGACTGAGTAAGATGGGTTCAATAATGTATACTGCACTGAAACAGAGGAGGGAGAGAACCGTTTAAAAGAGAGATATGACTGCAGGTTTTCTTAATGCAACACTTTTTCTGACTTCTTGACTACTGACACTAAGGGTGTTGATTGTGGATCCAAGTAGAATGAAATTGTTGCAAACATCAAACTTTTCTCCATCTATGATGATGTTTCCTATTTGTCGAGCAGTTAGAATTTTTGAAAAGGCTAGAGTTACTGATCTTCTGTAGCAAGTGTTTTAAGTCTTCTTTGCTTTCAGCAAGCAAGATTGGGGTATTTACATAATGCAAGTTGTTGATGAGCTTCCCTTTGATCATGATGCACATTCTTCTTCATAGAGTGCAGCTTTTCAGATGATTTGCTCAGCATGTTGTTGTTGTTATGTGCCATCGAGTTGCCTGCTACTCTTAGCAACCCTTTGTACATTAGCTCTGAAACCTGCCCTACCCTGAGCCAATCTCCTGGTCTCTGACAGACCTAATCCCATTTTTCCAGTCACCAAATCAATCCATCTCATCCTGGATCTTCCTCTCCTGTCCTGTCCCTCTACCCTTCCAAGTATAATGTCCCTCTCCAAGGATTTGTTCCTCCTGGCCATGTACTCAAAGCATGTGAGAAAGAGCCTCAAAATTCTTACCTCCAAGGAGTAGCCTGGTTTCACCCCTGCCAGGACAGACCTGTTTGTTCTCCTGGCAGTCTACAGTATGTTCAACACTCTTCTCCAGCACCACAGCTCAAAGGCATTGATCCTTCTTCTAGCATCCTTAGTTATTTCCCAGCTCTCATATGCAAAGCAAATAATTGTGAAGACCGTGGCCTGGACCAGGCATAACTTAGTTTCCAGACTGACATTGTTGCTCTGACAGCAAACTTTCCCAATGTAATTTGTCTTTTGATTTCGTGACTGCTAGTGCCAAGAGTGTTGACTATAGAACCAAGCAAGCTGAAGTTATCAACAATCTCAATCTTTTCTCTGTCCATTATGAAGATGCTAATTGGCCTAGTGGTGAGAATCTTTGTTTTCTTGATCTTGAGCTTCAATCCATAGTGAAGATTATAGTCCTTGACCTTCTGCAACAAATGCCTCATGTCCTCTTCTGTTTCAGCCAGAAAGGTGATGCCATCTGCGTAATGCAGATTGTTGATAGGTCTTCCTCCAACCTGATGCCACATTCTTCCTCATAAAGCCTTGCTTCCCAAATGATCTGTTCTGCATACAGATTGAAAAGATATGGAGATAAGATGATCCCTGATGCACTCCTTTCCTGATCCTGAACCAAGCAGTGTTTCCCTGCTCTGTTCTGACTTCCTGGTCCAAGTATAGGTTTCACAGGAGCACAGTTAAGTGTTCTGGGATCCTCATTTTTCTCAAGGTTAGCCACACTTTGTTGTGATCCACACAGTTTAATGTCTTTGCATAGTAAATTAAACACAGATAGATATTCCTCTGGTGCTCTCTGCTTTCAGTCATGATCCATCTAATGTTGGCTATGAAGTCCCTAGCGCCGCGGGTTCTTCCTAACTCCGCCTACACATCTGTCAGTGCACTGCTGTTGTACTGTTTCAGTCGTTTCTGGATAATCTACAGCAGGATCTTGCTTGTGTGATAGTAGTGATATCATTCAGTAATTGCCACACTCTGGTTGCTGTAATGCAAAACACTGTCATGAGTCAAATGTGATAATGGTGACCTATGGTGGACAGTCTTTGGTGGAGCTTCCAAATTAAAACAAGCTTGGAAACAAGAGTGGCATCCACTTCCGAAATAGCTTGCCTCTGGAAACTCTATGAACTTAGAGAAACCATAAAAGTTATGCAAGTGTTCAGGTCTTTCATTCATAGAGTTGCTATGAGTTGTCTATGACTTGATGGCACATAACAATAGCGATAACAAGTGTTGGATCATCTTTTTAAAAATAGGAATAAATACAGATCTCTTCCAATCAGTTGGACAGACAGTTGTCCTCCAGATTTCTTGGCATAACGTGATGAGTGTGTCCAGGGCAGTTTCTGTTTGCTGAAATATGTCAATTGGTAATCCTTCAGTTCCTGGGGACTTGTTTTTGCCAGTTTTTTGATCATATATTTTTTCATTAAATTCTTCTGTATCAGCCAATTCTTTTTTAATAAGTATAGAAAAGGATATAGCCTTGATGCACACACTTCCTGGTTTTAAATCATGCTTCATAGTCTATTTTTAGTTTTACATGAGCATAATTACATGTTCTGGGATTCCTTTTCTTCTCAGTGTTATCCATAATCTGTTATGATCCACATAAACGAATCCCTTTACATAATCAATAAAATACAAGTAAACATTTTTCTGGTATTCTTTACCTTCAGTCAATATCCATCTGACATCAGTAATGATACCCCTTGTGCCATGGTCTCTTCTGAATCCGGCTTGAATTTCTGTACTGTTCCAGTAGTTTCTTAACAATTTTAAATAACCACATTTAAAGGAAATCTATCTATCTATCTATTGCTATATCTCTCACTCTCACCCTACATAAACATTTCCTCTTGCTTTTTGTAGTCCCTTATTCTCCTACTTAGCTCAACCACCATTCTGATCTGATCTTGTTTTATAAAATTGTTTTTTAATTTAAAATAAAACTTTATATTTTATACTGGTTTGCTTACAAAATTCATATACATTATTTTTCACACCAGATCTTTCCCATTTCCTTTACCCACCCTCTCTCCATGCTTCAAATTGTGAAACCCTATGATTAACCTCCCCCTCTCCCATTTTTACCCCTCTGCTTCCCTCCCCTCCCTTCCCCTCTTGGATCCTCATACATATTCTACAATAATATTAGGTTTTGTACAGTATTTTCCCTTATAGAACTGAGTTAGTTCACTTTGCATAATTCTGTCCAGTCACTCCAAAGTTACGTAGTAATTTACAAAATCATTGCTCCTGTGTGCTGGTAGTAGTCCATCATGTGAATGTACCATAATTTCTCAATCCCTTCCATTGTGGACATTTGGGCTGTTTCTATTTTCCTGCTATGGTAAATAACGCTGCTGTGAACATTGGTGTACAAGTCTCAGTCTGTGCCTCAGTTCTCATATTCTCAGGGTATATTTCAAGCAGTGGAATAGCTGGGTCATATGGAATCTCTGTGTTCAGCTTTTTGACGAAACACCAAACTGCCTTCCAGAGTGGTTGTACCATTTTACAATCTCATTAACAATGTATAAGAATTCCTATCTCATCACATCCTCTCCAACATTTATTACTTGCTGCCCTGTTAAACTTTGTAACTACTCCTGAGGTGAAATGGTATCTTGTTGTCGTTTTGATTCTGATCTGGTTTTGAGCATTATGCTTTAGGCTGTATTTTCTGAATAGTCATGTATATAGAATCATTCTGTGTGTGATATTTTTGGTGGTAGTGTTCTGGCTTCTCTCACTTCAGTGTAATTATTTTGAGGAGCATCATGTTGTTGTATCAATAGTCCTTTTTATTGCTGGGGTATTCCATTCTATGGGTATGGATAGGCAGTGATGATTTCTCTACCACCTATTTATGGACATCTAGCTTTGAGTGTAATTTAAAAAACCTGCTATCAACCTTCATGTACAGGTTTTTGCATGACTATTTAATTTTATTTTTCTTGAAGAAATGATATTTAGAAGTAGAATGACTAGATGAATAAGTTTGCTGTTGTTGTTGTTGTTAGGTACTGTTGAGTCGAGCACAACTCATAGCTACCTTACGAACAAAAGATCTGAACTCTGCTCTATCCTGAGCCATCCTCACACTTCCTGATACACAAGAGCCCATTGCAGCAGTCACCATGCCAATACACCTGGTTGAGGGCCTTCCTCTCCTTCACAGACCTTCTACCCTTCCCAGCATCATGTTTTTCTCCAAGAAATAACACCTGCTAGCAACATGTCCAAAGCATGTGAGGTAAAGCTTCATCATTCTAGCCTCCAAAGAGCACTCCAGTTTCACGCTCTTCAAGACATATCTGTTCGTACTCTTTGCTGTCCATGAGATGTTCAGTGCTCTTCTACAACACCAGAGCTCAAAGGTGTCAATTCTTTTCCTGTCATCCCAATTCATTGTCCAGGTCTCAGATGCATAGCTAGTAATTGTAAAGACTGTGGTAAGAATCAGATTCACCTTGGTCCTCAAACTGACATTACCACTCCTCAATAATTTAGAAAGGTCCCTAACTCATATTTTCCCAGTGCAAAATAAGCTAGATATATACTTCTGAAAAGTAATTTATATGGAAACAATCTTAGACCCACAGACAGCAAGACCCTCGATGATTCAGTGACTGGAGTAATGCAGGTAGGTGTGTCAGAGACGATAAGAAAAAGATAAGTAGTGCACTAGCCCATATTCCCTGAGGAGGTAAAATGGCCTGGAGCTAGAATGCGGACCAGTTCTTAGCCCCCTTACTTTGTCACTTCTTTAGAACAGGTGCACCTTTTCCACCCAGGGCCCAGGGGAGCTATTCCTGAACTAGGGAAGCCACTCGCTGACAGGCTTCCCATTTTCCTGCTCAGATACAGACCAGGAAGCCAAGACAGTTCTGCATCTCCCGCACTATTACAGTTGCACGAAGTTCTCTCTTCTCTGGTATTTCAGTGGATCTGCTTTCCAGATTAACACTTTGACTTCCTTTAAAAAATTACTATTATGAAAATATACATAATAAAACAATTGCTACTTCAAGAATTTATACAAATATGTCTAACTGACATTGGTTACATTATTCATTTTGCCAGACCAGAGCTGGGTGGCTTCTTTTTCCCAAATTGCTTTGTCAGCGTTAACACAAACTCAGCCACCTGAGCGATGCTCCTGGTATCTGTTAATAATCTTTGATTTATTTATTATTTACATGTTGTAGATAAATGAGATCGCACACTATATCCGTCTTCTTGCCACTGATTTACCACGCTCAGTACAACCCCTTTAAGGTTTGTTAATGGTGTGGATTGAGCCAGACTAAATTTCTCTTCTGGCTGAGTGGTATTCCCCTGGATGTAAGTATGATGCTTGGTTTATATATTTATCTATTGATGGACCATTTATTTGTCTGTTTTCAATTTATAGCTGTTGTGACAAGTGTGCAGTAAACGTTGTGTACAGGTTTCTGTTTGTGTTCTGGCTTTCGTTTCCTCTGTGTGTGAATGTGCATGGATGGGGACACACACACACACACACGCACACACATTTTGTCTCTCCTCTCTCTCACCCCTTCTCCTCCGTCCTCCGTCCTCTCTCTCTCTCTCTCTCTCCCACGTCTCTCCCCTCCCAATCTCTCCCCACCCTCCCTCCCTCTTCAGACTGGGATTGCTGAGTCTTGTGATAGTTCTATGTCCAACTTTCTGAGGAACTCCTAAATTCTTTTCCACATCAGCTGCCCCCTTTTTAAGCTTCTATCTGCAACAGATGAGGTATCTTGCGATGGTTGGGCTTTGGCCTTTTGAATACAAATTTACAACCAGTCCTCACGTCAGTGTTCTTTACCAAGCTGGGCTTTCGCACAGCTGCCTGTTGACAGATTCTCAATCTGAGCATTGTACTGACCTCTTCCTACTTAACCAGTTGCCACTGAGTCTACCCCAACTCCTGACAGCCTTGCGTGTGACAGAGTAGAACTGTGCTCTGTGGGGTTTCCAATAACTGAGTTTCAGGGGTAGTTAGCCAGGCCTTTCTTCTGAGATGCTTCTGGGTGGATGCAAACTATGAACCTGTCAGTTAGCAGCCAAGAATGTTAGCTGTGTGTACCTCCAAGGACTCCTTGACTCTGTCACGTTCCTGTCCCCCTGGGAGCCTGTCTCCCACTCTGCTCTCATCTGCACTCTCTTTCTTCTCACTGGAATGCTCAGGGATTCATGGTCCACCTACATCCTCTCTTCCTGCTCCTGTGTTCTCTTTATTTTTTGTTTTCCTTTTTCTTGCTCTGCCTCCCTCTCTTTTCTTTCTTTCTTTCTGGTTGCTGGTGAAAGGAGGATGACATTGTTCTTGCTTTGTCTTTACCTCTCATTTTCCTGACTGATGGGGGTCCTTTTGATTTTGTTTCCATCTTGAAAACATGGCTGCCGTGTCACACCCGATCAGGACCCGGGCACACACAGACTTCCCGTCCCACTGTCAGTGGCTTTGGACCAGAGACTCAAGTCTTGTGTCTTGAACTCCAAACTTGGAGTCAAGAAATAGAATCCATGCACACCCATGTTTATTGCAGCTTTGTTCACTAAAACAAAGAATTGGAAACAACCCAAGTGCCCATCAACAAATGAATGGATAGGGAAGCTCTGGTATATTCACACAATGGAATACTATGCTGCATTGAAAAACAAGGAACTCATGAAATATACAAAATGGGTGACCCTGGAGGACATTATGATGATTGAAATATCTCAGTTACAAAAGGAAAAATACTGCATAGTGCCACTGTTGTAAAATGTGACTGACCTAGAGGTTGGGGGGGAGATGGAGAAAGGGAATAAATAATGTATACTGCATTGAAACAGATAAGAGAGAGAGCTATTTAAAAGCGATATATGATTAGGTATTATTATCATGACAGGAGTCCAGAACGAAGGCTGCATAGTGAAGTGGACTTGGGGGAGGGATTGTATAAAAATGAAAGAATTTTTCTTTTACTTTTCAAAGAGAAGAGTGAATTGGAGGGGAGGGGTGGGTAGGGAGAAAAAGGCAACAATGAATGAATGGAAATCCAAAGTCTCTGTAAGTGTTCATTAAAGTTAATAATAAAAAGAACTAGAATCCAACTATTTAATTTATATAGTCAAGGCAAACTTTGTTAATCTTGCAGATAAAAATGGAACATTGTCTTCATTGGAATAGCACATATTTTAGTGTAGCTGAAAACTTACCATGTTTTAAAATTTTCCCCTCTATAAACTATGTTTCCCCCATAGTTAGAGTGTTTTTGTGTTTTCTTTATAACACTAAAAACCACTAGTGTTTTTGTGTTTTCTTTGTGCTTCTAAAATAAATCAACAAAATACAACAAAGAAAGGAAAAAAAACCCTGAACTCTGGCCTTGATCGCAATGCTGGGTGGATTAAGCTTCCCTCTCTCCAAAGAAGCAGAAAGACTTGCCAGATGTTACAGGATCTTGACAGAACAACCCTGCCTTGCTCACAGCAGCACAGAGGCTCCTGGGAAAAGTACATGAAGGTGAATCTAAACAAGCTGCTCCCTCCACCCTCAGGGGCTTTGCAATTTTAGACAAACACCAATTCAGATGCACAAAGTTAGCAGTGAGTGGGGGAAAGAGTCCAGGACGGGATGGTTTCTGCTGTGTATCAGGCCTCAGGCTAAATATTTCCATCATGAGCTTGTTTATTGCGTCTGGGACCCAAAGAGACTATTGCAGCCCCATTGTCTCAATGAAGCCACCTGTCAGTTTCTTGCCATGTGGTGGCTTGAGAGCTGCTGTGATGCTGGGAGTTGTAACAACTAGTACATAAAATACCAGCAGGTTCACTCATAGAGGATAGTTTTTAGAGGAGCTTCCAGACTAAGAGTAAGAAGAAAGACCTGGTGATCTGCTCAATGAAAACTCTCTGGATCATAAAAGAATATTGTTGGATGTAGTACTGGTTGGAGGGCACTCGGAATCCTCAATGAGTGGCCTCAGCAATGGACCGGAGCAATCCGACCATTGTGAAGATGATGCAGGACCAGGCAGCGTTTCCTTCTGGGGTTCATGGTTCCCCATGAATCAGATCTGGCTCAATAGCGGCTAACAATACCACCAGATGTGGCTCAGAGACAGGAACTGATGTGCTCAAGGCCACAGGCAAACCCAGGACTGGAACTCCATTGTGCTGTTTTTACAATTGATTGTAGATGTGTAGCTTTAACTCTAGCTTCCACACAACTCATATCCCTTATCTTTTTAGAACAGAAGATTGATGGAGACAAGTGTGTTAAAAAGAAATAAGGATTATCAGAGCCTACAAAAGCTAGCACAGGCCTGTTACCACAGGTTGAAGATGTTGTCACAGTCCAAAATGCTTAGGGTGAAATGATTGTTGAATATTAGGAGTGTCAAGAGTTTATTTTTCTTATGTGGGTTGTGAGGTAGGGAGCATCTTCTATACAATGCACATGAATATTCACTGAGGAAAGAGTTCTTGACTCTTTTCTCTGCATGAGCCACTCAATGCTGTCGTTGTTATGTCCCGTTGACTTGCCGGCAACTCATAGCCTCTCTATGTGCAAAAGCTCTGAAGTCTGCCCTGGCCTGAGCCAGTCTCACTGACTCCAACACACCTACCCCGATTGCCCTAGTTACAGTATCCATCCATCTCATCCAAGGTCTTCCTCTTTGATGCTGTCCTACCACCCTTCTGGGCTTCATGTCCTTTTCTAAGGACTGGTCCCTCCTGACCACATGCCCAAATTATGTAAGATTAAGTTTCAAAATCCTAGTATCCAAGGAGAAATTTGGTTTCATTCTCTCTCTAAGACAGACCTATTTTATTTCGTGGTGGTCCATGGTATGTTCAAGACTCTTCTCGAGCACCACTGCTCAAAGTCATCAAACTTTCTTCTGTAATCCTTAGTCACTTTCTAGCTCTCTTTTGCATAGCAAGTAATTACGAAGACCATGGACTGGATCAGGCACACCTTAGGCTCTAGACCAACATTGTTTCTCAATATTCTGAAAAAAAAAAAATCTCTGGCAGCAGATGTATCAAATGAAATTCATTTTTTTGTTTCCTGACTGCTCGTGCCAAGAGTGATGATTGTAGAGCCAAGCAAACTGCAGCTGTTAACAACCTCAATCTCTTCTCCATCCATCATGGTGCTGCCAATTTACCCAGAGGTGAGAATCTTTGTCTTCTTGATGTTGAGCTCCAATCCACCTTGAAGACTACAGTCCTTGACCTTCTACAGCAAAAGCTTCAGGTCCTCTTCACTTTCAGCAAGCAAGTTTGTGTCATTTGCATAATGTAGATTGTTGATGAGTCTTCCTCCATTCTTGATGCCACATTCCTCTTCATAAAGCCCAGCCTCCTGAATGATCTGTTCTGCATAGAGATTGAGAAGACATGGAGACAAGATGCATCCCCGACACACTCCTTCCAGATTTTGAACCATACGATGTTTCCCTTCTCTGTTCTGACTACTGCTTCCTGGCCCAAGAATAGGTTTCACATAAGCACAATCAAGTGTCCTGAATTTCCCATTCTCCTCAAGGTTAACCATGATTTGTTGTGATCCACACAGTCAAATGCCTTTGCATAGTCAAAGAAACACAGATATATATATATATATACACACACACATTCCTATGGTACTCTTTGCTTTCTGCCAAGATTCCATCTGATATTGGAGATAATGTCTTTAGTGCCACAGCCTCTTCTAAACAAAAGGCCAAAATGGATGTCAGGAGAGACTCTGAATATTGCATTAGAGTGCCGAGAAGCCAAAGCAAAATGAAGAAATCAAGAAGTTAAGGGGCTGAATAGAAGATTGCAAAGGGCAGCATGAGAAGACAAAACAAAGTATTATAATGAAGTCTACAAAGAAATGGAGTCTGAAAATCAAAAGGGCCCTACTCGCTCAGCATTTCTTTTTTTTATATATGTTTTATTAATTTTAATGAAAATTTACAGAGGCTTTGGATTTCCATTCATTCATTGTTGTTCTTTTCTCCCTGGCCACCCCTCCCCGCCCAGTACACTCTTCTTTTTGAAAAGTAAAAGTTCCCCATTGTGTCTCTGGGGACTAAGGTGTGTCTGGTACAGGCCATGGTCTTTGCAATCACTTGATATGCATAAGAGAGTGGGACAATGACCAGTAGAAGGAGAATTGATGATTTTGAGCTTTGGTGTTGGAGAAGAGTGTTGAGGGTACCATGGATTGCTAAGAAAACAAACAGATTCACCCTGGAGAGGGTTAAACCGGGATGCTCCTTGGAGGCAAGGATTCTGAGGCTTTATCTGACATACTTTGGTCATGTTATAAGGAGAGACTGGTCCTTGGAGAAGGACATCATGCTTGGGAGGGTGGAGGGCAGGCGCAGGAGGGGAAGGCCCTCTGGTAGGTGGATTGATTCAGTGACTAGGGCAATTGGGATGAGAGTGTTGGAGACAGTGATATTGGCATAGGACAGAGCAGAGTTTAGAGCTGTTGTACATAGGGTCGCTATGAGTCACAAATGACTCGACAGTACATAACAACAACAACAACAACATACTGGGGAAGGATATTGGTCCTGACGATGTCACTGGCTACCTTCTTGGCCCAAGCACTGTTCTCAAGGGGATAATGTTGTAATTGACTAGTTTATTGACCCAGTGAGGGAGCTCTGATGGCCTAGTGTTAAGAAGCTGTGCTGTGATCCCTAAAGCATGCAATTTGAGGTCATCAGCTGCTCCACTGGAGAAGGATGGGAAATCTCCTGTGTGATTAAAATCTGAAAATTTGCTGGAGTTTCAGTTATGGGTTGGTTCTGACTCTATGGTACATAATAACAATGGTGACTCAATGAATGAGACCATGATGGTGTGTATGAGAGACAGACAGAGACAGAGACAGAAACACAGAGAGAAAGAGAGACAGAGCGAAAAGAGGCAACACACAGAAGTTGGCTACCTTGCCAGAGCAACAAAGGCAGTTCTTTCAGACATTGGGGTTCAGCCTGGCTTAGCCACAAGACTGTGGACATCTGGATCCCAGGTCTGAATCTCAGGTTTGCATGATCTAGAAAATTGCCTTTTTGAGATCCAGAATGTGCATTTATAAAACAATAAGGTTATTTACTGTTGTTGAAGATCAGTTACGTCCCTGAAAAGACCTATTGAAGTTCTAATCCTTGGGACATGTGAATTTCTTTGGAAATCGTTTTAGTAAATGCATTGAAGTTGAGATGAAGTGGATTAGTGTATGTGCTGATCCAACGAGTTGTTCTTGTTGTGTAACATTGAGTCAGAAATGATCCATAGCTGACCTGGAGGGTTTTCAGATGCAGTTAAATAGCACAGGAGGAGATTGCCCATCCTTCTCCTGCAGAGCAGCTGGTGGATTTGAACCGCATACTTTCGAGATTGCAGCACAGCTTCTTACCACTAGGCCACTCCTTATAAAATGAGTGATATTTGAAGTAGACACAAAGAGAATGACACATGACAATGAATGCAGAGATTAGAGTGATGTGTTAACAAGACAGAGATGTCAAATATTGCAAACAACTCTCAGCAGCTAGGGAGAGGTAAGAAGGGTCCTTCTTTAGAGTCTTCAGGGAGAGTAGGACTTAGTCTACACTTTCGTTTGGAACTTTTGGCCTCCAGAACTCGGAGACAATAAAGCTCTATTTTTTAAATTTAAATTTAATTTTATTTTTTATTAACCCCTTTATTGATTTATGTTTTCCATTTTTGTTGTTATTATTATTAACTTTAATGAAAACTTATTATCTTTTTTGTGTACCATCAAATCAGATCTGACTAGTACAGGAAGAGATTGCCCCTCCTTCTCCAGCAGAGCTTCTGGTGGATTTGAACCACAAAGCTCTGGGATTGCAGTGCAGCTTCTTGCCACTAGGCCACCAGAGTTCCCTTAGAGCTCTGTTGTTTTAAGTCACTTCATTTGTGGTGGTTTGTTACAGCAGCCCTAGGAAACGAATACATCATCTTAGGAGGCTGCCTAAAATCCTCTTCACATAAGACAAATTATGGCATTATTACTGGTTCTTTTAAAGCTGCCCCTACCTATCTTACCTGCACTACCTCCCTCTCCTTCAGCTTCTGCTCTCTGCACATGTCTCATCCCCAGCCCTGCACACCATACTTGTGCTTCATTGCAAGATGACCTGTCTCTAGACTGGAGTGAGTCAATTCATAGTCACCTCATTCTGACAGGTCTTTCTCCAACAGAGCTTCTAAGTAGACTTGAACCACTAAGCTTTTGGTTAGCAGTTAAATGTTTAACCATTGCACCACTATGTCTCATTAAAGAAGCTCTATTTGTGTGTTTTGAAATGGAATCTGACTCATAGCAACTCTGTAAGACTGGATTTCCGGGGTGGGGTAGGGGGGACAAGGGGTTTATCTTAACCTTTATGTTCTCTATATTTGGAGCTCTTTTCCCCTGCAGAGTAGCTGGTGGATTTGAACTGCTGACCTTCCATTAGTAACCGAGCACTTAATCATTGTATCACTAGGGCCACATTCACATCCCCCCATCATCTCTATCCCCTCTCCCCATTCTCTCTGTGTGTCATAGTCCTTCTCTGGTGGTCACTTTGGTCTTCCAGTGTGACTCACTCTCAATCCTTGGGTTCTTCCATTGGATGGTTCCCACCGCATGCTCTGTGAGTCTGAGATGCCCTTTGGAGGTGGCTGGTCCCTCAGGATCTTCTGAGAACAATGCAAGATAGATGGAAGGACAAATGGAGTAGTTTGAGGGGCTTGGAGGATCACAGAGAAATTTCCAGACCTGGAATCTGTATTTCACCTAAAGTGGTTTAGCTTTTTGGGATTTATGTGATATATTTGTTTATAAGAAAGACTTCATTTTGACAAAGGGTTTCTAGAATTAAAATCACACCATCATCTGAGGCCTTCCACGTGTCAGGGAAGAAGCAGGCCCTGATTGGGGCGGTCTCAGCTGATCGTCAAGATCTGAATGAAATCACCCTCTTCTGTCCTGGTCACAGAATCCTCAGTGGCCCAGGCTCAGGTTCTGCTGAAGAAGTGTCATCAGCTTGTCTGGGTTTCTGGGACCTCATGGTGTTCATAATTTCTGTAGTTTCTGCAGAACTGGAGGCCATCATACAAAGTGCTGGTGGTTTTTTTTTTTGTTTTTTGTTTTTTAATTGACTGGTCCAAGTGTGACGTTCTGTGTGTCTACTGCTGTCAAGGACGAGGGGGTGGTGAAGGGGGTTGGGCCCGCTGATGTCAGTGCCTTAGGGAGTGGGAACAAACAGGCACACAGGACAGGGAGGCAGTAGTTTCATTATCTTTTGAAACTTATAAGGGCCCTGTTAGTCTTTTTATTTTAATTGCTCTTTGAAAATATACACAGCAAAATGTGCCGCCTCTATCCTCCTTCCATGCAGAATTCAGTGACTGTGATGATTTTGGAGTTGTGCAATCGTTCTTACTCTCCTGCTCTGAGTTCTTCTTCTCCCATTAACATAAGCTCACTGCCTTCTATGGCTCTTCCCAGTTGCTGTTGTCAGTTTGATCCCATATAGATAGATCCCAAAAATGCCTAATGTCCAAGACTAACATTCTTTACTAGTGAGGCTAAACTATTGTTTGGTTTGAAGAAGACTTCAGGGAATGTTTTTGGTTTAAGATTTAAAGATGATCTCAGGGTAATAGTTTGAGAGGTTAGGGTCCTGTTCTTTTAAGGATATGTTGCTTCAGGCTCCCTTCAGACTGAGAAGTAGCATCAACTTTCTGGCTACAAATATAACTCATAGCTCATGTGGTACGGCCTTCCTCCGTGGCCTCCTGCAGGACACCTTTCACTCCTTGCGTCCCCCAGGACGTGAATGCATACTGCTACCACACAGAGCAGAGAGCTGAGACCATGTTACAGCCTGTGTCAAACATATCACTTAATCCTTCAACAACCCTACAGGGTCAGAAAAGTCAAAGTCATTGCTGTGGAGTTGGAACTGACTCATAGCTGACCCTCCAGAGGGTTTTCAGAGGCTGTAACCAGGGTAGGAGGAGATTGCCCATCTTTCTCCTCCAGAGAAGCTGGTGGATTTGAACTGCATGCCATTGGATTGGAAGTGAAACTCCTTATTCACTAGACCACCAGAGTTCCTTCATTTGGCAGATATAGAAACCAAGAATTAGTGGTGAAGAGACTTATTCAAGGTAACTCAGTAAGAGGCAGAACTGGGATCTGAACTCAGAATGTCAGACTCTGATGCTTAATCATGTTCCCAACCTGCCTTCTGTAATTTTGATTAAAGCAGCAAAGTGGCAATAAAATAGTAATAATAATAATAATAATAATAATAATAATAATAAAAAGCAAAGTCCTTTTGAAACTGGGGTGGAGCAAAGGTTGCATTGGGTGTTACTCAATTGTGTTTTCAGTATCTTCATTGTACATTCTTCCCCACATCCTAGGGATTTCCATGGTCTGTCTTTGTAGAAAGTCTTCATTTTGTACCACTAAAACATACACAGGGCCTTTGTTAGTTTCTGTGGAAGATCTGGGTTCGATTCTGGGCCAGTAAACCTCAATGCACAGCCACTGTTCATCTGTCCATGGAAGCTGTGTGTTGCTACTACACAGATTTCAGCAGAGCTACCAGTCTAAGATGGAACTAGGAAGAAAGGCCTGGTGACCTACTTAAAAGAAAATCAGCCAATGAAGCCCCTGCGGGCCACAGTGGTCCATTCTGCGACTGAGGTCATGAGGAGGGTGCACGAACATTCCTTTGTGCATGGGGCTATCATGAGCCAGACGTCGATTCAAGGGCAGTTAATGACAATGACAAAACCTATACTCTAAGACCATCTTGTCAAGGTCTCTAACACCCTTGGGAGTAGGTGGCTGCTAATTTCTTAACTAAGTGATCATTTTCTAAACCTCAAAGATGTGGGTTTCTAAACTATGGATGTTTCTAAATCCAAAGATGTGGCCCATGCATAGATTCAGACACTAGGCAGGCTCTTGGGAGAGGTAGTATGAGACAAGCGAGTTTTGTGGGATCTTTAAATCATGCTGAGATAGGAAGCCTGGAAGACCTTCAACAGAGGGTCAAGATTTCCCTAGTGTTCCTAGTAGCTCCTGTTAATCTTGGAGAGAGAGAGAGAGGGAGAGCGAGCGCCCTGGGGAGAGAAGCACGAAGCCTCAAGATTGATGTTGTGGGCCGACATGCATAGATAGGCACTTACATAAAGGCTTTCCACGCCACTCGGAGCACAAAGCCGCTGCCGAGAATCAACTTCAATTATGATGGAACATTTCAGCTCCATCGCTTGGCACGCCCGCTAACCAGAGAGGTCCCTTCAGCACAAGAAGGGCTGGTGGGAAAGGGATCTGCATTGAGGACTTAATGCCATGCCCTGCTCTGTGTGTATGTGTATTTGTGTGTTTATAGAAAAATTCAATACTTAATTGTATGCTTGGCCTGCTCACCACTAATTTCTAAAAGAGACATTCCAAAGCCTTGGTTAAGTTCGCTCATATCTCATAAAAGCCATAACTTGACTGCGGGCACCCAGAACTAATCCCACGTAGAGACAGGGGCAGTTGTCACCTGGGAGGGTTTGAGGTGCTAGAAGACTCACTCTGCTGGGCACTGATGGTCACCTCCTCTGCATCCAACTCCTTCTCCCCTTCCTTACAGAACCAGCATTTCCCAGCATGTGGTTTTGGAGACCAATTTGCACCCATACCCACAGATCCAGAGATGCATCTTGATTGACTGAAAGCTATTAGCTCGATGCTCACCACAGTGAATTGGTTCAGGAATGAGACTGTGGCCTGAGTGGACCCAGTGAGAGGAAGCCCAAAAGTTTGTTGAAGACTGGGGGAAAGAAGAATGCTCTCTCTTGAGACAGACATGGAGAAACTCAAATTTTGTTAACTATCTTCTGACTATGTAAGAGGTAGCTTTGGGCCGACCTTGGGAAAGGTCCTCTACAGCCTAGAAAGTAAATGCTGTGTGACATTGTTCAGCTGCTGGGTCAGACTTTATCCAAAGCCTGATCCACCTCCGGGCTCTTCAGTTTCCTTCAAAGGTCTAGCCTGAGATGAATTTTCTGTTATTTGCAACAAAAATGATCTGAATTAATGCATTAACCTTCTGCCTTCAGTTTGTCATTGATACTGGAAGTTATGCTACCAGTGTTTATTACTATTTTCTTTTAGTTTTTACTTTAACAAAAGTTTACAGAAAAGTTGGATTTTCATTCATTTATTTATTCATTCATTGTTGTACATTTTCTTCCCTGTCCCCTAGTTTACTTTTTTAAAAAGAAAATATTCACTCATTGTGGCATAATTTCTTCACTCCTCTTGCCCCCTGGCATCTTATTCTGGACTGTTGTCATATAAATAATGCATAATCATATATTCCTTTTAAACAGTTCTTTCCTTAATATCTTCCAATGTAGTGTTCATTATTTATGCTCTCATTTTTAGTTTCTCCCCAAGCCTCCATGTAAGTTCTCTTTTATAACAGTGGCATCGTGCAGTATTTGTCCTTTTGTGACTGAGATATTTCACAAAAAATCATCCATGATGGATAAGTTTCAGTGGAGCTTCCAGACTAAGATAGGCTTGGTGCTCTACTGCCAGAATTAGCTAATGAGAAATATCACAACAGAATGTTTTCTGAGGTAGTGCAGGAGAAAGCTATAATTACATAGGAGGCAGTAAGTTGCTGCTAACCTAAAGGCTTTATGTATCAAGTGGTTCAAATTCATGAGTGGCTCCCAGGGAAAAAGATGGGATAGGCAGTCACCTCTTGTGCAATGTGTGGCTTTAGAAACCTAATGGATGATCAGCTCTAAGTCAGAACTGATTCAACAACACACACACACACACACACATACACAGAGAGAGAGAGACAGAGAGAGCGAGTGCTGGAAAATGAGCCTCCCAGGTTTTGAGATGCTTCCCTTACACAGTGGCTGCAGCAGTGGATTGAGCATCCTGAGGTCCATGGAGACAGCACAGGGCTGGGCAATGTTCTGTTTTATGTGGGATCAACATGCATCAGAGCTGGTTCCACTGCAAGTAACAATGTTGAGTGCACACAAATGTTCACAGTAGTTCTTTTTTTCTTTCTTAAGTAACAATCCAAGACTAGAAACTACACACAAGTCCCTCAGCAGATGAGCAGATAAGTAATGTAGCCCATCCATAGAATGTAATACCTCAGCAATAAAAAAAAGGAAGTGAACTGTAAACTATACTAATACAAACAACGACCTGGACGGTTATCAAAGTGATTACATTGAGTGAAAGAAGTCAGAACCTTCCTACCGAAAAAGTACAGGCTGGAGGAATTTTTGTATATAAAATTCCAGAAAATCCTATCAAAGGCATAATGACCCAAAGCAGACCAGTTTAGATCAGTGGACAAAGATATATCTGAAAGGGTTCCCTTCTTTTTGTATTATATAATCAAGATTCAAAAGTAAGGCATGATCATCTATGTCCAATGGGGCCCAGAGGGCAGCAAAGGGGAAGGTTGAGCATTGGATGTGGCCACGTGGAGGCTACGGTGGCCTTGGAAAGAGCATGCTTAGTGGCATGGCGAGGCTGAAAGCCTTGTGAGAGTGATTTAAGTTGCATAGTGAGGCTGGAAACCTTGTGAGAGTTATTTAAGAGAGGTGGGGGAACTGGAAAGTTTGAGTTTAGAGAACAATCTGCTCTGTGAGAAAGAAACAAATGCAAAGGTAACTGGAGAGTAAAGTAAGGTGAATGTAATGGAAAAATATGTTGTTTGTTTTCTTTCTTAAAAATGAAGAAATAAAAAATGTTTGTAAGATGATGAGACAGATCCAACAGAATAAGAAACTGCTGGAACAGGGGTCAGGGGCTTACCTGCCAGTGCAGGTGTGAGGTGATAAGCTCTGGGGCATATGCTGGTCTTTGCAAGGAACACTGAAAGTAGCAGAAAGCAGCCAGGACTCTGAGGACACATGAAGAAAAGGGGTAGATTCAATGGCTGGGGTAGGGGCACCCAAAGTCACCTTTTGACTACTCTTATTTTTTTGGTGTGAAGTAAAAAAGAGTTATACTTAGAGTGAGGATGGAGGAAGAAGTGTTGGACGTGTGGGGCCAGAGGAGAGTGGAATGGTGAGAGAACTGTAGTAGGGTTGTTGGGTACAACCATAGGTGCATGTGAAGTTGTGGTTATTTAAATGAGGCCAGTCACCAAGGCTGGGGGTGTTTCCTCCAGGAGCAAATGGAGTAGGTACAAGGCTGGGCTTAAATGTCGTTGTTCCCTGCTATTGAGTCCACATTCATGGGGAAACCCAGACACAGTGGGATTGGACTTTTGGACACCACTGAGTTTTCATGGACTGATGTTTTTGAAATATGATTCCAGGTATTTATTTCTAGTTTGGCTTAGTTTTGATGCTCTGAGGAAGCCTGTTTAACATTACAGTAACACATAAAATTTCACTGACAGACAATTGGTAACTGTTCAAAAAGTGTGTCAACTGGGAATTGAACCTCAGTCTCTTGTATGGCAGGCAGTGATTCTACTACTGTACCAGCAGTGGATATTGTCCGCTGGGCTCCATTAGCATTAGGGTTTTGTCAGTCAAGAATGAAGAAAGAAATGTGACATTGTGGTTGACATAAATGAGTCAGGCAACCTGGTTAGGTCCTTTCTGGTGGTTGGGCGAAGGTCCTGAAGAGTCTGTATGGCTGTAACAGTTGGGTTAATAGAAGGAATACATCGAAAATGGAGCAAAATAGTGGTTTGTTAGTGAAGTATTGCAACTGAGATTTGAGAGAGTGAAGTTACTGCCAAAGCATCTGCCCAGGAATGTGTGGTAACAGAATAACTGAAGGTGAGGAGGTCAAGGAATTTAGAGGCTGGCATACAGAGTTGTCTTTACGGAATTAGGATTTGTAAAGGTAGAGAATGTAGCAGGTGTTAAAACCATCAAGAAGTGGAGATGAATGGAGTGCTGCCATTCCTGGAGATGGTACGGAGTGGCTGAGAGATAATGGTTTAATGCCACCTCAAAGTCTGAATCTTCCCTGAGTTATCCTTGACCAACTACTTAACCTCTCTGTGCCTCAGTTTTTTCACTTGTAAGATAAGGATGAAAATGACACCTACCTCATAGGGTTTTATGAGGTTTAAATGAACTAATAAATATAAAGTGCTCCAAACAGTGCCTAACATACATATTCTTTAAGGTTTACTATTATGATTGATGAGGGCTGAGGTGAGAAGAAGGGTGATCTAGTGTGAAGGTCTGAGCTTCAAGGTTGATTGGTGTTTTAGGGAAGTTATTGTTGTATGCTGTTGAGTTAGAACTGACTTTTAGCTGTCCCTCCAGAGGCTATTCAGAGGCAGAAAAACATGGGAGGAGGAGGTTGTCTTTCTCTCGCAGAGCAACTAGTGAATTTGAACCACATACCTTTGGGTTGGGAGCACAACTGTACCCTTTGGGCCACCAGAGCTCCTTTAGGGAAATGGAAGAGATCAAGACCCAGGAAAAGGGGGAGGCTGTCTCCTCTGTCTCCTGGCCCAATGACACAAGGAGTTTTAGGAAGACCAACTAACTTCTGAGCACCAAACAGAGGAATGGACTTCTTAGGGAGGATGACGAGAATGTCATTTGAGTGCAAGCAGGTGAAAGCATAATCTGGAAAGGAGATTGAGCTGAGAGAGTGGAGAATTTTGTTTTGCTGAGAATGAAAATGAGTAGAAAGCACAGGGCATCGTGGGAGCCGCCAATGCAAGGGAGGAACAGGGAGCCTGTGACTTGGGTGTGTGAAGACAGGCAGTGGAGAAAGGCTGAGAGCAGTGGGTTCTGAGAGGTTGCTGAGGCCATATGACCAGCAATGCTAACGTATTTACCACATGGCTTTTAACAGAGATTTTGCCAATGCCTGTGCTATAATATTCTTTTTCTATCTATTTCTTCCTCTTCCTCCTGTTTATTTTTCTCTTTTCATAGCAATATGATAATTTAAAAAATATAAAACTACAGGGATATTTTTTCTGATGCAGGGCTCTATTTTCACGAGTATTTTACCAGTGCCAAGGTGGACAAGAACAGAACAGTTCCTGCCACCTTAGATAGGAGTATTTTAATAAAGTTTCTGCTAAAATTATGACAAGGCTAAAAATGATTCCACACCTCAGAACGTTTTGTTATGTACCCAAGTGAGTTAGTTCCAGGTGCTTTTCTAAGATCTTTTGGGACTTCCCTCATGTTCAAGTAAAGGAGTTAAGTGAGAGGATTTTAGATAAGACTTCATTCATGCCTATTAAATTCAAATCAGCCTTGTTTAGAAACTTTTGGAGGGGATCTCCTTTCTATAAATCAGCTTTGTAGGGTGGCCTTTTATAAAACAAATATGCAAGTACCAAGTTTTAGGAAATGTGCTTCAGCTTTTTTTGGTCACAATGAGGGAACAAAAGGAACCTTGAATTTTCTCCCGAAATGAAATGCTTGGTAAAAACAAACCCAGCTAAACTGGTCGCCAGCAACCTTTTGGCATTTTTTGTTTCTGGGAACCAGATTTGTAGTACCACCTCCTGGCCACTAGAGGTCTTCATCCTGTTTAAACAGAGAAAGACTCGCTTCGGGGTCTTTGTACATGGGGAACGTCTGGTCATCTTCCTCTCGATTCTCTCAGGATCTGAATTACTAAGGAATTTACCGCCAGCTTATATGGTTATGAAAGAGCTCTAGAGGTTAAAACAGAATGTGGTATAATGCATATTGTATTGTGTTGTGTTGTTAACCAAAAGACTGGCAGTTCAAGTTCAGTAGCCTCTGGGAGATAGAAAAGGAGAGTCTCCTACTGTTAAGATTTCCAACCTTGCAAACCCGTTGGAGGGTCCCTGTGACTCAGAATCAACTCATGGCAGTGAATTTTATTAAATCGAGCAAAAATCCATGTAATCCCAACCTGCATTGGTTGGGTCCCTCTGAACAACACAGTTCCTTTCAATATTACTCAAAATGGTTGACTCTGGAGAACATTATGCTGAGTGAAATGTCCCAGTCACAAAGGGACAAATATTGCATGGTGCCACTGTTG
>NW_006399783.1:14189591-14198850 GCF_000299155.1 Elephantulus edwardii
AAAAAATAAAAAAAACTATAACAAAAAATTATATGAATGATTTGAAATAAGTTTACTATCCTAAAAGCTTCTCACCCACAATAAACTAATGAATGAGTTACTGTACAGGCCATTCTAGCAACAATTTAAAAATTAATGAGAAATGGTATAACTAGTTCAAAAGATGGATTTATTACTTTCTTCTTCCTTAAGTTCTTTATGATGACTTAGTATGAAAAGTAATAAAGGAAATAAAATTCACCGCTTTAATAAAAAAAAGAAGTCTCACGGTGGAAAAGGCACAATTATATTGAATAAAAACTTTGCATAGTTCCTAAAGAGACCAGTTACCGTAGTGTTTTACATGCTGAATAACCTACCGATCTGCAGTTTGAACCCACTAATCCTCCGGAGCAAAGATGAGCAATTTCCTATGGAGATTGACGCTTGGAGGAGATTCACCAATAGTTAGGATCCACTCCATGGTGGTGGGTCTGAATGCATAGCACTTGCTCTATATTAGATACTATTCTAAATGTTTTACATACATTCACACTGAAAACTGCAAAGTTCCTGCTGTTGAGTTGGAACCAACTCATTAGCTGACCCACCATTGGGTTTCCCAGGCTGTGAATTGCATGAGCGGAGATTACCCATCTTTCACCCTCAGAACTGCTGGTGGATTTGAGCCACCAGAGAGATTTATGGTTTTGGGGTTAGCAGCACAACTCCTTATGAGTGGGAATACTAATTATTACTATTATCTGTATTTTTATAGTTGGGAAACCAAGATACACTATTCAGGTATTGTTACATACTGTACAGTCCAAACCCACTTCTAGCTGACCTTCAAGTGGGTTTTCAGAGGTGGTAAATTGAACCAGAGGAGACTGCCCATATTTTTCCCCTCAGGCAGCTGGTGGATTCAAATCACAAGCCTTTGGGTTGGCAGTGCAACTCCTTACCACTAAGCCACCAGAGTTCCAGTGTACAGAGAGGCTTTGCTTAACATCCACAAAAACATTACTAACCATCTCTGTAGTCCAATAAGAGTTGATTTTTTATTTTTCTTTCAAAAGATAAAACAATTCTCCTTTTCTTTATTCTTTCCCCTTTAGTAATTTTAAGGAGCCGTGGTGGCGTAGTGTATTTCACGTTGGTCTGCTGACAGGAAGGCCAGCAGTTTGAACCGATCCATCCCTCTGTGGGAGAAAGATGAGGCAGTCTGTTCCTGTTGAGACATCCAACCTCAGAAATCTGGTGAAAGATTGCCTGGAGTTGGAATCCACTGCATGACCATGAGCTTGGTTTTGGTTTTTGAGTTATGGTTTTAAAGATGGAAAACAAGACTCTTGCAGCAGTTGAACACTGGACACAAGTGAGGGAAAGGACAGAGGACTTTGGAGTCGGTGGGACCCATGTGCTCAGGCAGTGCAGGCAGCACATCATCGCAGGGCTGCATGTGCTCCGTGCGCCCCTCACTCCCTCTCAGCTCCCCCTACTGCTAGTGCCCAGTACCCTGGCTGCCAGGAGTAGCTCCAGTAGTGGAGATGATGACAATCAGAGGTAGGCTCTCCTAAGGTTTTCCCAATGTTCAGATCACGTAACAACCTGTTTCACAGAACATTTATATGTGTTTCATGATAGTCAAGGAACATGCTGAGGGTCACACAGCTGCAAAGAGGTGGCACTAGGATTTGAACCCAGGTAGCCTAGCTCCAGAGTCCATGCTTGTAACCACTCGGCTATGGGGCATCTCAGGAAAACTATGACATCTTGTTAAAAGCATTTTAGTCTACATTTTTTCCATTATAAGTACATAACCAAAACTTTGGAAAATAAAAAAATAGAAGTACCCATAATCAGACCACACCACCACAATCACAGCAAACATCCTACAATTCTTTTTCTTTCATTTGCAAATGTGCCTATGTGTTTTGTGTTCATACCACTGCAATTGGTATCCTGCTTTTTCACTTAGTCTGTAATATTCTAATGTTATTATATAATCTTCATAATCACTATTTTGACCATTACAAGAATGTGTGTATGTGGTGACATAATGAAAGTTTTAGGGAAGTTGTTAGACAAGAATGCCCAAAGAAGGGAGATATTAGTACACACTGTCAAGGCAAGGCCAACAGGATGCCCGGGACAACTCTGGACTCACACAGCAACCACAAAGGCCCCCCTGCTGTGACATGCCGTGTCAGTGGCACTGGTTTACCAGGTAGCAATTGGCAGTCTAGTGCCTCCTAACATTCAGTGACTAAAATCATCTCTATAAGGTGACTAAAACCTCAGCAGAGAGAAACAGAGGCTTGTGTTCACCAGAGCACATTGTACTCATGTGGATTTTACAGCGCTATGACAATAAGAGCTGAATTCCAACTCCAGCTCCATTCATTGTTGTAACCTCGGACGTATCGCTTCAACTCTCAAGATTAGTCAAGCCTCCTATCCAATTGGAATTGCAACAGTTCTCATGGAGGATCTTGGGGGGAAATGAAATTATCTACCTGTTCTCTAGGAATGTTTTCGGCTACAAGCAGTGCCACCCAGATTTGTAGGGAATTGAACAATATTTCTGTTAGTGGCCTATGGGTCAGCTCTGATTCATGGTGATCCCATGTCTAAAATGGTGCATGACCCTGTGCTATCATCATGGTTGTTGGCACATTTGAGCTCATTATTGTAGCGATTTTATAGTAACTTCTGAGAGCTCATCTTCCGGAACCATATTAGATAACAATTTGTGGTCATCCTTTGGGTTTGCATTGTGTAATGTTTGGAAGCAGATCAATAGGCCTTTTTTCTACTCTGCTCTAGTTTCTAAGCTCCACTGAAACTTTTCCACTATAGGTGGCCCTGCTGGTATCTGATATAGCAATAGCAAAGCCTTTAGTATAACATGGAAGCTACAAGAGTATGACAGACTTGTAGATGGTCAGTGGATTGATTAAGCAAGACCTTTAATGTCCTCAGGGAACCATAGTGCATAGTTTATGTGCTAGACTGCCAGCCAAGAAGTTCATGGTTCAAATATATCAGATGCTTAGTGGAGGACAGATGAGGCTTTCTGTTCCTGTTAAAGTTCACAGCATTGGAAACTGAGGAAGAGCTATTAGGAGTTAGAATTGACTTGATGGTTATGGGTTTAATTTTAGTTTTAATAATCTCACAAAATGAGAACTTTGAAGATGAGTAACAGAACGTTGAGATCTGTTGTTCATAGGGTCACTGTGACGCATAGTTGACTTAATGACACTTAACAACAACAATGACAGTCAAGGTTAGAGTATGAGTTCAACAATGTCTTCAATGAATGCAGATTTTTCTTTCTTTCTAATTTATCACCCTTGTGTCAAATGTGTCTTGTTTTCAGGTACATTTCAAAATGCAATGACTGGACTTATGGTGGAGTGATATTGACCCTTTCCCATAGAAGTCTAGTTTCAGGAGAAATTCTTGTTCCATCTAACTGTAGGAAGGCTCATATCTTCCTCAAGAGGTGTCATCCTTTGCCATGGTGCCCACGTGTTCTTTGAGACTACCTACAAAAAGTGGAACCTAGTTTTTTTCCCCTTCCATGTGGACTGGACTTAATGATTCACTTGTAACAAATAGAATAAAGTAGAAGTATTGGGGTATGCCTTCAGAGACCAGAAAGACCACTTTCTGTTTATTTTCTCTGTTTCTCAGATCTCGGTGGGGAAAGCCAGCCACTATGGTGTTGGGACACTCACTTCTGTGTGGAGAGACCCATGTGGTGAGAACCTAAGACTGTCTGTGCTGAGGAATTGAGACCTTGGATGCAGCGTGCCCAGCACCTGTCAAGCCTTTGGATGACTGCAGCCTTTGCTCATGTCTGGAGTACAGTCTCAGGAGAGGCCTTGAGGCAGAGATTCTCAGCTAAGCTGCTCCCAAACTCCTGACCCACAGACACTGTAAGATAGAAAAATTTGCTATCTTAAGCCATTAAGCTTTGGAGGAATTTGCTATACAGCAATAGATATTGTTAATTCACTATGTACCTTTTGATGTTAGGTCAGAAAAGACCATGAGTGAGTCATATTGAACACCCAAGCTAGCTAAACCTTCAGGTGAATCCAGCCCCACCCAGCATCAAATGGCAAAAAAGAACATTTCTCAAGCAAGAACCACCCAGCTGAGCCCTTCCTGAATGCCTGATTGACAAAATTATGAGCCAAGTGAAATATTTGTTCTAAGACATTAAGGGGTCCATGAGGGGTGCAAATGGTTGAGTGCTGGAACACCAATCAATATATTGATGATGCAAACCCATGCAGAGGCTCTGAGAGGAGTTCTACTCTACACACATGGGGCTGTCGTCACTTAGGATAGACTCAGCAGTGACCAATGAGAACAAGCCTCTGTGTTAGGGAATAATTTACCTCATAATATAATTATTATTATAAAAATGAAGAAGAATTTATTTTAAAAAATATCAATGACTTTGTGGTATTCATATTGTGTTACACTGTCTAAAACAAATGATGCTGTTTTTGAAAGGCTTTTTAAAAAAGTTTATTCATTATTGCACATTCTTCCCCCTTCCTTCCCTCTCCCCTGCCCCCTACGATGCCCCCTTGAGAGGAAAGACTGTTTGAAAGGAATATATGACTATACATTATATGCACAAGAAAAGTTTGGTAGTTGACAGTATTAGCAACCTGACAAGTCCACTTTTGGTGGGATCCAAATTGTTGTTGTTAGGTGCCACTGAGTCAAATACAACGCATAGAAACCCTGTGAACACCAGATCCCAACCCTAGTCTATCTCGTACCAAATTAAGCAAATTCATATGTTGTCACTGAGGAGGACTTTCTATTCACTCCTGAGAATATTAAACATGGGTTAGTGACAAGCCCTTCTGAAGAGTTTCTCCATGCTCTCCAAGTGTAAGGCAAACCTGGATCCGTTATTTGGTATTTTATAATCACACACTTTTGTCAATCAGAAGTTTTAAGCTTGTGCCATTATACGACACACACAGTATCCTAGTGTAGTATGTACATGATGAAATGCAGCAGTCAAAAGAAGGGTGTAACACCAGTAGCTCATGTTCTCTCTCCACGTGGGAGACCTCGGATCCAAGATGAACTCCCAGCTCAGGGATGGAGCTAGATGGCTTCGACCCAGTGTACACGTGTTCAGTGTCTTTACTAGAGGGTTGAATTGTTTTCCCCCTGAAAAACTTCTAACAGGGCTGTCCGACTTTTGTAATTGTTTTATTTTCTTATTTATTTTTGTGATATGGTAAAAGCTTAAGTTCTGCAGAAAAACATATTTTTACCCAAATAATGCTCTATTATTTTTTATATTTTATTATTATTATTTTACTCAAATAATATTAGGCATTTTGGCCGACCACACCCACAGATGTTTTCCTAAGTAGCTATGCTAAGTGCTTGTCAAGTTGCTGTAAAAAAATTAGTGAGACGTGCATATGAGAATACATTGAGAGAAGAGGGTGTGGTTGGCAAACAGGCATACTGTATTAAGTGAAAGAGAATTCTCCCCTCCACTTCCAACAGTTTCTTTGTGTACTTCTGAAAAAGTCTGCATACTCCCATGTGTGTTTATGATTTCCCCCCCTCACATAATGAGGTCATTTAATAATCTCTTGCTGCACCTGGATGTCTTCTCTTTAGAATTGATTGTGGTAATATTTTCATGCCAGCATATGCAGCTCTATTTCATTCCTTGTAACAGCTGCCTGATATTCTGTAGTGTGGAGAAGGTCTACTTTAACACGCTCCTCTTAAGGGACAGGTTGTGTCCTTTTAATAATCCCCTGAGTTCATCCAATGCCTGGCCTTGAGTGCAGCAGGGCTGTTGAAGGATCTAAGCACAGCAAATGTTTGGGATGTGCAGACAGACGGGAGAGCAGCACTGAAGAAACCCTGGGTTTATTTGTGTCTTCATGACCCCTTACTGAGACTCATCTTTCAGATCACAGCTGAATGCCCTTGCTAAGTGTCTTAGGGCACCGTGTTTTTCCTCCTTCCCTGCTCTTAGCAGACTTGTAACTTTTCACTTGTCAGTGTGACTTTCTGAATGATGTCATTCCCCAGGTCCCTGAGTGTCACAAATGGGTTGGGCTCAACAATTGACAAAAAGGAGGCAGGTTCAAGCTCCCTCTGCAGTGGTGCAGAAGAAAGACCCCAGAGATCTGCTTCTATAAAAATCACAGCCAACCAAGCTGTAGGAGCGACAGTTTTACCCTGTAACACGTGTGCTGTTATTGTTAGTTGTTGTCCGTGAAACCCAGCATAGTCCTGTATCACCTTCACAATCTCTACTGTGCTTACGTCTGTTGTTGTAGTAACTTTGTCAGGCCATCTTTTCTAACGTCTTCCTTTCTTTTTCTGCCCCTTCCCCTATGATATCTGTTTTCAAGGACTGCCCCTACCCCCTACCCTGGCGACATGCCCAAAGTGGTTGAGACTCTGTAGTCTCACAGTGTTTGTCTCTAAAACTGTAATACATGGACTTTTCACTAGTCAGAATTCGTTTGGTAGCAAAATGTTTGTTTTGAGACTTGGGCACTTTCCCTGCCCCCACCCCCTCTGGCTCTGCTCTTTGCAGTGTTGCTGACTCCTCACTCAGCATTTTGCTTGATCAGAGTTCCATTTTGCTTGCTCATTTCCATTCCAAGCTCAAGAGCTATTTATAGAATGATAGAACCTTCGTCAACTGTGAAGAACCAGACAGGCACATGATGGGATCATTGTGAAGCATCTCTCACTGGCTTAAGAGCTAGGATCACATTGGCTTGTGTGGTTTGGCACCACCTGTCCCCTGAGCACCTCTAACACTCTTTGTCAATTCTTTGCCCTCGCCTTCTGCTAACTTGGACCGTTCAGAATTGGAAAAAACTGGCTGCAGCAGCTTCCCACAGCCAATTAGTCCCCAGTCCTCCCGCACAGGATTGAGTTCAATGTACATTTTACAAGTAAGGCAGAGAGAAAGTCCCAGCCAAGTAAACCGAGCCAAGGCTGTTCAACGTAAGTGTATACAGTGAGGAAAGTGCGGTAAGAGCCATCTTGGCAAGAGTGTTAATGGGCCCCGTTCATTAGTCCTGGGACTTGGAGAAGTTATTAAATAAGAAAATGAACCTCAATAGCAACTCGCAGTCTCTGTGCCAGGGACTGCATTTGGCATATGTTCACTGTGAATCAGAATCAGCTTGACGACAACCGTTTGGAGTCCCTGGGGATTGGAAAAGGTCAGTGTGCTTGGCTTCTAACTGAAGAGTTGGCGGCTGGGATTTGCCTAGATAGATACACCTTAGGAGAAAGGGCTGGCATTCCACTTCGAAAGTGCCAGTGGAGCTCAAGTCTACTCCAACACATCTGGTGTCATAGACACAATGGATTTATAGCAGCTGGTCAGTTTATCTAGCTTAATTCTCATTATGACCTATGAGATTCCTGATGTTCTTATCACCATTTTACAGGTGGAAAAAGTGCAGTGTAGAGAGGAAGACACATCCTCAGGGTCATACAGTCAGCGAGCGGCAGAGCCCAGCTCCCTGCCTAGATTTGCCCACCTCAGATCCCTTAACCATCGCATCATCTTCTCAAGCACCCGTTTCCCCTTCTGGAAAGAAGAGAATGGAAGAATCACTATACTCTCTAGCCATTGTGAACTGCATTACAATATATCTCTTAGAAATTGAGTCATTTACAGTAAGTTGATGGACACCAAGAGTCGTATCTTCAAAGTTAAATAAATACGTGTGTGTGTGTGTGTGTGTGTGTCTCTGCTGCTCCTTGGAGTCAAGGAATTTGAAACTACATCTCACATACTTTGAACATGTCAAAAGGGACCTTAGAGAAGAACGTCATGCTTGGAAGGGTGGAGGGACAGCATAGGACAGGAAGACTCCATTTGAGATGGATTAACTGGGGTGATGGGGCTAGGTGTGTCGAAGACAGTGAGATTGGCTCAGGACAGGGCAGGCTTCAGAGCTACTGTGCATAGGGTTGTTATGAGTCACAGACAACTTGACAGCACAGAACAACAACAATATATATGTATGCACTATATACATATGTGTTTACATATTTACATATATGAGGGTTTTTGTGTGTGTATTTAAACCACAGATGGTCTACTGGATAAGGAGTTATGCTGCCAAGTGGGTCAAGTCAATCAGCTGCTCCATTGAAGGAAGATCTACCTATGGGAAAACCTCTTGGAGGGTCAGTTATGAGTTGGTTCTGACTCATAAGCTATGAGTTTTGAGTACCTGTGTGTATGTGTAAAGTATATTTGTTGTTGTTGTTGTTATGTGCTGTCGAGTCGCTTGTAACTCATTAGCGACCCTATGAACAACAGTCCTAAACACTGCTCTGTCCTGTGCCATTCACACTGTCTCTGACACTCCCATCCCTGATTATCCCAGTCACTGAATCAATCCACCTCATAGAGGGCCTTCCCCTCCTGTACTGTCTCACCACCCTCCTAAGCATGATGTCCCTCTCCAAGGACCTGTCTCTCCTCACAACATGTCCAAAGTATGTTAGACGGAGGCTCAGAATCCTTGCCTCCAAGGAGCCACCCAGTATAACCCTTTCCAGGATGAATCTGTTTGTTTTCCTGGCAGCCCATGGCATTCTCAATACTCTTCTCCAGTACCACAGCTCAAAGGCATCAATTCTCCTTCTATCCTCCTTGATCATTGTCCAACTCTCTGATGCATAACAAGTGATTACAAAGACCATATCAGACACACCTTAGTCTCCAGAGAGACACCATTGCTCTTCAGTATTTTGGAGAAGCTTCTAACAGCAGACATTCCCATGGCAATATGCCTTTTAATTTCCTGGCATCTGATGCCAAGAATGTTGACTGTGGAGCCAAGCAAACTGAAGCTGTGAACAATCTCAATCTCTTCACCATCCATCCTGATGCTGCCAATTGGTCCAGTGGTGAGAATCTTTGTCTTTTTGACATTGAGCCTCAATCCATATTGGAGGGTGCAGTCCTTGACCCTCAGCAGCAAGCACTTCACATCCTCCTCAGTTTCAGCAAGCAGGTTGTGTCATCTGCATAATGCAGATTGTTGATAGATCTTCCACCAATCTTGACACCACATTTCTCCTCATAGAGCCCAGCCTCCTGGATAATCTTTTCTGCATACAGGTTGAAAAGGTATGGAGATAGGCCACATCTCTTGCGTACGCCCTTCCCAATTTTGAACCATGCAGTGTTCCCTTGCTCTGTTCTGATGACTGCCTCCTGGTCCAA
>NW_006399783.1:14201559-14209706 GCF_000299155.1 Elephantulus edwardii
CCAAAATCTCTGTAGATGTTCATTGAAATGAAAAATAAACAACCTAAATTAAAAAAAAGTATTTGCTATGAATAAGTCTTTGTGCAAAATTCAATCATTCTCCATTTCTGTCTGAATCTCCTTCTCTGTCCCCAACTTTTGCATTCCAGTCACCCATTATTATCAATGCATCTTGATAACATGTTCAATCGATCTCTGATTGTAAAAGTTGGTAAAAATCTTCTATTTCCTCTTCCTTGGCTCTGGTTGTTGGTGCATATATCTGAATGATAGTGGTATACTTATATAAATAAATTGCTTATTGCATGGCACTTGCCAAAATAGTCAAAAGGTGGAAACAACTTAAAATCCACCAAAATATGAATGGCTAAACAAAATGTGGTATACCCATGAATTAGGTAGTCCACAGACTTTTGGTTGAATTCCTAATCCAATAGTTGTGAGTCTTGCAGTTAGAATCTACCAGAAGCCCCATGAGAGAGAGATGTGAAGTCTCTCTGTTTTGATTTACAGACTTTGGAACCTGATGGATGGAGGAATTCCATGAGTTGGAGCCAACTTGATGGCAGTGAGTGTGAGTTGTTGAGTTTATAAAGATATATGAAGCCCTGATACAAGCTATAACATAAATGTTCAATGAAAACATTATGCTGAATGGAATATGTCAGTCAGAAAACAGCAGATGTTGTATGATCCCACTTTTAAAAAGAAATTTAATGTCCCTGGTCTTCTCAATTACTTGCTATGCAACAGAGAGATGAATAATGACTAAGGATGACAGAAGAAGAATTGATGCCTTTGAATTGTGGTGCTGTAAAACAGTCTTGAACATACCGCGGACTGCCATGAAAACAAATAAGTCTGTCTTGGAAAGCATGAAACCAAGTTTCTCCTTGGAGGCAAGGATTTTGAAGCTGTATCTCGCATACTTTGGGCATGTGGACAGGAGAGACCAGTCCTTGGAGAAGGATATCATGCTTGGAAGGGTGGAGGGATAGTGTGGGAGAAGAAGACCCTTGATGAGATGGATTGATACAGTAACTGGTGCCATGGAGGTTGTTGTGTTGGAGTCAGTGAGACTGGCTCAGGACAGGGCAGGTTTCAGAGCTATTATGCATAGGGTCATTATGAGTCATAGGCGACTTGACAGCACATAACAATAACAACAACAACAATAATAACAACAACATTGTGTTGTTATTTGCCATGGAATTGGAACAAATTCCTAGACATTCCAATGAGTTTTGAGTCTGTAAATCACACAGGATGAAATTGTCTTTATTTCCCACTGAGCAGCTTGTAGGTTTGAACCATGTACCTTTGAGTTGGCAGTGCAACTCCTTGCCACTAGACCATAAGAGCTGCCCTTGTATAATCCAACTTTTTATAAGATATCTAGAACAGGTAAGTGTGTAGAGAGCAAAAATTGTTGATGATGACCCAGGATGAGCAGACAATGATGATGGTTGCACAACATGATGAATGTAATTAATGCCACTGGCTTTTATGTATAAAAAAAAGTAAAAATGGCAAATGCTAAAAAAGTAATAAAATTTGCCACAATAATTTTAAGAAAATCTAGTCTGTAAAATAATAAAAGAATAAAATAAAACAAAACACTAAAAGACAATAAAATAAAACCTTGTTACAACACAAAAACATTGCATCCACAGCTGTAGCGCCCAGCACAGCTGGAGTAAACGTGAAAGCTGTGGCTTCTGTGGGGTTAGCACGGTCAGTCCAGAGGGCCACAAGGGCATTGTGGGGGTATTATTCTGCCCTGTGGCTCTCAGACTGTCCCTTAGTGAGACCTATAGCTCAATCAGCGTGACAGCTGAGCATGGGAGCATTTGAGGGCCAAGGCCACATCTCCCCTTACATGAGCCCGTGACATCTGCCGCTCTGCATATTATTTCAGGAACATGAGTCGTCCACGTGGGGAGCGCTGACAGCTGGGGGTGGGGGAGCGACTGCAGGGGAGGGCAGCTTCTCACAGCAGCTATGGCATTTGGCCTGGTGGATGCATGTATGGAATGAGTTTGAGGGCAGAGGACCCTTTGTAACTACATAATGTATAATTTTTGCCTCAGGGGAAGGCTTGATTTGCTTTAAGTCTCTGAAGTTCAGAAACTTCCAATTCAATTTTATCATAGTCCTGAATCCTGAGGGAAGTTGGGAAATGAAGTGGTGACATGCTTAATTTTATTCTCCAAGAAAAATGAGAAGTTTACCACTTGCTAAGACCATAATAGATACATGAACAAATAAATACATTCCCTGTAGTATTTCTGGCCAGCAATAATACATTCTTGCCTCTGTAAAAAACTTGGCGTCATTGACCCAACAAAATGATGACATGCAGAGACAGAATTGCCCCTGCAGGTAAGCTGTCATGGATTATTCAATATGACTTTTCTAGACATTGGCTGCCAGTCCTTGAAAAAAAACACACCATGCTTGGAAAAGTGAAAGGCCAGTGAAAGAGAGGAAGACCTTCTCTTGGGGTTTCTTCCTAACAAGATGGATTGAGGTGGTGACTCTTATCAACAGATGGCACAGGATAGGACAAGGTCCAAATGTGTTATTCATAGGTTGCTATGAGTCTTAGTGAACTTGATGGCACCTAACAGCAAGAAGACATTGGCTTTAACTTTCACCATATGGCAGAGGTGGGTAGAGCTATACACATGTGAGATATTGGTGGCCCACTAAGGGGATCTGACAGCTTGCTAATTCTTTCAATATGTTTAGTGTGTGTTTGTGTGTGTGTATGTATGTGTGTGCATGTATATATATGTGTGTGTCTATCTATCTATCTATCTATCTATCTATCTATCTATCTATCTAATTCTATGAATATGATATATAGCTCCTATATGTAATAGCTTGCCTTTGGAAACCCTATGAGCCTGGAGAGAGGAAGAGAGACACACAAGGGTTGAGGACTCTCCTTCATAGGGTGGCTATGAGTTGCCTGCAACTCTACGGCACTTAACAACCATAACATCAACATAGAGAGTGATCAGCTGGCCCAATGGACTGAAAGCGATGCAACCAAGCCGAAGGTAGGGGAGTTTTAATCCGTGGCTCTTGGGCCTGTCTCTCATTGTTTTTGTTTAAACATTCTTCTAAGTTGCATAGCCCTGGTGTGTCCACTTGCAGTACAGCGGTAACTTGTGGTTGCTGTGAGGCTGAACACTGTGACGCTGATGTGTCAAATGCGTTAATGATTGGTTACCCATGGCAGACAGTGTTGGGTCAAACTCCCCGATTAAAACAAGCTTGGAAGCAGAAGCAGCATCCTCTTCTGTAATAGCTTGCCTCTGGAAACCCTATGAACCTGGAAAGAGGATAAAAGACACACAAGCATTGAGGATTCTCCTTCATAGGGTCGTTATGAGTCGCCTGCGACTCGATAGCACTTAACAACACAACATATATAAAATTAGCAGATAAGATTTCCTAACTAATGTCACGTTTGCCATCCCACCAGGCTTAAATTGAGCAAATTCAGAAGCAGTAAATGGTAATCTCACTACTATTAAGAAAGGAGAAGCAGAGAGTGCAGCTTGTCCTTTCCATCAGATTCCTGTGCAAGATAGAATGAGAGAAAGATATGGCAGTGGCAGCAGCAACAGGAGAAGAGAAGGGCCAGAGATGGAGGAGAGCCAGCGAACAGCGGGAGACAGAGTCAATTCTACGGCCCCAAAGCCAGAGCCAAGTGTCTTGGCCTGGGCTTACTGGAGGAATGTGTATGTGTATGTTTAGGCTCATAATTGGCAAGACTAAATGAGTTTTTGTAACATTTACCTGAGTGAATAGCAGGGCTCAAAGCCATGAGGCCCAGAGTCAGATGGAGGCCATTCTGATAACACACCTGAGCAGAAGCTACTCTGACTGAAGAATTGTAAGCCCGGCACTTTCAACCTGAATCATAACTGCAGCTGTTCTGTGACAGAAGGATGAGCAAGATCCTCCTGTGTGGTTTCCTGCCTCTGTAACACACTAGAGCGTCAGCTGTCACTCAGTTCTGACTCTAAGGCAAGTAACAACACTTCCATAATAAACCCCTTAACCAGGAGTATTATCTGGGAGCTCTGTGTGGCCCTTGCAATGAATTAATGGGCCTAATGATAGCGTAGTAAGAGGTATAGGAAGAATGGATGGTGGTACAATTGTTATATAAACTGTTACATAAACGTGCTAGAGCA
Source organism: Elephantulus edwardii (assembly GCF_000299155.1). Classification (NCBI taxonomy): domain Eukaryota; kingdom Metazoa; phylum Chordata; class Mammalia; order Macroscelidea; family Macroscelididae; genus Elephantulus; species Elephantulus edwardii. The sequence goes on from NW_006399783.1 coordinate 14,205,771, forward strand.
TGAAGCATATCTGACCTCAATGGAATTACTTTGTGTTTTTGTTGTAGATGAATTACTCCCCATTGTAGAGTTAGTGGAGATCAGACTTTGCCTCACACATGCCCACCACACTGTTTTGTTTTGTTTTGACAAACACACAACCATGTTTATTATTTAACAGAGGTGGAAACAGTCTAACTTGTTTCTATCAACAAACAACTGGCTAACTAAATAATAATACTTGTAATTTAATTACAATTAGAATTAATATAATTTAATTACAATTCATGGTTTTTACACAGAAACATGAAAAATCTAAACATTAAATTTAGACTTCAAAGAGAGCAGGATGGAGAGAAGTAGTTATGAAGCCTGACTAACAAAAGGGGACTCTCAGTCGGACTTTTTCAATAAGGAAGGAAAGAGCTCAACCAAGCTGATTGAAGAAACAGAAACATTTAGGGTCATACATCTAAAATGTTCCAGGTACAACTGACTTCAGGTACAGCTGGATCCAGGTGCTCACATGGAGTCTTTAGACATCTTTTTTGTTCTATCTCGTATTCTTTGCTTTCTTCTGAGTCTTCTTTTGTTGTTTGTGTATGGTGACCCTAAAGGCTCCAGGACTATGTCTTATCAGAAAGAGGGTTCCCTCTTAAACCACATCATGCTACTTTTCTGCATCCTTCTATCCTGGAAGCCAAGCTTAATGCTAAGAGAGTCCTTTCTTTTTTCTAATTAAAATTGAAATCCAAACTCACTGCTGTTGAGCTGATCCCAGTTCATGGTATTTTTCCATAGGGTTTCTAAGACTATTATCTTTATCAAAAGAATGGCTAGTGGTTTCAAACTATTGAACTGCCAGCCTTTCAGTCAGTAACCCAGCATGTAATGTACTACCCAGCTGGAACTTCTTTTTACCAATATTGAGGATGGAGCTATTATAAGAAATAGGGGGAAAGGATGTAGGGCAGACAAACACAGTCACCACACAGGGACCGTGGGAAAGGCAAAAGTGGGGTTCTCAGGATTCTGTGGGGATTCTGGCTCCAAGATTTCTTCCCTTTGCTCATCATCAGTGCAGATTGCTTTCGCCTTGCAGAAGTGAGGGCCTTTGTGGACAGTATGCCAGTAACTGTGCGCTTGGGGAGTGAGTGGTCTCTCTCCCGCACCGCCCCCCCCCCCCGCCTTTTTCTGTATCAGGGACAACCATGAACTTTACTGTTTGGACTGTCTACAATGACTAGGGAGGATAGAAGGAGAATTGACGCCTTTAAGCTGTGGTGCTGGAGAAGAGTATTGAATATACCATGGACTGCCAAGAAAACAAACAGATCTAGCCTCGAGAGGGTTAAACCAGGCTGCTCCTTGGAGGCAAGGATTCTGGGGCTTCGCCTGACATACTTTGGACATGTTGTAAGGAGAGACAGGTCTTTGGAGAAGGACATCATGCTGGGTAGAGTAGAGGGACAGCGCAGGAGGGGAAGACCCTCTATGAGGTGGATTGATTCAGTGACTGGGGTACTCGGGATGGGTGTGTCAGGGGCAATGAGATTGGCACAGGATAGAGCACAGTTTAGGGCTGTTGTACATAGGGTCGCTATGAGCCGCAAACGACTCGACCGCACATAACAACAACAACAACAACAATAACTCAGCTAAGGTAGGTGGGGCCTGGCCCCAAGCTACCAGTGTGTCTGGTTCTCCAGACCTATGGCTATTTGTATTCTGCCGGTGGTGTGTAAGGGGCAAACCAAATTGTGCTGCCCACATTGTATCTACTTACATTCCTTTTGCCAAATAAATCACACAGCCACAGGGCAGCATCCACTTGTACTTTGCCCCCCTGTTTTGGCAGGCCACCTGGCTCAGCGAGGAGTGATGACATGGGGACAATGCTCCAATGATCTGAAGCCTTGTTGTATCATCCTCCCCACACAGCACGAGCTTCTGATCCATCTAGTCCTTGTCTCTGATGAGGTGATAAGGGAGACGGATTTGGGAGAGATTAAATGTCCTCGTTAAAGTCAACATCAAGGTTAAGAGAGGTACCTTGAAGCTTCTCATGTTGTTCCACTCGTTATGTAAGGGAATGTTCTCCACTTCTACCTGTCTGAGCCCCTCTTCTGGATCAGGGCCACGGCTGAGCTGGAATCCAGCGAGCCTTGCCTGAATGCAGAATGGAAGAGGCCTTGCTAGAGCTCTGCAGAGCCGGGGCTGAAGGTGAACTGTGAGAGCAAAACTCAGCCAAGTGGCCACTCAGATGAACATGTCCTCCAGGGGGCTGGGCAGAAAGGGTCAGGGCATTGGACAGAAACCCAGGGAGCAGACCAAAAGAAACCCCATGGATTCTCAGCCTTTGAGGAAAGGGTTTGAGATCAAGTCTGTACCCCACTTTTTCAATGGTTGCTTCGGAGGAAGGAGTTCATTCCCAAGGAACTATAGTTGGGCAGTCTATTTTCTTTCTCATTCCTGCTTGGCAATTTTTTTAAATGGTTGCAAACCATCAGAAATTGTTTCTGTGACTTCCCAAAGTTGTAGGAGTAGCTTACATATAATATACACAAAGGAAGTTATTTTCTTTTTCTGCTCCTGGAGACATGTTAAATATTTTACAAATTGGGAGCCAACTCCGTGGCAGCTAATAGTGACAACAGCATAAAGTCCTTGGGTGGCATAAATGGTCTGCAATCAGTTGCTAACTCCAAGGCTGGCAGTTTGAACCCCCCAGTAGCCCTTATTGTCTGGAAGAAAAGCCTGGTGAGCTGCTTCTGGTCTTAAAGAGCCCTCCTCCCCCCAACCTGCTCCGTAACATGTGGGCCTTCAAGATCCGCAACGTAAATTCACTTGACTACAGTTGGTTTAGTTTGGCTTTTGTAGAAGTAGTGGATTGCTTACATTTGAATGGAGGAAGCTCTAAAATATGAGTTGACTTTGCAAAAAGAAAAAGAAAACCCCCATTGTTACTGTAAAAGGTGTTTCTGTCCTGAAAGCTGTGCTACCTGGTTTTATTACTTAGCAGGAGTTGGGAGTGAGCAGTGAGAGAGCAAGTGGAGGAGAGACGGAGAGGAGGGGCCCCTGGGAGGGCAGAGGTGAGTTTTTGGGCACATAGGTGGACATAGTTTTGTCCATAGGTGGCAAGGATCAGGTTTCGGAGGAGCGGATATGAGTGGAGGAGGGCAGCAGGAAGCCGGAGCTTCTCTGCAGCTGGAAGGTGATAATGAGAAAGGCACCAAGCGCTCCTCCACTGCTTCTTCCCCTCCCAGTGCGCTGCAGTAGAATTCCGCAGACATTTCTCGCTTGGCCGCCCTCCCTGGACCTATTTCAACACTCAGCACTTTGGGGTGCTAATCTACCCTGGGGAACCACACCTGCTTGGGTCAGTGCACTGGGCTTTGAGAAACCCTGGCTAAACCCCACTTGCGGTTTGCAGTCATGGGTCCTTTGGGACTTGGCCTGCACAGAGTCTCTGTGTGTGAGTGGGACCTGTGTTTCTATTATTGTTTTACCACTTACCAGATGTAGAACCTCGAGCACTCTATTTCACCACCCTCACACTTGATTTTCTCATCTGTAAGATGGAAATGATAACCAAAGTGGATTCAGTTGCAGCTGGGTGGATTCTAGCTCCTGGTGACCCTGTCTGTATACACACAGAATTCACTGCATACCATTTTCAATGGCTAGTTTTTCAGAGGTTTGAATTTGTTTTTCAGTTCCTTGAGCTTAAGAAATGCTGAACGAGTTCGGCCCTTTTGATTTTCCGACTCCAGCTCCTTGCACATTTCATTGTAATATTTTGTTTTGTCATCCCGTGCTGCCTTTTGGAATCTTCTGTTCAGCTCTTCAGTATCTTGAATTCTTCCTTGTGCTTTCGCTTCTCTACGTTCCAGTGCAATCTTCAGAGTTTCTTCTGACATCCATTTTGGTCTTTTCTTCCTCTTCTGTCTTTGTAAT
>NW_006399783.1:14209806-14210433 GCF_000299155.1 Elephantulus edwardii
TTCCTTTGGGATAGGAACAAATATCGATCTCTTCCAGTCAGTTGGCCAAGTGGTTGTTCTCCAGATTTCTTGGCACAACTTGGTGAGCACGTCCAGCACAGCATCTGTTAGCTGAAATATGTCAATTGGTATACCATCTATTCCTGGAGCCTTTTTTTGCCATTTCCTTCAAAGCAGCTTGAACTTCCTTCATCACCATAAGCTCTTGCTCATATGTTGTTTCATTAAATTCTTCTGTGTCTGACAATTCCTTTCGATACAGTGACTCAGTATATTCTTTCCATCTTCTTTTAATACTTCCTGGATCATTTAATATTCTGCTGAAATCATCCTTGGTAATAGCAACTCGAGGTTTGAATTTGTTCTTCAGTTCCTTGAACTTAAATGCTGAGTGAGTTCGGTCCTTTTGATTTTCTGACTCTTTGCACATTTCATTATAATATTTTGCTTTGTCATCCCATGCTGCCTTTTGAAATCTTCTATTCCACTCTTTAGTATCTTGAATTCTTCCTTGTGCTTTGGCTTCTCTGTGCTTCAGTGCAATTTTCAGAGTCTCTTCTGACATCCATTTTGGTCTTCTCTTTCTCTTCTGTCTTTGCAATGACTCTTTGCACTCTTCCTTGATAA
>NW_006399783.1:14211748-14213320 GCF_000299155.1 Elephantulus edwardii
TTGTTGGTGCATTTAACTGAATGATAGTGGTATTCACTGGACTTCCTTGTAAGCGTATGGATATAATCCTGTCACTCACAATGTTGTACTTTAAGATGGATCTAGAAATTACTTTTTTAACTATGAAAGCAACCCACTTTTTCTCACCTTTTTCATCTCTGGAGTAATATATCATATGATCATTTGACTCAAAATGCCCCATGCCAGTCCATCTCATCTCTCCAATGCCTAGTATGTCAATATGTATGCGTTCCATTTCTTTCTTAACGATTTCTAATTTTCCTATATTCATCGTTCTCACATTCCATGTTCCAATCACTAGTGTCTGCTTACAACTGTTTCTCTTCCTTTGTATTTCCATACTTGAAAGTTTTACCTAGGTTGCCCTTTCTGTTAGTCTACATGTGTTCTGTTGTGCATAGGGTTTTCAGAGGCCTGCTATTTCAGAAATGGACGGCCAATCCTTCTTCCTAGTCTGTCTTAATCTGAATGTTCAGATTTAGAGGAGTATTTGACAGACAAGCAATGTATGGAGCACTGAAAGATAAATCCCTCATTGTGGAGTTAACCATTAGTTACAGTGTTGTCCCTGCCCTCAGCCCAGTGCCTTGACCCATTTATTTCCCAGCTCCACCCTCCACCAGGATAACCCTTCACTTCTACCAAATCCCTTCAGAATTTATCTTCCATTGTCCAACCTTTGATCTGACACCTTGTATCTGAAGCTTTCTTGGCTTCTGTGATTTCAAACACGTCAAACTGCTGACAATTTTACTCGGGGCACTGGTGTTTGCCCTAAGCTAAGAATTTTTATGACCCACTCTGCCTCTAGCATTAATGGGGGTTTATAAAAAATGGGGTTTCTGCTGCCCCTTCACTGTGACCAGTGTCTCTTAAGTTTAGTTGTATTGTCTCTGAAGGGAAGGTAATGTGTCCTGTAGAACTCCTGTATAGATTGTATGCGGCCCTCGGACCGATCTTGGCTCAGCCTTGGGGCTCTTGTACCTGTGGGGGTGGCAAAAGCTTTTGCCACGAGTCGCTTCTCTATTGGCTGGCCCCGGATTCTGCCTGCGTGGCTTCCAGTCTCCCCAGTTCTGCCCAGTGGTGTATCCCTGTCTCCCCTCTGTGCCTTCTGGGACCAATCTTGGCTGCTTTAGGCAGAATATTAAATGATCCAGGAAATATTAAAAGAAGATGGAAGGAATATACTGAGTCATTGTATCTAAAGTAATTGGGAGATACTGAAGAATTTAATGAAATAACATCTGAGCAAGAGCCTATGGTGATGAAGGAAGAAGTTCAAGCTGCTTTGAAGGAAATAGCAAAAAGTAAGGCCCCAGGAATAGATGGTATACCATTGATGTATTTCAGCTAATAGATGCTGCCCTGGATGTGCTCACCAAGTTGTGCCAAGAAATCTGGAGAACAAGCACTTGGCTAACTGACTGGAAGAGATCTATATTTGTTCCCATTCCAAAGAAGGGTGACCCAACAGAGTATGGAAACTACAGAAAAATATCATTGATTTCACATGCAAGCAAGATTCTACTGAAGATTATCCAAAAACGACTG
>NW_006399783.1:14214565-14229852 GCF_000299155.1 Elephantulus edwardii
AACAACAACAACAACAACAACAACAATATTTCAGAGTAGATCAGGAGACCTTTCTTAGGAGATGCATCTGACTGGAATCAAACTTACAACCTTTTGGTTAGCAGCCAACTATGTTAGCCACTACTCAATGACCTCACGGTATAGTTAGCATATCAGTTTTAAGTAGTTGGTCAGACATTCGCATCATGTTTTATACTTGCTCTTTGTGTGCCCTTAAACAAAGGCCTTTAGTATAATTCATATGCCTGTGAAGCCATGTTAATTTTATGAGACCCAGCATAAGTTCTTAGCTATCATAAAAGGTTATGCTTGTCAATATCTTTACTTTCCTGACATGTTAAGGACCATATTTATAATTTATTTACTGCAAAGTTCTCTATTAAGGAATATTTAAACAAGGCCTCTTGTCAAGGACTGACTGTGAATTGTTTGCATGAGGGAACTGCTCTGTGCATTCAGAACCCTCACCAGAGATGCTTCTAAACTTTACTTGGGGATTGTTATCCTTACTGGGGAGGAAGATGCCAATTCTTTATGGTCAGTCCACTAACAGATAAGCAGGTTACGTAACCCAGGTTCCTTTTACAATACTTTCAGCATCTGTCATCCATACATTTATTTAATAATCTAGAAAAATCATTGACTTCCATCAGCAGAGTAATGTAGAAATGAAATGCTGTATATTTACTATTGGGATACTGTTGTTGTTAGGTGCCTCGAGTCAAGTATGACACACAGAGACCCTATGAACAATGGATCTGAACTCGGTCCTATTCCGTGGCATCCTTACAACCTCTGACACACTAGAGCCCATTGCAGCAATCACCACGTTAATTCATCTGCTTGAGCGTCTTCCTCTCCTTTGCTGACCCTCTGCCTTTCTAAGCATGATGTCCCTCTCTAAGGATTAGCCTCTCTTACCAACATGTCCAAAGTATGTGAGATGAAGCTTTATTACCTTTGCTTCCAAGGAGCACTCTGGCTGCACTTTGTCCAGCACCTATTTGTTTGGGGGTTTTTTTGGCAGTCCGAGGGATATTCAGTACTCTTCTCTGACACCACGGCTCAAAGGCATCAATTCTTCTCCTCTCATCTTTATTCACTGTTCAACTCTCAGATGCCTACCATGTGACTAAAAAGACTAAAGACACACTTTAGTACTCTAACTGACATCGTTGCTCCTCGATAGTTTAGAGAAGTCCATGACTGCAGACTTTCCCAGTGAAATATATTATCCTGATCACCTGAATGCTGGTACCAAATGTGTTGATTGTGGATACAAGCAGGATGAAATTGTTGACTCTTTCAATTATTTCTCCATTTATTATGTTGATGTTACCTATCAGTACAGTGGTGAGAATTTTTATTTCATTGATGTTGGGATGCAATCCATATTGCAGGCTTTTTTTTTTTTTGTTAAATCCTTTCATCTTCTGCAGCAAGTGCTTCAATTCCTCACTTTCAGCAAGCAAGTTTGTGTCATGTTGATGAGCCTTTATGATCCTGATCCCACATTCTTCTTCATAGAGCCCAGCTTTTCAAATAATTTGCTCAGCATACAGATTGAATGCTGTTTTGATTGTGGAGTACAGTTAAGTCAGAACCGACCCATAGCTGATTCTCCACTGGATTTTTAGAGACAGTAATTGCATGGGAGGAGATCACCCATCCTTCACCCACAGAGAAGCTGGCGGAATTGAACAGGATTGCAGTGCAGGTTCTTAACCACCAGGGCTCTCTACAGATTGAACATATATGGAGAAAAGAGACAACCCTGATGTATACATTTTTAATTTTAAACCATGTAGTGTTTCCATCCCAAAGAAGGGTGACCCAACAGAGTGTGGAAACTATAGAACAATCTCATTGATTTCACATGCAATCAAGATTCTACTGAAGATTATCCAAAAACGACTGGATCAGCACATCAGCAGAGAACTGCCAGAAGTCCAGCCTGGGTTTATAAGGGGTCGTGGTACTAGGGATATTGTAGCTAATGTTAGATGGATCTTGGCTGAAAGCAGAGAATACCAGAGGAATGTCTATCTGTGTTTCATTGATTACGCAAAGGCGTTTGACTGCTTGGATCATAACAAACTGTGGCTGACTCTGAGAAGAATGGGAATCCCAGAACACTTGATCGTGCTAATGAGAAGCCTGTACTTGGACCAGGAGGCAGTCGTCAGAACAGAGCATGGAAACACTGCATGGTTCAAAATTGGGAAGGGCATACGCCAGGGATGTGACCTGTCTCCATACCTTTACAACCTATATGCAGAACAGATTATCCAGGAGGCTGGGCTCTATGAGGAGAAATGTGGTGTCAAGATTGGTGGAAGATCTATCAACAATCTGCGTTATGCAGATGACACAACCCTGCTTGCTGAAACTGAGGAGGACCTGAAGTGCTTGCTGTAGAGTCAAGGACTGTAGCCTTCAGTATGGACTGAGGCTCAATGTCAAGAAGATGAAGTTTCTCACCACTGGGCCAATTGGCAGCATCAGGATGGATGGTGAAGAGATTGAGATTGTTCACAGCTTTAGTTTGCTTGGCTCCACAGTCAACATTCTTGGCACCAGTAGCCAGGAAATTAAAAGACGTATTGCCATGGCAAAGTCTGCTGTTAGGGACCTCTCCAAAGTACTGAAGAGCAATGGTGTCTCTCTGGAGACTATTGTGCGTCTGATACAGGCCATGGTCTTTGCTATCACTTGTTAAGCATCAGAGAGTTGGGCAATGACTAAGGAAGATTGAAGGAGACTTGATACCTTTGATCTGTGGTGCTGGAGAAGAGTGTTGAGGGTACCACACAGGAAAACAAACAAATTCATCCTGGAAAGGGTTAAACCAGATGGCTCCTTGGAGGCAAGGATTCTGAGGCTCTGTCTAACATACTTTGGACATGTTTTAAGGAGGGACAGGTCCTTGGAGAGGGACATCATGCTTGGGAGGGTGGAGGGACAGCGCAGGAGCGGAAGGCCCTCTATGAGGTGGATTGATTCAATGACTGGGGTAATCTGGATGGGTGTATTGGAGATGTTGCAATTGGCACAGGATAGAGCAGGGTTTAGGGCTGTTGTACATAGGGTCGCTATGAGTCACTAGTGACTCGACGGCACATAACAACAACAACATGTGTTTCCTTGCTCTGCTCATAGAACAGCCTTTTGGTCTAGGTATAGAGTTCACATGAGCACAATTAAGTGTTCTGAGATTCTCATTGTTCTCATGACATACTACTCAGCCATGAAAAGAAATGACGTTCTGATTCATATCACAACATAGATGGACCTTAAAAACTTTACACTGAGTTAAGTAAGTCAGTAACAAAGGGAGGAACACTGTGTGGTCTCATTTATATGAAATAAGAATTAGATAAAAATTATAAATTATCAATGTCAGTGAGTTAGAAGGCAGTTTTGGTTATGGGGCATCACATTTCTATTCTTTATTGATGGTATCAGTATTTGAAAAAGGAGAGTAATAGAAGTTATACATCATGATGAATACCATCAATTTAATTGAATTTTGCATTTGAAAATTATTGATTTTGTCAAGGTTCTGTTGTATATTTTACCACACTAACTTTTAAAAACATTATTGACTGTTTCTAAAATGTACCACTTACTTGCTGTGAGAGGCCATGCTTTCTTTTATTTGTCCTAAACTTGCACGTTGTGAGCTGCCAGAATCTTCAACACCCACCCCTTGGACCAGTCTCATAGGGTTTGGCAAATGCAGTTCTTGGCCGTCTTCCACTGTGGGCATCAAGCTTCCTCCCCAACGCCACCTTGACTTTGTTCTGTGTTCCTGTGTAAGTGCCTTGTTTACTCTTCTCTGTTGGTTCTCAGATGAGTTGACCAGTGGAAGTGGACTTTTGCTAAAGAAAGGTGGCATGGAACAGGAACCACAGAATATGCTGGAGATGCTTCAGTGATGTTGGCCATGGTGAAGTCAAGGGAAAACTTGGCTCTGAAATTCAGCTCTGGCTGGCTCGAGCAGTGTGTGACTTTCAGGGAGAAGATGAGCAAAAGAAAGGCCATATTACAGGAAATGGTTTCTGGGTTGTTATTGAGTTACGAAGGACTCAGGTTAGACAGTGAGGCTTCTCATTTGAGTGAGTAGAAGCAGTTGTTATTTCTTAAATCTAAGGTTTCTTTCCCAAATGTACGACCATTAAGCTTATTCTGTGACTGGAATATGGGAAGGGAGCAGAAAATGCTAGGCATTTTCTGAAATGTCTAGGATAATAGGAATTCTCTTCTTAAATGATCTCTTGCTTCATGTAGACTTGATGCATGAACACACAAGTCACCAAGATCTCCCATTGACTTCACCGAAGCAAGCTCATTGGGCCCCTTTTTAGTCCAACGCTGCAGATGGACGTCCGGAGTCCTTCTCCTTGCTCAGTGTTAGAGAGGGATCATAAACACTGCTCAAGGCTTGTCTGAGGGGCTGGCCCAGCGCATGGCCTGCCAGCTCCCCTGCTGTCCGCCCTGCTCCCACGGAGCCACCCGTTCCTGTTACACAACTTAAGAGAAGGAGACTTTTAACAACTTGAAAACTTGTTCTTGGCCAGGAGCACTTGGTAGCAGAGAACTAGAGGAATGAAGGGCTTGAGCACCACACCTCAGCCCCAGCCTTTGCTCTTGGGCCAAGAGCAGCTGCTCCGTGGGTGTTGCTGGGCACGCTTGCTGCCCCTCCTCTCTTGATGTTTCATTCCTGGTGTTTGACAATGCTAATGGTGGTAGCTGATCCTTCAGGACAGCGGACTCTGGCCATACTCTGTGCTAAGCAAACACTGTCTAGTGCTCCAGCCACCTGGCAGGGTGTCTGTCATCACCCCTCCTGAGTAGATGAGAGAACTCACTCTCCGGAGACTGAGGCCCCTTGCCTGGAGCCACACTGCCTCTCGGTGGTGACCAAGGGATGCCAACCCAACTCCCAAAGCCCCAGCACCGTCTATGGATAGACTGCATAACTGTAGTGATCAATCCTACAACACAATTGGACGAGCTCAGTGTCCCCTCCCGCTTCCCTTCTTGATAACACTAAAGCTTTGTTTTCTGTCCATTTCTCTATTCTAGGTATTTCACATCGGTGGGATCATGTAACACGTGTCCTTTTGTGTCTGATTCTCAGCATGATGTTCTCAAGATTCATTTATGTTGTACCATCTGTCGAGGGATTTAATTTCTCTTTATGGCAGAGTAATAGTCCATTAGGGTGTGATTAATATCAGTGAATTTTACACATGAAAATGTTAAAATGGCATATGGTATACTAACTACATATACTTACTCCAAACCAAACATGTTACAGTCCAGTTAATTCTAACTCAGCGCAACCCCATGTGTGACAGAGCAGGGGTTTTATTTTGGTTTTTACCCCCCGCCTCCCGGAATGTTATGGAAGCAATTTATCAGGCATTTCTTCTAGGGGGAGAAAAGACTGCTGAGTGATTTTGAACTGCCAACCTTTAGGTTTACGGCTAATCATAACATCTTTTGCCACTCAGGAACATAAATATATACACTTACTTTTTCTAATAGAGATGACGTTCTCCTGTGAACTGCCTCACCCACACCTATGCTTGGCGTGCTCATTTCCCCAGATCCTGAAGCTTCTGTGGAGGTGGGCTGCATGTCCTCTTGCTAAAATCTCTGTGGACAGAACAGTGAGCGCTGGTGGGGCCTGGACAGCTGCATCCTGCAGCAAGGTCAATGGCAGGATGAGTAAACGGCAGCTGACCTGTGTCTCTGTGCTCCTCTGTGGAAGTTGCCTTCATTGAATTTCAATTAGTGAAGGCCCTGGAAGGGAAGAACGAAGTCCATTGCATTGTTTTAGGAAGGGTTGGATTTATTCTGTTGCTTCTTGGGGTATGAAAAGAAATCTTGTTTTGTTTTTTTGGCGATCTACTCTGTCTCTGTGTACATTGGCTGGCCTTGTATTATCATTTCCACTTTTTTTTTCTTCATGATTTTTGTTCTCGTTTGTATTTCTCCTCTTGTAAGTTAACAGTTCAAGTCTCCCCGAACAAGTTCCGAATCCATATAGAAATTTTAAAAAGTCTCTGGCTTTTAAAACTCACCTTCACTTCTTGCCTATGCCCTTCTTCTATTCCAGAAAACTGACATTCTGACTTTAAACACACCACACACACAACCCCCCCCAGCTTTAATTATTTGAGTTTGAGTGAAAATTGGTTTTATTCCAACAATTCATGTACATTTTATTTCAAGACATTGCTTGTAATATCCACAACATAACTTTGCTTGCTTATTCTTTTGCATTAAATTGGCATTCTGGGAAACATGCCTTTCACAAAGCTTCTTCCTTCCTGCCCCTTTCATTTCTATTATTTATGTCTCTCCTTAAAACTGTTTTCACTAGCAGGGATTTGTCTGTTATTAGTACATGATGATGTACCAAAGAACTCACTGCAACCCTTATGCCTCCATCACCATGTAATGAGTGGCATAAAAGCCCATCTCAAAGGCTGCTACATCCATGAAATTCATTCTGAATTGTCCTCAACTGGATAGACCTCCTTTCTTCTTCTGATATTCTATCTTTTATACCTCAATTTTTTTAATTTGAAATATTTATATTTAGTATCTTTAAACTATTTTATTTTCCTTGTTTTAATACCTATCTACTATAAATTGGGGGATATAGAAAAAATAATAAGAAAAGGACCACCCAGATAATTACAAGTACGTGTATTTGTGGAAGGGAGCTCTGCTGACTTAGTGGGAAATAGTTGTATCTGTAAACTCAAAGGCACACAGTTCAAATCCACCAGCTGCTCCATAGGAGAAAGACTACCCAGAGTCTAACAAGCACTTATATTTGTGAAAGGGAGTTCTGGTACTTAATGCCAAGGAGTTGCGCTGCCTACCAAAAGGCATGCAGTCTGAATTTACTAGCTGCTCCACAGGAGAAAGATGAGCAGTCTCCTTCCATGAGATTTATGTTGTTGTTGATGTTAAGTGCTGTTGAGTCGTAGGTGACTCATAGCAACCCTATGAATGAGAGTCCTCGACACTTGTGCGCGTGAGTTTCATCCTTTCTCCAGGTTCATAGGGTTTCCAGAGGCAAGCTGTTTACGGAATTGGATGCCACTCCTGCTTCCAGTGAGATTTATAATCTCTGAAAACCTCGTGGAACTTCAGCTAGCAGTCACTTCTGACTCCACGGTACACACCAATATATTTGTGGAGCATTGTGGGCCTGTATCCTAAGTTCTTTACATGTACTAAGATCTTACATATGCTAATTCAGTTCATATGTACAACCACTCTTTAAGGACAGTAGTATTGCAATCCTCAGTACACATATATAAGGAAATGATGTGTAAGGTAGTAAGAAGTAGCTGGCTCAGATATCATGAAGACTCTATGTGACCTACAGACCTGGTTAAACTTTGCTGACTTTGTTCTGTGGACTGCGATTTGTGGACCTCTCGACTGAGCCCCTAGGGTAGCTCACTGCCTCTTGCCTGTGGCTCTGTATGTGGCCTGGGGTCCTGTGTAGGTGTCCAACCTTCTCTTGGTGAATAGTATGACGCTTAATCTTATATGTCAACTTGCGTTCAGTTTGGTTCTTAATGGTTTGGCCAAATGCTGGTCTAGTTGCTCTCACAGTTACTATGTCTAATTAGATCAGTTGGCCCTACACAGAACAGACTACCTTCCATAATAATGAAACCTGATGGCACAGAGATTTAGTAGTTAGCTACTAAACAAAAAGATCAGTGGTTTTAACTCATTAGCCACTCCAAAGGAAAAAGATGTGTGGTCTGCTTCTGTGATGATTTCTCCATTTATTATGATGATGTTTATTGGTCCAACCTTGGAAACCTTAGGGAACAATTTGGCTCTCTCCTGAAGCATCACTACACATTGACATTGACTTGATGGCAATGGATAATGTAATATTATTTAATTATCTTACATATGTTGTTGTAATTACCTTCCACTTGTGGTCTAAGAGGTGGCGCAAATGATTAGGTGCTGTGCTATCATGGAACAAAAGTTGGAGGTTTGAATCCATTGAAAGTACCTTGGAAGAATGAGATGGTGCATGGTTGTTGCTAGGTGCTGTTGAGTTGGTTCCAATTCATTGCAACCCTATGTATGATAAAACCCCTGCCTGATCCTGTGCCAAGCTCATGCTCTTTGCTAGGTTTGACCTCATAGTTACAGTCACTGTGTTAATTCTTCTCAGTGAGGGTCTTCCTCCTTTTGATAAATCTTTCCTTTACCAAGAATGATGTCCTTCTCCAGAGACTGATCCTTCTTGATAAACGTGTCCAAGTACCTGAGGTGGAGCCTCACATGTCCTTCTTGTGTTTTTTTTTAATTTTTTTATTAAATTTTATTAATTTTAATGAACATTTACAGAGATTTTGGATTTCCATCCATTCATTGTTGCACCATTTTCTCTACCCCCCCTCCCCAGTTTGTTCCTCTTTTTTTTTCCACCTTGAAAGTCTATTTTAATTGTCCCATTGCCACGGTGCTTGTCAAAACCAGTTCTGATTAATCTCCTTTGTCAGTGTGTCTTTTGCCATTCCCTATCACTCCTCCCTGAGAGATATTTCACCCTGATTCATAAGGAAAAGGGGACATCATATTTTCTTAGCTACTTCCTGCTGAAAAGGGACTCTGTACGTTTCAGGGTGAAGATCTTCTCTCACTACTCTAAAGGGCCCCTTTGGCAATAAGAAACACGTAGACTATTGTGGAGATTGATTTTGGAATTTAGATACACTGTTATCAATTGTGCTTAGCCGTACATGTTCATATCCTTGAAGATGCATCATGGAAATGTTGCAGCCTAGAAGACACAAATTTAACTAACAAGTTAAAAGTACATGAGTCAAAAATTAAAAAGCAATAATATTCCAAGTAGAGGCTCTAATAGTGGCACAAATCAAGTTACAGAGGGAAGGTAGTTCTTAAAAGAAAAGGCTTATTGACTAGCACTTTGTCTATTCTAGTATAAAGGTTAAGAACCACAGGATGCAGAGGCTCAACTATGTCATTTATTGTTCTTAAGTCTTGGACGTGTCTTTTCTAAGAAGTATTTTGGCTCTACTTCTTCCAAGCAAGATTTGTTCATTCTCAGTCCATGGTGTATTCAGTTTTCTTCTCCAACACCATAATTCAAATAGACCAATTCTTGTCCAACTTTTGCATATATATGGAAGCAGTTCTGGTGGCCTAGTGGCAACATGCTATGCTGCAATGCCAAAGGCACCTCGTTCGAGTCTACCAGCTGCTCCATGGGAGAAGGATGGGAAATCTCCCCCCATGTGATTAACTGCCTCTGAAAACCTGTTTGTTGGTCAGCTATGAGTCGACTCTGACTTGATGGTACACAACAGCAACAACAACATGAAGCAGTTGAAAATATCATGTCTTAAGTCAAGCACATATTAGTCTTTGAGATGAAAGGTCTTTTCCTTCCTTTTTTAACCTTTTAAAAAGTCAATTGCAGAACATGTGTTAAATATAATGTTTGATTTCTTAACTGCTGTTTTCATGCAAGTAGATTTTGGATACAAGCAAAACAAGATCCTCAACAATTTCAGTCTTTTCTCTTTTACCATGTTGTTGCTTATTGGTCCATTTATGAGGAACTTTTCTTTCTGTTGAAGTGAAATGTATATTGAAATTTGTACTCTTAGATATTTATCAGCAAGTGCTTTTAATTCCCTTTAATTTCAGCAGGCAAAATTGTGCCATTTGTTTATTGAAAGTAGTTGATGAATTTTCCTTCAATTCTGATGCTCTGTTCTTCATATAGTACAGTTTTTAAAGGTAATTGTACATATTTGGATTGGATAAGCATGGTGAGGAATACAATTTGGATGCACAACTAACCTGACTTTAACCATGTAATTTTGTCTGGTTTGAATGACTTCCTCTTGGTCTGTGTACACAAGTTCCACATGAACACAATTACTTGTTCTGGAACACCCATTATTCCCAATGTTATCTATAATTTGTTATGGTCCACACAATTAGATGTCTTTACATAGTCCATAAAATATAGGTAAATATCATTCTGCTATTCTCTGCCTTCAGCCAAGATCCACCTGGCGTCAGCAATGATATCCTGTGTTCCACATCTGCTTCTGGACATGACTTAAGTTTCTGGCATTTACCTGTTAATGTGCTGTTGGAACACTTTTTAAAAATTAACATTGGCATCAATTTACTTGTATGTGATATTAATAATAATGTCTGATAATTCTTGCATTATGTTTGATCACTTTTCTTTGGGATAGGTGGAATAGGCAGCACATATATGCATCTCTTCTGGTCAATTGGCCAGGTATTTGTCTTCTTAATTTCTTGGCACACCTGAATGAACATGTCTAATGCTGCATTAATTTGTTGAAAATTAAACATTTGCATTTGAATCCTAGTTCACCACTTATAATCAATGTGGTTAACTTGCACAAGTTAACATTTTTCTATTTGCCAGATTCAATTTCTTAATCTGAAAAAATCCTCTAAGCTTCTAAATAGGCATGTCACAAGGATTTGAAGACTTTTTTAAAGATAATAAACCTGTAGTGTCTATAACGGTGCCTGGAATATAAACAACCAGCTGCTGTCTAGTTGACTTCCATTCATGGTGACCTCATGTGCATGAGAATGGAGCTGTATTCAGTAGGACTGTCAATTGCTGATTTTTCAGAAACAGCTTTCCAGATATTCCTTTGAGACTTCTCTGAGTATTTAGTTGAACCATCAACCTTCTGATTAATAGTCAAGAGGATTAACTATTTGTAACACAAATAAAAACCACTGGAGCCCAAGGATAGGAAGTTACTTGATCAAGAATTTACTTGTTCAAGGTCTCATATCCAATAGCGGAGTTTGAACTTGAACCCAAATGATCTGTTTTGTCCATGCATCTATTCACCCATTTGCTATCTACTCATATAATTTCCCTTCTTCTCCCAGTTTTTGCAGTGTGTGCATGGCTGTAGGTGTTGGAGGTGAAGCACCTGTCCTGGCAGACTCAGGATCTGAGGGTGGAGATGATGTTCTAACCAGTTATCTCCATGTTGAGTCCCATGATAACCTGAGTTAGAACCTGTGTTGGTGCAAGTTCTAAGAATTTTGGGAAGTGGGAGCTCAGGGCCTGGAATTAGTGGAACTGGGCTTCTGTGTTCCTTATCTAAGATAAAGAAGTGCCAGTTTTCACAAGTGTTTCTATAGAAAATTGTGCCGATGGGAAACACTGAAATAGTCCTTCTGTCCAGAAACATAATACCTATCTTTTAGATAATTTTACCATAATATCAGCTCAAAAAATACAAATCTACATTCTAAAATACAACTCTTGGTCCCTTCCCACTTGGAGCAAAGGAGAATGAAGTAAATCAAAGACTCAATCCACTTGATTTGTGACCCTCATGAGCCACAGCCTCTTCTAGTCTGGCATAGGAAAAACTAGATGGTGCCCAGCTATTACCATCAGCCACTTTGATCATGGACACAGGAAAAGGTCCTGGTTAGAAAAGGAGGAAAATGTAGAACAAAACTCAAATCCATAAAAAGACTAGACTTACTGGCCTGATAGAGCCTGGAGGAATCCATGAGACCAGAACCCCTCTGATACACTTTAACTTGGAAATGAAGCTACCTCTGGAGGTCATCTTACAATGAAACAGTAGATTGTTCTATAAACAATAAGAAAAGTGCTTCTTAAAGCAATCAATTATGTTAGACTGAAAGGATGATGTTTACCCAATAACAAAGGTGAGAAGGCAAGGGATGGGAGGGAAATGAGAGGGATTGAAACAGTAAATAAAGGCTCAGTGGAAATGGGGAGGTGCTGACTCAGTGTGAGAATAACACTCTGGAACAATTTGGGTATCAACTATTGAATGGGAAACTAATTATCTGTGCAAACTTTTCACCTATGATGGAATAAAAAAAAAATTAAGCTCCTTAATCTCACTTAATGTATTACTGAACTACGTGAAATTGACAGCTTTCACTGATGAACATTGATTTGTGATGTATACATCATGTTTTCTCATTTATAAAGTTTATTCTCTCTCTACACCACTCTGGAGTTGGCATCACAGACTACTTTGACTCATGAGGCTCTGAAATATAAAAGAATTCATTCTAACTTGCTGAATGATCTCTCACATTTCACAGCTGGTGATGGAAACTGCAGTGTCTAATATAAACCACATAGCATGACCTCTTCAAGTGGCTTCCAAGGTCTGTGCTGTCCCTGACATATTTTAGATATATCTCACTCACTCTCCTAACAGTAAATATTGCTAATCAACCTAAGTTCCTGACCCACAACCTTATCGAGTAGCATATAGTTAAGTGAGTATAGCAACTCTAGTGTTCCTGGATGGTTGTTGTTGTTAGGTGCTGTTAGGTCAAGCATGACATACCCTAAGAACAATGAATCTGAACCCTCCTCTTTCCTATGCCATCCTCACCATTTCTGATACGCTTGAGCTCACTGTTACAGTCACTGTATCAAACTATCTTGCTGGGGGTCTTCTTCTTCACTTCTTCTTCCACCCTTCAAAGCACTATGTCTTTTTCCAAGGACTGGCCCCTCCTAACAACATGGCCAAAGAAGGATTTCAAATTCCAGCTCTTCCATTCATCAGCTCTGTGGGCACAGTCACCTCTCAGCAGCTAGTTTCCTAGCTGGGTATTGAGATTAACTCAACCTCCCTGTGTCTTAGGTATATATTAAAAATAAACTAGATGATTCAGATATAGCCCTGAGCACTGTGCTTGATACATAACAGATACTTGACAAATGAGAGCTGTTGTTTATTGCTGTCCTGTGAATTCCAACTCATGCAATCTTGTGTACAACAGAAAAAAAAAACACTACCTGGGCCTGCAACATCATCACAATCGCCAGTATTTCTCACACTTCATTGAGGATCTCTCACTCCCTTGTCCTCTACATCACCAAGCATGATGCATTCTCCAGTAATTGATCCTTCTTGACAAAATGATTAAATGGAGTCAAACAACATCCTATAGGGTTTTCATAGGCTAATATTCAGAATTATATAAAGATCTTTCTTCCTATTCTGTATTAATCTAGAAACTCTGCTGAAACTTGGCCTTTCTGTTGCTTGAAACGTCAGACATATAGCTTCTGGTATCACAGCAACATGTACAGGTAGTAGAAATGAGAGCTAATTGTATGATTCTTGATTAATCACTGCCTGTATGGTTGCTATATCCTTCCCTCACACCAAATCAAGGTTTCCCAGTTTCCACTCATCTGGCTGATAGCAAAAACTGTGGTGTAATAGTCTTGAAGGCAGCTTTTCATATTCCCTCGCACCCTGTGGAAAGGTTGGTCAGGCCATGCATGCCTTTTAGATGTGGTTGTTATGGCATCCACTTCCCTTGTACATGCAGATGAAAAGTTGACTCTCAAACACAACTGAGTGATTACCCCTATCAACAGAAGTTAACATCATAAACATGGTGGCCCCAAGGTCTTTGACTCTAACAACCAGCAGTTGGGCCAAGTCTGTCTGACTTCATTTCTGGAGGCAAACATAGTTCCAGCATTACCCATGCTGGACAGTGAGGAATTTCTCATGTTCCTGACACTTTCAACAATGCCCCATTATGCTGGTGACTCACTGGCAGGCCAAGGTCCATGGAACACCATGTGTCTCTCCTCACTGATTACAGTGCTTCCCTGTATGTGTGAATTAATTTCATAGACCTCTCTCCACCACAGACATTACTTGCCCTCTTTTTTGACATTTGCTGGAAGCTTGTTGTATCAGGGAAAGCCAGAAAAGGAAAGGGCTAGGAATCCTTCCACTGGGCAATAAGCACGTAGAAGATATTGCCCAGAACTGACATGTGGGTTTAAGTAGAATTCAGTTAAAAGTGAAGTCTTGAGTAACTTTGCAGAAAGGCACTTACCTTAGTTGACAGGTCTAAGAGAACTCTTGGGTCATATGTACTTGGTATGATTTTTGTCGATGTGGTAACTTTCTTTACCTCCACTTCAGGACAAGGACAGCAGAACCTTTAGATACATCCTGAATATGCCAGACAAGGAAGCTTGCAAATCATGTGCAGAGGCAGTGGGCATGTATTTTGTACTGGTGGCATGACCTCAGGAAGCTTCTTAGGAAAGAGAAACCCAGGAATACAGACTACATCAAGGAAAAATGAGAGATGTCCTGCAGCTGCTCATCTGCTGGCCTCACCTGGCCCAGTCGTCACTTGGGCCTCTGGTGAATTATTCCAGATGAACCACAGAAGGAACCCTTTGCCTGGTCAGGGCCCTGGACCATTAGCGGCACCATCTAAGAATTCTCTCCAGATTGTGTAAAGGCAACATGTTAAGTGATTAGAGTCCATAAGTGAGAAATAGGTACAATAACCTTTGTTTTCTATATACTTGTTACTTTCAGTTAGGACATGAAAGTGGGATCATACAATGTTTACCCTTATGTTCCTAAATTCTTTAAGTCATCATGTTGTTTTCAAGATTCATCTTTGTTGTAGAATGAATCAGGACTTCAGATGTCTTTAGGACTGAAATACTCTATATGTTTATCTATTCATCAGTTGGTGGACACCTGGGTCTTTTCCACATTTTGGCTTTTGTGATAGAGTCACAATGATGACTGGTGAGCGAGTATCTGTTTGAGTTCTTGCTCTCAAGGCTCTTGGATTGCTAAGTCATACAGTAGTTCTATAAGAAGCCCTGGTAACACAAAGTTAACTGCTTGGCTGATAACCAAAGGGTTGGTGGTTCAGCCCTGCTCTCTGCCGGAAAATTCGGGCAATTTGCTTCTGTGAAGATGGCTGCTGTTGTTCGCTGCTACAACTCACGGTGACCCTATGAACAATAGTTTGAATATTTCTGTCCTGTGCTGTCCTCATGATCTTTGACATGCTTAAATGTATTAAGATAGTCACCAAGTTAATCCATCTTCCTGAGGATTTTCCTTTCTTTCTCTGACCTTCTATTTCCCCCAGCATCATCTCTTTTTCCAAGGACTAGTACTGCCTGACAACATGTCCAAAAATTATAAGATAATGTTTCATCATCCTTGAGTGTAAGGAGCACCCTGGCTGACTGCAATTAACCTCCAAGATAGACTTAATTGGGTTTTTTTTTTGCCTGATGGTATGCATAGGAATCAGATCGACTACATCTGTGGAAGGAACCGCTGGAGAAGCTCAATATCAGCTGTGAAAACTAGGCCGGGGGCCGATTGTGGAACAGACCA
>NW_006399783.1:14232057-14237982 GCF_000299155.1 Elephantulus edwardii
CTCCCATACTACAATTCAAAGACATCAGTTTTTCTGTTATTCCTATTTATTATCCAAGTTTTTGATGTGTAGGAAGCAATTATAAAGACCATGGCTTGAATTAGGCACACCTCAGTCTTTGAATGGACAGTGTTGCTCTTCAGTGCTTTTGGAGAGGACAGCAGATTTCCCCAATGCAACTGTCTTTAGATTTCTCCACCACTGTTACTCAGGGTGCTGATTGTGGTTCTAAGTAAGATGAAATTGTTGTAAGACAACTTTAGTTTTTCCTCCATCATCATACTGTTGCCTATTGATCCACCAGTGAGGATTTTATTTTCTTAGTGTTGAGATGTGGTCCATACAGAAGGCAGTAATGTTTGATCTTCTGGGGCAAGTGTTTCAAGTCCTGTTCGCTGTGAGAAAAGTTGTGGGCAAAGTCATCTGCATAACACAGGTTGTTGATGAGACTTTCTTCAATCCTCAAGCCACATTTTTCTTTATATAGTTAAGTTTTGAATTCTTTACCATAATGATCACAGCCAAAACCTTTTTTTGGGAAAGTGCTGCTCTGTCCTGTGGGGTCATTATGAACCAGAATTGACTCAGATAAAACTGATGCATGGGACCTTCTAAAGATGAAATCCCTGTTTTCCAACAGGGTGAAAAGAAAACCTACAAACTGGGAACAAACTTTTGGTAATACCATTTAAGACAAGATTCTTATAACAAAAGTTTATAGAATACTCCTGGGCCTCCCAAGAAAAAGAATGATAACCCAACTACAAAATGGGCAAAAGACATGGAAAGAATTTTCACAGAGGAAGAAATTTGAATAGCAAACATGAAGAAATGCTCCAAATCACTGGCAATAAGAGAGATGCATATCAAAACCACAATGAGGTACCATCTCATTCCAGTAAGAGTGGCAAAGTTTAACAGGGCAGCAAGTAATAAATATTGGAGAGGATGTGCTGAGAAAGAAACTCTGATACATTGTTGGTGGGATTGTAAAATGGTGCAACCACTCTGGAAGGCAGTTTGGCTCTTCCTCAAAAAGCCAAACATAGAAATTTCATATGATCCAGATATTTCACTACTTGGAATATACCCTGAGAATATGAGAACTGAGGCACAAACTGGGATTTTTACATCAATGTTCATAGCAGCATTATTCACCATCGCAAGAACATGGAAACAACCCAAATGTCCAACCAAAAACGAATGCATTGAGAAATTATGGTACAGTCACACAATGGAATAATATGCAGCACATAGGAGCAATAGCTTTGTAAATTATTACCTAACTTGGGAGGGATTCAGAACATTATGCTGAGTTAACTAACTCAGTCCCACAAGGATAAATATTGTATAAAACGTTTATTGTAGAATGAGTATAAGGATCCAGGAGGGGTGGGAGAGGCTGGAAGCAGAGGGATGTGGATGTGCAAGGGGAGGCAGATTAATCATTGGATTGTACAATTTGATGGGGGAAGGGGGTGAGGGAAATGGAACAAATTTGTTTGAATTTGTATTTGAGTTTTGTAAATAAACCAGTAGAGAAAGGAAAAAAAAATACCCAATAACAATGTAGTAGTGCTATGCTTCACATTGTGAGGAACTGCCAAACTTCTTTACATTGAACCACTTTGCAGGGAACTGGACCAAACGCTCGTACCTTGCAGTTACTGCTCCTGAAGTTGGGGCACCTCATCTTCCTCTTGAGCTCCTGGCTGATACCACTAGTCAACTGAGACGGCAGTTTCTCCAGCAGGCCTTTCTGACCGCCCACCCCTGGTCCCTGTGCCTCTCTGTTGTAATCATAAGAATGAGAGTGAAACTCCTTGACAACGTCTGGGTTTACTGTGATGTCTCGTCTCAACCGGACAGTGGGCTTCTTGAGAGCAGCAACCTTGACTGCGCTGCTCACAGCTGTGTCCTCAGCACACAGCATTGCCTGGCATGGTGAAGGTACTCAGTAAATGCCTGCACAAATGAAGGAATGAGTGAAAGAGAAAGGATTCATTACATATGTATTTACAAAAAAATTCTATAATTTTAACAAGAAATGAATGACATCTATAGGCTTTCTGTGTACAATGAAACCAATTAAGTTTCCAGGGTATCTGAAACTCCTATGATGAACCAATATTGTCACTAGGAAACCAGAAAGCCTCTTAGTAATGAGGGGTCCCTGGTGAGATGAATGATTAAACTCAAAAGACTAGAGGCTCAAGTCCATCCAGAGGCACTTGGAGATCTCTGTGAATCATCCATGGAAAATTACTGAGCACAGATCTGCTCTGACACACATGGAGTTGAAAGCAACAAGATAGCAATTTGTTTTGCGTGTCCATGTTGTTATTTTTAGGTGCCATTGAGTTGAGTACAACTCATAGCAACCTATGAACAAAAGATCAGAACCCTGATCTATCCTGTGCCATCCTCACACTTCCTGACACACAAGAGGTCATTGCAGCAGTCACCATGTCAATCCTCATGGTTGAGGGTCTTCTTCTACTTTGCAGACCCTCCATCCTTCCTAGAATCATGTCCCTTTCCAAGGAATAGCACCTCCTAGCAATATGTCCAAAGTATGTGAGACGAAACCTCATTCTTGCATCCAAATAACATTGCATGTTCATGTGAGTTGTGTAATTTACATGTTTTGGAAGCAGGAGTGGCATCCACATCCTAAATAACATGCCTCTGGAAACTGTATGAACTTTGATAAATGATGATAGTTATAGAAAGGCTTAAGGCCTTTTGCTCATGAAGTCGCTATGAGTCATGCTCAACTCAACAGCAATTAGCAACAATTTACATGTTCATCATTTGCCAACATTTCAAAGTTTTAATTATCCCACAGGCAATTGGCTTTTCTTGGTTTAATAATGGACACCTTCCTTCACACCTTTACACGTATCGCTGACATCTGCCACAAGACTTTATCTGTGCTACTTTCTTATAATCTAAAGGACTGTTGCTGTATGCTATAGAGTTGGAAATGACCCTAGCTGACCCTCCAGCAGGTTTTCAAATGCAGTAAATCACATGGGAGGAGATGTCCCATCTTTTTCCCACAGAGCAGCTGGTGGATTTGAACTGTGTGCCTTTGGGATTGCAGTACAGCTTCTTACCTCTAGACCACCAGTCTAAAGGGTAAGTGGCCAATACAGGGTGACTGGTTCTTAGCTTTTACATATTCCACAGCCTTTGTTCTAATAAACTGGTGTTTGTGCCCTATCAGATGTTACCGTTCTTTGGTACCTCAGGGCAGGCTCTGTGTAGACTCTGGAGCCGAAGAACTTGGATTCAGATTCCAGCCATTGAGACCGCTGTACTGGTTTGTCTGAGTGCTTCTCCTCAGATTCAAACCCAGTCTTTCAATCTTTTTCACTGGAAACTTAGCCTTTTGCGCTGATCTCCATGGGAGCGTACAGCTCTCAAGTGGGACTCTTGTACTAATACTGATACTGATACTGATACACAGCCATCTGCAAGTCCGATGGGCAGTTAAAATGCTATCCTGAATCTGGGCACACTCACTATTACTATATTCTCTAATAATTTAATGATGTTGTTTTATGCTGTTAAATCAGAACCAACTCATAGGTGACCCTCCTATGAAGGGTTTTCAGAGGCTGTAAATCACACAGGAGGAGATTACTCACTTTTCTCCCTTGAAGCAGCTGGTGGGTTCAAAACTCCTGGTTGGCACTTCAACTCCTTACCACGGCCACCAGAGTTCCCAGGAATCATTCTACAGATTATCTAAATCACAGAGGTTAGACTTTCCAGACATCATCCTTGCTTAATACAGTGGAAATCTCATTGCTTAACAAGCATTTCCAGCTTGCAGCAGAAGTTTGCATTTTATTTTAATGAACTGACCCTTGCCCAGGCCTTACCAGTGCTTGTGGGGAAGCCGCGGCTCTACTGGGAACTTCCAAGGACAGCCAGGACTTCAGCAGCACACTGGGCTCTTGGACACCCCGTGAGCAGAAAATCTCGCTTTTCGTTCTGCCTCCCCTCCTTTCTGCTTTCTCTTCTTCTTCCCTTTATTTCACTTTTATTTCTCTCCTTCCCTCTTGCCTTCTCTCTTCCTCTCTTCTTACTCCTCCTCCCTCTTCTCCTCCTTTCTCACTTCTCCCTCTTGCATTCTCTCCAGATTTGTATTTCTCCGACCTTTTTACTATGTTTTTTAATTAGTGCACACACTGTCATGTTTTCTCTGTTTTCCTTTGTTTCCTGTGCTGTTCTCCCTGTTCCCCGTAGAATGAATTCACTGCTTCTTCTCCTAGTTCCTAGACTTTACCAAAGTTGATTTTAAGGCTGTCTCCCTGGGCTCCATGGCAGGGATGACAGGAGTACTTGGGGGGCAGGAGAACCAGACAAATGGGTTGGGCCCCGAGAGCACTGGGCCTTTCCCGGAGGCTGGCATAGTGGGAATGTTCTGGGCTTGCTCCTTGGGTCAGGGAAGAAAGGGGGGGGGGTCGGACTTGGATTCCGGGGACTTGGAACAGCCATCGAGAGATTCTTCCTTCCCTGAAATAGCTGCGCATTTGTTTAAAGACTTGAAACAGTCGTGATCCTGGAATTTCCCTCTGTGTTTATTTTCACATCTGCGGTGATGGGCTTCTGCCACCGGTGGACTTTTAATGAATCACTTCAGATATTGCTTTTAATGTTTCCCAGACGAAAGGGGCTGGCACACCTCTCTGTCCTGAAGCCTTAGCAGGGCAGGAGGGACTTGGCCATGTGGGCTTGCTGCCTGGAGCTGTCCCTCTGGGAATGCAAGCAGGCATTTCTCGTCTTTCTGGAAGCTGCTCTAGTCCAGCCCCTCATCACAGTACTTCCTCTCCATGGGAGAGGGGAAAGGTAGGCTGGACTAGAGATAAAGGAGATATATAGTGTTTAACTGGCTAAAGATGTGCTGGGTTTTGTTCTCTTGGGATGCCACTTGTAGACCTTTCCTCTGGCTTCACAAATGTCTATGGCATCAGGATCTGCCAGAGGCAAGACCACTTAGTGTTTGCTTCAAAGAGTCCCTCAGGGCTCTCACTCCAGCCTGCTAACTATTGTCTTCAGGGATTTTTGCATGAGTGTGTCTTCCTAGTGTGTCTTCATAACAAAGGCCTCTACCTTTGAGTTAGGACTAGTTATTTCCATGACCGGTTAGGCATTACTTCCCACTCAGTCTTAACCTAACAGTCACATACTGGCTCTAATTTCCCCCAGCTCACACACCATGTTCCAATCATACGCAGTTCCCTCTACTGGACATGTTCGAGGGCTCTTCCCTCCATCCCAGTTCACCTCTGTGCTTCCCTGGCCAGCTCTGTGCCTCTGGAGTCTGAGTTCTGACTGCACCCCCAGCCTGCCTTACCCTCTGACTTCCAGATGGGCTGCACTGAGGGAGGAAACTCAGCAGGAGATCTGAGAAGATAGAGATGGGGTGTTCAGTTCTCTGACTCCCTCCCTGTGGGGGCACTTTGAGGTTGCTGTGAGTCTTAGAAGATTCCAATCAGCTCACCTACACAAGTGCCTGCTGCCTCTCATCATCCCTTTATATCTAGATGTTACAGAACCTGCAGTCCTAGAATATCTCGTGTGGGATTTCCCTATATCTGGAGCACGCCTTTGTAAGTAGCCTTTTACTAAATCTTCTTTTAATTGAGCTTTGCAGCTGGAATTCTGGGCACACACACCCTACTCTGGTGTCCTAGTGTTAAAAAGCTGCACTGCAATCCCGAAGGCTTGCTGTTTGAATCCACAAGCTGCTCTGTAGGAGAAGGATGGGCAGTTTTTTCAGGGGTCATTTATTTACTGCCTCTGAAAACTTGCTTGGAGGGTCAGTTAAGAGTTGGTTCCAACTCACTAACACACAAAAACAACAACAACAACAACAACACACACACACACACACACACACACACACACACA
>NW_006399783.1:14238082-14248126 GCF_000299155.1 Elephantulus edwardii
ACACACACACACACACACACACACACACACACCCCATTATGCACATACACAAATTTATTGCTGTTGAGTCAGAACTGGCTAATAGCTTACATTCAAGTTGGTTCTCAGAGGATATAACTCACACAGGAGGAGATTGTTTCTCTTTCTCCTGCTGAACTACCTACCTTTGGCTTGGCAGCATGGCTTCTTACCCCCACCAGGCTCACCAGTGGCCACCAGAGCTACTTTATAGATGTGTGGTGTTGTTGTGTACGATTGAGTCAGAACCGACCCATGACTGACCCTCCCGTGGCTTTTCAGAGACAGTTAATCACACAGGAGGAGATTGCCCATCCTTCTCCCAGGGAGCAGCTGGTGGATATGTGTGTATGCATATGTATATATGTGGGTGTATGTAATATTCTTTTATGTATCAGTTCATTTTCTTGTGTTGTTCTACTACTAAATACTCCCATTCTCACATTGTCTACTTATTGACCTGCTCCCCTTTTTTTAACTCTGCTGAAAAGTCACTTCAGTGGAATATGTCTCGAGTTTCCTGAAAAAAAGGTACTCCTCCTTGGTCTTTCACCTTTCTTTATGGTGTCAACACTATCTGTGTAGATGGCCCAGTGGTAAGAACTGCATTAGAACCCTCAAGCACATGGTTTGAGTTCACCAACTTCCTCCATGAGAGGAACATGTGCAATCATCTCACGTGCCATTATCCCGGAGCTTCTTAAATTCACAAGTGACCTTTCAGAGATAATGTTCTCACAAAGGAATCTCTAAATTGTCAGGGAGGGGAAATGGAGAGATTTTCCTTTGAGGCTACTCAAATAATCTCCAGAATGAAGGCTCCGTCTCTGGAGGTTTGAGAGAAAGAATCACTTCAGGTCAGCCTCCAGCGTGCAGAGGCTGCCTGGAAAGGAGACAGGTTGCTCAACAGTGGGCCCGGGGAGCAGCGTCTGTGGAAAAAGACAGATGTGACTGGACACAGCTCTGCTTGGCTAACAGGGGCTTCCAGTGCATTTGGAATGCGACTCTCTGAATTGTGACTGACTTTCTTCTTTTGTGGTGAGTTTGTAATAACATCGACTATGACTCGAGTTTTGCCAGAGTGGAAAAAAAGAAGTTATCCAATGAATTCTTACGGAGGTTCTTAAATGAAACATTTCTAAAAATGATTATTAAAGATGTAGCTCAAGGCGTCTTTAATGTCCTGCTCTGGAGCTGTCGAGCCAAGACACAGACTTACAAGGCTGGGTGTGGGCTGTGGAGGATGCTGCACCTGGGAGGTGCCAACCCTGGTTAAGTCGCTTGTGCAACTTTCCCTAAAAATGGAGCTACCTCCTTAAGTACAAATCCAGAGTGTTTTTGATGGGTCTAAAGCTTGGGGCAGAGATCAAAGCAGAACACCTCAGTCCTCACTAACCTTAAAAAACCAGAGTCTGTTGTGCTCCAAAAAGTCCAAGTATGTCCTTTCTGGACTGGAGAATTGTAACTCACTTCTTAGGTGGTAAAGAGGCGAGGCCAAGGGGAGCTACCTATTATCTATTGCAAACTGATCTCCTTGGTGATAGGTAAGAGATGGCTGACTTCAGTCTCATGATCAGAATATCTGGAGGCATATCTTCCAACCGGGTCCTGTAAATGTCCACACAGCATTCTTGACCATCTAGCAGCATTCTTGACAATGCCAATAAGACATATTGGCTGAGCTACAAGTGTGGGTGCTGAACACCTTGGAGTAGTTAGAATAGAAGTTCTCCCAGGGGCTTAAGAACCTCAGGTAAGCTAAATGGAAGATCCCAGAAACTCTTCTTTTGTTCTTCCTTCAGCTTCTCATGTTGTCAACATCGTAAACTGTTCCCTTTTCCTAGTAGTTGTCATGTAGTCAAGGTGAGCTTCCAAAACACGAGAAGGGAGGCTTATGAACTGGGCTGCAAACTAGGTTTATCCCTGGCTATTAATTGCATCCAAGCTGACCTCCTCTGTGGTCACCATTCTAGTCTCCTACCTCCCATACTGTCCCATCCCCCAGCACCAAACACTGACTTAATTATGTTGTTGTCCTAGGTGCTGGCCTGTTGGTTCCAACTCAGAGTAACCCCATGGACAAGAGAAGGAAACGCTGCCTGGTCCTGCACCACCCTCGCAGTCACTGCCATGTCTGAGTCACTTCATCTTGTTGAGGATCCCCCTGTCTTCCCCTGACCCTCTGCTTTGCCAAGCATGATGTCCTGATAACATCCTTATACCTGATAACAGACTCAATGTATGTGAAATGGTCTTGCAATCCTTGTGGCTCAGAAGCATTCTCTGTTGGGTCAATATTCTTCGTCAATACTGTAATTAAAGGCATTCATTCTTTTTGGGGGGGTTTGGTAGATTGTCTATATTTCTCATGCGTATGATTCAATTCAACCCATTCTCTCTGAGTCGGTTTCAACTCATAGCTGACCATCATTGGGCTTCTGAAGCTGTAAATCACATAGGAGGCAATTGGCTATTTTTCTCCTATGAATTCAAACGGCCAGAAAAGTGCAGCCTTTGGTTAATAGTGCAACTCATTATGAACTGTGCCACCAGAGTTCATCTTATGCTTACGAATCTATTGAAAATACATATGTTCTCGTGCTCTCTTGATGGTTTCAGATGCATAACAGATCCAATGTATTCAGTTAGCCTGTGGACCTGTTGGATTTAACAGCTGCAAGACTTTTTCATTTTCTTAGTATGTCAGGCAGAGGAAGAAAATGTGGTGAGTGAGCTCATGACAGCTCAACATAGTACTTTCAGTACTCATCACAGTGCCAGACACATAGTAGATGGTCAGTAAATACGTTGTCAAATAAATGATTCTGAATCATCATCTGCTATGCTTTTGTTGCTGGCTGCTATCGAGACCATCCTTGACATGCACAGAGTGCAATACTACTTGGTCCTGCACTGTTCCTGTCATAGTTACAGCTCAGGTGGGCAGTGGTGATCCACAAGGTTTTATTGGCTGATGCTCTGAAGTGGATGGCCTGGCTCTTTCTTTCTTGGTCTGGAAGTTCTGCTGAAACCTCTCCAGCATCATAGCAACAGGGGAAGTCTCCTCTGACAGACAGTGGTGGCAATATGTGAGGCACGTTGACCAGGAATTGAACTTGGGTCTCCCATTTGGGAGGTAAGAAGTCTTCTGCGGAACCACCGCTGCCTGCCGATAACTGCAGTTCATTCCTTCTCTTCTGGTTCAGGGCTTGCTTTCTTGAATTAGACGCTCTCTTGGGAGGCCACTTGCACTGATCCCAGGCGGGAGATGTGCTTTTTTTTGTCTCCTGGACTCAGGAAGCTGCTGCTGTGATTCTACTTCAATGATTTGGGGCTGTCTGGCTCTGGACCCACACCCTACAGGGAAGTGTGGACCACAGACAGTTCTGTGAATAACGTGGTGCTCACCACACCCCTATTTCAAACAACTTCATATAAATATGTTCACAATGCTGAAAAAGAAAATTTCCAGTCAAAACATTTTGGGAAGAACAACCAGATTTTGTAAAGAAAAACCAAGAGCAGTTTAATGGGCAAAGATTTTTCTGAGTAATTCTATGCTTGAGTGACTGTCCAAGTTCAGAGGCTGTTCAAGTTGCCTTTTCAGGAACTGTGGTCTCTGATCTGCCTTGTCACTGGAGCATCTTCAGTGGCTCATGTGGAGGGGCTCTGATCTGCTCACTGAGAGTTTTGACCGGATCAGAAAGAAATTGTGTCTCCTTTGTCATCCCACTGCCCAACTCCTGCTCACAGCTGCAACATCAGGAAACTTACTGGTAAAGATGATTGTAGACAGATTTTTATCCCATGGTGCAGCTGATAGGGTTGAACCATTGACCTTTTGGTTAAGAGTCAAATGCTTAAACACTGTGCCATCAGGGATCCCTGAAGAGGTAGTTACCTCACCCCAGGTCCCCACTGACCATGTTTCTCAACACTCAGACAATAGATGCATACCCTCTCAATCCTACCCCTCAACTTTGGTCCACGTGGCTCAGAATCAATCTCTAGTTCCTTCTGCCTTGTCCAGCCTCACTCAGGAATACTGATTCTGCTCCTGTGGGGTGAAGATATAAATCCAGACATCAAGTAATATGAACATTAGAAGCTGTGTGGTCCCTTTTCATTTTGAAAG
This sequence comes from Elephantulus edwardii, assembly GCF_000299155.1. Classification (NCBI taxonomy): domain Eukaryota; kingdom Metazoa; phylum Chordata; class Mammalia; order Macroscelidea; family Macroscelididae; genus Elephantulus; species Elephantulus edwardii. Next base: position 14,242,236 of record NW_006399783.1, read on the forward strand.
AGTTTGTTTTCATATTAATGAGATGCTGTTGAAGGGCTCAGTAAGGTAACTATTACCACTAATAGATCCATTTCTCTGATGGTGCTACTGAAGCTCAGAGAGATGAGGTGGTATGGTATGAAACTGGATCCCAAATATCTCGTTTAATCTCCACTCCAACATTTTGATTCATAAATTTTTTTTAGATGTTTACTTTTACTTAAAATTTTCTTTTTAAAAAGTGATTTTTAAAATGAAATATTTGTATTTAAAATAATTAAAAAAATTCTTTTATGTTGGTTTACATATGAAATTCACATGCCTTATGTATCATCCATGTATACTGCATTTCACATTCCTACATTCACAATGTTTCAATTTATCACTCACTGTATTTTGTAAAATTACTCATCATTGATCTATGTTGTTGTTGTTGTTGTTGTTATGTGCCGTCGAGTCGTTTGTGACTCATACTGACCCTATGTACAACAGCTCTGAACTCTGCTCTGTCCTGCGCCAATCTCACTGTCTCGACACACTCATCCCGATTGCCCCAGTCACCGAATCAATCCATCTCCCAGAGGGCCTTCCCCTCCTGCGCCTGCCCTCCACCCTCCCAAGCATGCCCACCCTTTCTCCAAGGACCAGTCTCTCCTTATAGCAGACCAAAGTATGTCAGATGAAGTCTCAGAATCCTTGCCTCCAAGGAGCAGCCCGGTTTAACCCTCTCCAGGGTGAATCTGTTTGTTTTCTTAGCAGTCCATGGCACCCTCAGCACTCTTCTCCAACACCAAAGCTCAAAAGCATCAATTCTCCTTCTGTCCTCCCTGGTCATTGTCCAGCTCTCTGAGGCATAACAAGTGATTGCAAAGACCATGGCCTGTACCAGACGCACTTTAGTCTCCAGAGACACACCGTTGCTCTTGAGTACTTTAGAGAGGTCCCTAACAGCAGACTTTCCCATCGCAATACGTCTTTTAATTTTGTGGCTACTGGTGCCAAGAGTGCTGATTGTGGAGCCAAGCAGACTAAAGCTGTGAACAATCTCAATCTCTTCACCATCCATCCTGATGCTGCCAATTGGTCCAGTGGTGAGAATCTTTGTCTTCTTAACATTGAGCCTCATTCTTAAGTGGGTATAGATCATTGGCCTATACCCATTTAAAATTTTAATTTTTAGAAAAAGGAAATAAAAAACTTTAAAGATAAAATTAAAACCCCTACTAACTAAACCAAAACTCCATTGCTGTAGAGTTCTGATCCATGGAGACCCTCCTTTGGATTTTTAGGCTGTGAATCTTTATAAGACTGGCCATCTTTATCCTGCAGTGCAACTGGTGGATTCTATTTGCTAACTTTTTGCATAACACTCAACACCTTGTTCTATCAAAGGTCCTTATGGAGTCACAGGAAGTCATAAAAATAGTACAGAGATGTTCCTCCTACCCTTCACTTAGTTCCCTTCAACTGTTATACATCAGCTATAAGCTGTTCTCTTCCACCTGAGACTGTAGAGCTTCACCTGTCCCCAGGCTGTAAAATAGCACTGTGCATACCACTGTGTATGGAGAGACTTTCTTGGACACATAACTTGAGCACAGTAAGTTGGCCTTGGGTTTGCAGATGACATACTTTGCCATTCATATAACAAGGAATTGTGTGCTTTTGGTGTCAGCTGACCTTGGTTCTGTCAAATCCAATCCATGTGGCCAGTTACCAAATCCTATCATTTTTTTTTCAGTCCTTACTATGTGTCCAGTGGGAAATATATTTCATTTGATCTCTACTTTGAACACTTCACTATTATGTCCAACCTTGCTTAATTATGAGGAAATTGAGGCACAGACAGACTCTGGAGTCTGGACTCTTTTTTAAAAGAATTTAGTATTTTTTTGTGTATGTACCGTCAAATCTGATCTGATTGGTACAGGAGGAAATTGTCCTTCCTCCAGCAGAACATCTGGTGGATTTGAACTGCACAGCTCTGGGACTGCAGTACAGCTTCTTGCCACTAGGCTGCCATAGTTCACCAGAGTCTGGACTCTTAAATGTCATACTTCATTACTGCATCTCTCACGTGGAGACACTCAAAACCTCTTTACATGTTAGTATTGGGACTGGGGGGGTGAGATGTATAACATTTCTTGTCCAGATAGAAGTTAATGATGGCCCTGGCGTCATGATCCAAACACAGTCTCTGGCTCAAATTTATTCTGCACTCAGTTAGAGAGGTTCCCGCTTTTAATTTGGGTTGTCAACATGTAAAAATTTAGAGCATGTACATAAAAATATTTTTTCCCAGCTTGCCTTAAAAAAAATCCCCAAACATCTGGCCAAAGTGTGTCTCTGCTTGGATGTTCCCAGCAGTCCTCGCTGTTTCCCTTGTCTTCCCTGAGGTTCAACGTCTGTGGCCGTTTCTTGACCTGCTTGCTTTTTTTCTGATACCAGAATTCCTTCACACAAGCTCATTCTGTGCCCCTGCGGCAGGTGGGCTTATAGATAGAGCAAGCTAAGAGCTCAGTGATGGCACGTTCCATGGCTTTTTCCAGAAGGGAGCCACAGCTTTCCAGAAGGGAGATAATTTACTATGAGATTCAAAGATGAAAGTGTTCTTCTTTCTGACCACGAGCTTACTTATTTATATGTTGTTGTTGTTGTGTGTACAGTTGAGTAGGTTCTGAGCAGGTTTTCAGAGGTAAGAAATTGCATGCCCATCTTTCACCTGTGGAGCAGTTGGTAGATTTGAACTGTGTACCTTTGGGTTGGCAGCACAATTCCTTACCACTAAGACACCAGAGTTTCCTGGTCATATACATAGCAATGTTTTAACAGTATTTCACAGTATGACCTGAACCAGTGGCTTTATAGAGCAGGATGATTTGATGAGTGCTTGACTGTCAGCTTCTATCTCTATGCAGTTTCATCACTCACTACTCTGACTTCCAGTTTTATTCTCCAGGTCCACACAGCTGAGAATAGCTTCATATTACTTTAATTATTGTTCTTAGATACCATTGAGTCAGTTTCAGCTTGCAGAGTCACCTTGTACTGAATGAGGCCCTGCTATCCTGCATGGGCTTTACTGTAACAGTCACAAAGTCACTCACTGAGGAGCTTCCTTTCTTTCATTGACGCTGTATTTTTCCAAGCAGGATCTCCCTCCCCAGAAATGCCCCCTCCTGATAACATACCTAAAGTGCAGAGAGTAAGCATCACCATTCTTGTGTCTATGGAATACTCTGGCTCTATTTCCTCCAAAGATAGATTTACTTTATCTTTTTGTGACAGTCCAAAGTATTTTCAATAGTATTTGTTAGCATCACAATTAAAAGGCATCAGTTATTCTTTGCTGTTCCTTATTCATTGCCCAACTTTCACGCACAGGAAATAATTATTGAAAACATCAAGGCTCCTTGGGTGAGGACATGTCAGTGCCATTCTTGTACTTTAGCTCTTAAAGAGGTCTGTGCCAACAGTTTTGTCCAATGAAACCATTCTTTTGATTTATTGACTTGAGTCCTGGGGTCACCTTTTTGTGTGTGTGTGTGTTTGTTTTTTTTTTTTTTTTAATATATGGAAATAAAGACGGATCTCTTCCAGTCAACTGACCAGGTAGTTGTCCTTAAGATTTCTTGGCACAGCCTGGTAAGCGTGTCCAGAGCAGCATCTGTTTGTTGAAATATTTCAATTGGTATTCCATCAGTTCCTGGGGCCTTGTTTTTTTCCCAGATCCTTCAGAGGAGGCTGGGCTTCCTTCTTCATCACCACTGCCTCTTGATTATATGTTGCTTCTTGAAATTCTTCTGTGTCAACAAATTCTTTTTCGTGCAGTGACTCTGTATTCTCCTTCCATCTTCTTTAATACTTCCTGGATCATTCAATATTCTGCCCGTAGCATTGTTAAATATTTCAATTCAAGGCTTGAATTTATTCTTCAGTTCCTTTAGCTTAAGAAATGATAAGTGAGTTCAGCCTTTTTGACTTTCTGACTCCAGAATACGGATATTATTGAACAATATCACTCATATCACATGCAAGCAAAATCTTGCTGAAGGTTTTCCAAAAATGAGTATATTGACAGAGAACTACCAGAAATGCAAGCTGGGTTTAGAGGAGTTTGTGGCACTAGAGACATTCTTGACAATATCAGATGGATCTTGGCAGGAATCAAAGAGTACCAGAGGAAGGTTTATACGTGATTCATTGACTGTGCAAAGGCATTTGACTGTGTGGATCACAACAAATGTGGCTAACCTTGAAGAGAATGGGAATCCCAGAACACTTGATTGTGTTTATGCGAAACCTGTACTAGGACCAGGAAGCAGTTCTTAGAACAGAGCAGGAAAACACTGGATGGTTCAAAATCAAGAAAGGAGTGATTCAGGAATGCATCCTATCTCCATACCTTTTAAATCTATATTCAGAACAGATCATTGGGAGGTTGGGCTTTATAAGGAGGAATTTGTCATCAGGATTGGAGGAAGACTCACCCACAACCTATGGTATGTAGATGTCACAACCTTGCTTGCTAAAACTGAGGAGGACCTGAAGTGATTGCTGCAGAAAGTCAAGGACTGTAGTCTTCAATATGGATTGAAGCTCAACATCAAGAAGACAAAGATTCTCACCACTGGGCCAATTGGCAGCCCCATGATAGATGGAAAAGATATTAAGGTTCTTAATAACTTCAGCTTTCTTGGTTCCACAATCAACATTCTTGGCACCAGCAGTCAGGAAATCAAAATATGAATTGCACTGGAAAAATCTGATGTCAGGGATCTCTCCAGAGCACTGAAAAGCAATGATGTTGGCCTAGAGACTAAGTTGTGCTTGATTCAGGCCATGGTCTTACTTGCTATTCATAAAAGAGCTGGAAAATGACTAAGAATGAAAGAAAAAGAATTGATGCCTTTGAGTTGTGGTGCTGAAGAAGAGTCTTGAACACACCATGGACCGCCAAGAAAACAAATAAGTCTCTCTTGGAGAAGGTGAAACCAAATTTCTCCTTGGAGAGTAGGATTTTGAAGTTCCGTCTCATATACTTTGGGCATGTGGCCAGGAGGGACCAATCTTGGAGAAGTACATCATGCTCAGAAGGGTGGAAGGACAATGCAGGAGAAGAAGACCCTGAATGAGATGGATTGAGATAGTAATTGAGGCAATAGAGGTAGGTGTGTCAGAGTCAATGAGACGGGCTCAGGGCAGGCTTCAGATCTGCTGTACAGAGGGTCGCTATGAGTCATACGCAATTTGATGGCACATAACAACAACAACAACAACAACAACCATGGGGTTGGTTATGAATTCAGATAAAATAAAATCCTTTTCTTCTCATCATAATATTGCCCACTGATTCATTTGTAAGGATTTTTATTTCTTGATGTTGTGTTCACTATTGACAGTTGTACTTTAATTTTCTTCAATAAATGCTTCAAGTCCTCTTCAAACTAAGCAGCTAAGATCATGCTATCTGAATATCATAGGTTGTTGATGAATCTTCCCTCAATTATGATGTCATATTTTTCTTTCTATAGTCCAGATTTTAAGATTATTTTCTTAGCATACAGATTAAGTAGGTATAGCGAAAAGATGCAATTCTGACACATCCCTTTCCTGATTTTAATCCTTGTAGTAATCTCTTAGTCAGTTCTAATGACTACTTGACAGCTTCTTGGTCCATGTACAGGTCCTGCATTAGCACAATTAAGTGTTCTGCAATTTCTATTCTCTTCAATTGTAGCTATAATTAATTTTAATCCATACAGTTGAATGTATTTGTATAGCATAGAACACAGTAAACCTTTCCAGTATTCTCTACTTTCAACCAAAATTCATCTGACATCAGTAATAATATTCCTTCTGAATCCAGTTTGGATTTCAGGCAATTTTCTGTAGATGCTCTACTCCAGCCA